>NC_142164.1:67172960-67473733 GCF_024610735.1 Ursus americanus
GTGAAAGAATAGACACATAGAAGAATAGAACAGAATAGACCGGTCAGTTGATCTTTGACAAAGGAACAAAGGCAAATTCAATAAATGGTGCAGGAAAAATTGGAAACCCATAAGCAAAAACAATAGAAAAGAAAAGAAACAAAACAGCAACAATGGCAATAAAAACACATAAACACAGAACTTACACCTCTCATAAAAAAATTAAATCAAAATGGGTCATAGACCTAAATGTAAAACACAAAACTACAAAAATTCTAGAAGAAAACATGGGAGAAATTTTAGGTGGCCTTCAGTTTGTGGTGAGTTTTTAGATACAATACCAAAAGCACAATCCATGAAAGAAAAACTTAACATGTTGTATTTTATTAAAATTAAAATCGTGTACTCTGAAAGACACTGTTAGAAAAATCAAAAGGTAAGCCACAGATTGGGAGAGAATATTTGCAAAACACATATTTAATAAAAGACCTATATCCAAAATACACTAAGAACACAAAATGCAAAAATAAAGAAACAAAGCAATTAAAAATGGATAAAAGATTGTGCACTATGTAGTATAGACATTTTAACAATATTTGTTCTTCCAATCCATGAGCATGGAATGTCTTTCCATTTCTTTGTGTTATCTTCAATTTCTTTCATCAGTGTCTTGTAGTTTTCAGGGTACAGGTCTTTCACCTCCTTGGTTAAGTTCATTCCTAGGTATTTTATTATTTTCAGTGTAATTGTGCCCAATTTGGGATGGATTCCTTAGTTTCTCTTTCTGCTGCTTCATTATTGGTGTATAGAAATGCAACAGATTTCTGTACATTGATTTTGTATCCTGAGACTTCACTGAATTCGTGTATCAGTTCCAGAAGTTTTTTTTGGTGGAGTCTTTTAGGCTTTCTATATTGAATATCATCATCTGCAAGTAGTGAAATTTTTCCTTCTTCCTTGCTGATTTGGATGCCTTTTCTTTCTTTTTTTTTTTAATTTAAATTCAACTAGCCAACAAATGATACATCATTAGTTTTTGATATAATGTTCAATGATAACATTAGCTGCATATAACACCCAGTGCTCATCACATCACGTGTCCTCCTTAATGCCCATCACTCAGTTACCCCATCCATCACCCACCCCCCTATTTGCAATCCTCAGTTTGTTTCCCTGAGTCAAGAGTCTCTCATGGTTTGTCTCCCTCCCTTTCTTCCCGTTTAGTTTTCCCTCCCTTCCCCATTGTCCTCTGCATTATTCCTTATATTCCACATATGAGTGAAACCATATGATAGTTGTTCTTCTCTGATTGACTTATTTCATTTAGTATAATACCCTCCAGTTCCATCCATGTCGATGTAAATTGTAGATATTCATCCTTTGTGATGGCTGAATAATATTCCATTGTATATGAACCACATCTCTTTATCCATTCATCTGTTGAAGGATATCTCAGCTCCTTCCACAGTTTGGCTACTGTGTTCATTGCTGCTATGAATATTGGGGTGCGTGTGCCCCTTCTTTTCACTGCCTCTGTATCTTTGGGGGGAATACCCAGTAGTGCAATTGGTCTGTTTTTAACTTCTCAAGGAACCTCCATACTGTTTTCCAGAGTGGCTGTACCAGCTTGCATTCCCATCAACAGTGTAAGAGGGGTCCCCTTTCTCCACATCCTCACAAACATTTGTTGTTCCCTGTCTTGTTAATTTTAGCCATTCTAACTGGTATAAGGTGTTATCTCATTGTGGTTTTGACTTGTATTTGCCTGCTGACAAGTGATGGTGTAGCATTTTTCCATGTGTCTGTTGGCCATTTGTATGTCTTCTTTGGAGAAGTGTCTGTTCATGTCTTTTGCCCATTTCTCGACTGGATTTTTTGTTTTTTGTGTGTTGAGTTTGATAAATCTGATTACTGTGGCTAGGACTTCCAGGGCTATGTTGAATAATAGTGGTGAGAATGGACTTCCTTGTCTTGTTCCTGACCATAGAGAAAAAGTTCTCAGTTTTTCCCCCATTGAGGATGATAGTACCTGTGGGTTTTTCATTTATGACCTTTATTATGTGAGGTATGTTCCTTTTAAAACCTACTTTGTTGAGAGGTTTTATCATGCATGGATATTGTACTTTGTCAAATGCTTTTTCTGCACCTATTGAAAGGATCTTGTGGTCCTTATCTTTTCTTTTATTAATGTGATGTATCATATTGATTCATTTGTGAATATTGAACCATACTTGCAACCTAGGAATAAATCCCACTTGATCTTGGTGAATGTTTTTTCAAATATATTGTTGGATTTGGATTGCTATTATTTTTTTGAGAAACTTTATATCCATGTTCATCAGGGATATTGGCCTGTACTTCTCTTTTTTTGTGGAGTTTTTATCTGGTTTTGGTGTCAGGGTAATGCAAGTTTAATAGAATGATTTGGAAGTTTTCCTTCTTTTTCTACTTTTTGGAATAGTTTAAGAAGAATAGGTATTAACTCTTCTTTAAATGTTTGGTAGAATTCACCTGTGAAGCCCTCTGGCCCTGGACTTTGGTTTGTTGGGAGTTATTTTATTACTGATTAAATTTCTTTGCAGTTATTGGTCTGTTCAAGTTTTTTATTTCTTCCTGTTTCAGTTTTGGTAGTTTATATGTTTCTGGGAATTATCCATTTCTTCCAGGTTGTCTAACTTGTTGGCATATGTTTTTTCATAATATTGTTTTATAATTGTATTTCTGTGGTGTTGTTTCTTATTTCTTTTTTCTCATTTGTGATTTTATTTATTTGGGTCCTTTCTCTTTTCTTTTTGATAAGTCTGGCCAGAGGTTATCAATTTCATTATTTTTTTTAAAGAACCAGCTCCTGGTTTCATTGATCAGTTCTGTTAGTTTCTATATCATTTATTTCTGCTCTAATCCAGAGGGTAGGTGGGTGGGGGTTGGGTTAAATAGGTGATGGTGTTTAAAGAGTGCACTTGTGATGAACACCATGTGTTGTATGGAAGGGTTGAGTCACTATATTGCACACCTGAAACTAATATTACACTGTGTGTTAACTAACTGAAATTTAAATACAAACTTTAAATCATTTATTTATTTATTGAGAGGGAGCGAGTGAGAGAGAGCATGACCTGACCAGGGAGGTACAGAGGCAGAGGGAAAAGCAGGCCCCCCGCTGAGCAGGGAGCCCAATGTGGGGTTCAATCCCAGGACCCTGGGATCATGTCCTGAGCCAAAGCAGAAGCTTAACAGAGTGAGCTACCCAGGCTTCCCAAAACTTTAATTTTTTTAAATAAAAAAATAAAAATAGGTGAAAGATATGAACAGACACCCTCACTGAAGCAGGTCTACAGATAGCAAATAAGCTTATGAAAATATTTTCAGCATAATTCATCATTATGGAGTTGCAAATTCAAACAACATTACATACCTATTTGAATAACTAAAACCCAAGGGCCCTGGGTGGCACAGTCGGTTAAGTGTCAACTCTTGGTTTTGGCTTAGGTCGTGATCTCAGGGTCATAAAATCATGTCCCGTGTTGGGCTCCACGCTCAGTGCAGAGTCTGCTAAAGTTTCTCTCTTTCTCTCCCTTTGCCCCTCCCCACACTCGCTTGCTGTCTCTCTCTAAAATAAATAAATCTTAAAAAGAATAATAACTAAAACCAAAACCTGACAATAGCAATTGCTGGTGAGTAATGTAGAATAATAACAAACTCTTGTTTATTTCTGATGGGGATGCAAAATGGTACAACCACTTCCGAAGACAGTCTGGCAATTCCTTACAAAACCAAACATTGTCTTAACAAATAATCCAACAACCATACTCCTAGGCATCGACTAAACTAATTTGAAAACTTATATCCATGCAAAAATTTGCACATAAATGTTTATAGCAGTTTTATTAATAATTGCCTCAAACTGGAGAAAATTTTTCTTCAATAAGTGAATGGATAAATGTTTATCCAGTTTTTTAGTACATGCAGACAATGGAATATTACTTAGTGTTAAAAAGAACTGAGCTATCAAGCCACAGAAAGACATGGGTGAGTCTTAAATGCATATTGGTAAGGGAAAAAGCCAGTCTAAAAAGGCCACATGCCAAATGATTTGATTTATGTGACATTCTGGAAAAGGCAGAGCTATAGCAACAATCATAGAGCAAAAAGATCAATAATTGTCAGGGGCTCAAAGGAGAGGGTAAGAGTTGAATAGGTGATTTTTAGGGTGGTGGAAATATTTTTATGATATGTAATGGAGGATATATAACTGCGTTTTTCAAAAGCCATAGAACTTTACACCACAAAGAGAGAACCTTAATGTATACAATTTAAAAAATCATTTAGGAGATTGGGGATCCCGGGATGGAATGCAGAATGTGACAAAAATAAAAGTGTATTGCAAATGCATGAGACCATGTCACTGAAGGACAAGAGGGGAAAAGGTATTGACACAGTAAGTTTGGAAATCAGCATAGTTTGTAAGACTAAATGTAAAAGAAACTGTACGTATGCACTATACTCTAGTCGATAAGGTTGTTTCCTACAGGGGTGTGGGTTAACAATTCTAATACCACTATACATATATATTGTAATCAAATAACTAAGTGAATGGATGGTAGATGGTGGGAGCCAAATTTCTCACTGTCGAAGTGAGAGTTTACAGATAAGCAAGAGGAGGAGGCAGGCTATGTGATAATGGATTCGAGTTCAAGACATCAGTGTGAACTCATGTTTAACTTGATATATAGATCTAGAGGGTTATGTATAGAATTACTTATAGATGTATACACACATGGATTAGTATACACACAGGTATTTCATTGTTGTGTCAGCTGAGAGAGCCTAGAAGCAATAACATCTGGTGGCAATGAGCATACCTAGGGCCCATAACTTGGTTTTTAATACCATCCTCCTATGAAAGAAACCAGGGATCCATGAAGAAGTGGCTGATTTTAGGACTAGGGCATGAATTATACAAAATAAACCTGAAGCATCTTGTAGTATCAGAAAGAAAGTACTCAAAAAAAAACCCCCACAAAATAAAGATGTGGTATATATACACAATATTAGCCATAAAAACAGAATGAAACCTTGTCATTTGCAGCAACACAGGTGGACCTAGAGGGTATAATCTTAAGCAAAATAAGTCAGAGAAAGACAAATGCCATATGAGTTCACTCATATGTAGAGTTTAAGAAACAAAGCAAAGAAACAAAGAGACAAAAAAAACCCCACAAATCACCAAACTTTTAAATACAGAGAACAAACTGGTGGTTGCTAGAAGGGAGGTGAGTGGGGGGATGGGTTGAAATAGATAAAGGGGTTGAAGAGTACACTTATCATGATGAGCTATGAAAGAATGTATAGAATTGTCAACTCATTGCATTGTACACCTGAAACTAATATAACACTGTATGTTAATTATCTTTCAATATAAAAAATGTAGAGTTCTGAAAATAAACACATACACATACACACACACACACACACACACACACACACACACACATTTTTGGTGGGGGGATGTTAAAAAAGGAGCACAGGAACCAACTGAAAAAACACTCCACAATGACCAAAGTACAAATTTGGGCAAAAAAACAAACTGAGGGGGGCACCTGGGTGGCTCAGTCGTTAAGCGTCTGCCTTCGGCTCAGGACGTGATCCCGGTGTTCTGGGATCGAGTCCCACATCGGGCTCATCTGCTGGAAGCCTGCTTCTTCCTCTCCCACTCCCCCTGCTTGTGTTCCCTCTCTCACTGGCTGTCTCTCTCTCTGTCAAATAAATAAAAAATCTTTAAAAAAAAAAACCTGAGGGCTTCAGAGGGGAGGGGGTTGGGGGAATGGGATAGGCTGGTGATGGGTAGTAAGGAGGGCATGTATTGCATGGTGCAATGGGTGTTATACGCAACTAATGAATCATCAAACTTTACATCAGAAACCAGGGATGTACTGTATGGTGACTAACATAATATAATAAAAAAAACTTAAAATTAAAAAAAAGTAGTATTGGATTAAACCTCAAAGTATAAAATAAATATCCATAAGTTCATACTGATAGAAATAACGACTGAATAAATTAATAAATGGAGAAGAGAGAAATGTCCTGTGCATAAGAACTCCAAATATTTTGTGGAAATACTTTGCCTTCAAGGAAGTGAAGCATAACTCCCCACTCTTTAAGTGTAAACTGCCCACAGTCATTCCTCCCAAAGGGTACAGTGTAGAAAGAGGGGAAAGTAACTTTACAGCAGATAAACCTGACAAACACACCTCAGCCAGATGGTCACAGTTAACATCAACAGTACTAAGTCTTATTGATTGTTCCCTTTATATGTTGGATGAAAACAGCACTTTATCACTGTGGGCTTCCTCCCCAAAACCCATAACCCTAGTCTAATCATGAGAAAAGCATGAAATAAATCACAATTGAGGGACTTGCTACAAAATACCTGGCCAGTATTCCTCAAAACTGCCCAACTCATCAAACATGATGTCTGAGAAACTGTCACGGTCAAGAGGAACCTAAGGAGGCATGACACCTAAACATAGTATGGTATCCTGGATGGGTTCCTGGAACAGGAAAAGGACATACGGGAAAAATTAAGGAATTACGAATAAACTAGGGGCTTCAGTTAATAATGTATTGATGTTGGTTCATTAATTGTGACAAATGTACCATAGTCATGTAAATTGTTAAAAAATAGGGAAAATGAGGTGTGGGGTATATGGAAACTCTGTACTATCTTTAGAAATTTTCTATAAATCTAAAGCTCTCCTAAAATGAAGCTTATTTAAAAAGAAATCAATAGAAACTGGCAAAGCCCAATTAGAAATAAAATAGATAAATGGGTTCCTTTCACAAATGCAACAAAACTATAAAATGTCTAAGTAAAAAACAAATAAGAAGTCTGCCAGTCATATAAAAAGACTATAAAATTTTATTGAAGAACATTTAAAAGAGATCTAAATAAATGGTGAAACATATATATTCCTGAATGGGAAAATCAATATTGTAAAGATATCAGTTGTTCCCAAGCTATTCCATAAATTTCATCCAATCACAGTCAAATTCCCAGCAGGCGTTTTCACAGAACTTGACAAATTGATTAGAAAATTCATGTGTGAGAGAAAATGTGCAAGGATAACTAAGACAATTTTGAAAGGAAAGAATAATGAAAAGAGGGACTTGCTTTACCATATATCAAAATATTTTATACATTCTTCAGAATGAGAAGTGTGCGCTAAAGCTCTTATTCAAAACAGATAACCATAGGTGTGGCATAAACTCAGACCAATCAGCATGGACAAGGGCTCTGAATAGACAATTTGCCCTGAGGCAAGATTACTGGCCTAATAATCAGACCTAGCACAGTGATAGAGATATAGAACAAAGCAACCTAATAGAGACTAGAAACAACACATCCATGGTTATGAGGTAATCTAGTATTTAATGAAGGTGGCCTTTCCAATCAGTAGGGAAAGAATGGTCTATTCAATAAATGGTATTCAGGCAATTGGCTATCTATTTAGGAAAAAATAGATATTTTCTTCACACCAGTTAAAAATTAGATTACAGACAAATTAAAAGCGCAAAATGTAAAATATAAGACTCTAGTAAAATATTGAAAATTATGGTTACAATATTGATATTATTATAAGAATATAATTAGTATAATAGCAATATTATGGTTATAGTATTGATTTTATTGAAAATTTTCTTTTAAAGAAACCACAAAAAGCAAAAGCTCTAAATGAATTTGCTGGCATTAAATTTCTGAAATAATCTGTATGACAATAGCTACCATTAACAAAGTTAAACACAAGTGACAGATTGTGAGAAATGATTGGCAACTTTTATCCGCAGTGGTTTTCCTTCTATTTCTTTATCACCCCTCTTTTATCTTTCTTTTTATTTTTCTTTTCTCTTTTCTTTTTTTCTCTCCTCTCCTCTTCTCCCCTCCCCTCCCCTTCCCTCTTTTCTTGTCTCTTTTCTTTTCTTTTTTCTTTTCTTTTCTTTCCTTTCCTTTCCTTTTCTTTTCTTTTTTTCTTTTCTGGTAGGACATCTACTACAGTTGCTATTCCTGGTGTCTGAAATGCTACATGTGTCCCTGAATCTTCATGAGGCCTTAATGACTCAAATTTCATTTCCTCAGACAGGCCTTCCCAGACTGATCAATCCAAAGAAGCCACACCCCACCTTTCACAATCCATCTTGTCACCCTCTTCCATTTTCTTCAGACCTCTTACTCTTATCAGAAAGCAGCATGTCTGTGTATTTGTTCACTTGTTGTCTGTCTTACCCTACGAGAATGTGTGCTCTGTAAGATAAGGACTTGGCCTGTCTTGTTGCTTGCTATATCTCCAGTACCTAGGACAGACCCTGGCATGTAATAGGTGCTCAATAAATATTTGTTGAATGAATTAATGTTTGAATCTCTAATTTATAATGAACTTGCAGAAATGGGGGTTTAAAAAGGCAAACTGCCGAAAACACAACCAGGCAAAGGATATTATCAGGAAATTTATAGACCAGGAACTACAAATAAAGCCAACAAACACGTTAAAGATATTTAACCTCACAATTAATTAGGGAAATAAAATATAAAGGCATTTTCTCAATGTGTATAGTTCGGAAAGTTTGTACCAAAAACTAGACTTGAACGATTTCTCTTTTGCTCTAATGCTCAAACTTATTAAAAAACAAAACCAAACAAAAAGATTCTTGCCCTAGTACTTTCTATGCCCAATTCCCACCATTTAGAGGTAAATATTTTCATCCTTTTTAGCTGAAAAATATTTTTTCTGATATTTTTCTCCATATTTCTTCACTATGTACTGATACGTCTTGATTTTTCAGGTTTAGATATTATCTATTGACTTTCCATTCTAGAAGACAGAGATTTCAGTCTCTTCCCATCCACCTGACTATGTGTAAAAGTTTCCCTTTTTTCCGTCGTCCTGATATAGCTATATATCAGTATTCAGTGCTGACATCAATATGACTATGACGCCTGAGGTTGTGTTATCACAATTAATAATTGCCTCAATTTTTGTGTGTGTTTGATTGGTTTTCTGTGTACCTATAACTAATTCATTGGCAAATCGTCTGCCAGAAGAATAAATCTCATCTCAGTCTGTCCAAACATCTTTTTCCCGGAAGCAACTTTCCTGCAACCCTCCATGATCCATTACACATGGCCCACTTGGTCACTGGGATTGCTGCTTGGCTCCCTGTTGCTCAGGGACGTTCCTCTTGCCTCCATTCGAAGAATCACCTTGCCTTCCTCTTATATTAGCTTCCCTGTTCCCTGGGTTCCTAGTGTTGGCTTACATCCTACAGTAGCTTCATGGGAAGGAATGCATGCAAAATATATGTTTTGGCAACTTGTTAGTCTGAACATGTCTTTGTTTTATCCACATACTTGATTGATAGTTTGAGTATAAAGTTCTAAGTTGGAAATCATTTTCACTAAAATTTCGATGATGTTAATCCATTATCTCCTAGCTTTCAGTGTGTGGTTGAGGGAGTTTAATACTGTTCTGATTCTTGAGACTTTGTATGCACCTATTTTTTTTTTCTTTCTGGAACCTTTTAAGATCTCTTTACTAAGTGTACTAAAATTTCACAAAGTTGTGCCTTGTTTTTGGCCTTTGTCCATCTTTTGCTCTGGATACTTGATGTTCCCTCTCAATTCAGAAATTTATATCCTTCTATTCTGAGGAATGCAATAGATAGTTTCTCATTCTGTCTTGTCTTTGTTCTTTCTTTCTGGTACTGCCTTTATTCAGATATTGGGTCTCTTGGAGTGTCCTAATTTTCTCTCTTTTCCATTTATTTGTCTTTGTGTTTACTTGCTGTCAACTTTATCTTCTTAAACATTTATAGAATGTTTTACTTATGTTTCCATATTGGTAAATTATAAACTTTATTTTATTTTTCTTTGCCTTCTATTTTTCTTTCATGGATTCAGATAGTCTCATAGTGCCAAAATATTTGCTGCCCCCATCTATTGGGCCTGTCTATGCATGAGAATTATACTTCCTGCACTGTTGACATCAGATTTGGACACATCGCTTATTTTGGTCAGTGCAATGTGAGTGCAAATGGCATGTCCCACTTTTGAGCTGGAGTTTTGAGAGTCACTGTGTGATTCTATCATCTTGCTTTCGGGTCTGCTATGAACCTGATGATACACCAGATAGCACCTCTCCTACAGATTGACTCCTGGAGCGAAGACAGCATATAGCAAAACTGTAGTCAACATACAGATAATATATGACATAAGCAAAAGTTTGCCCTTTGTTGTTACAAGCCACGGAGATGTTTGGTGTTTGTGCTTAGATTTTTTTGCTCCTTGTGCTCTATCTCCTCTGAATTCATTTTTCTGTTTGTGTTGGTCTCTGTTTTCCACATTAAATGCTGTGCTCAAGTTTCTGGTGATGCTTGGTTGTGAGCTCATTTTTAAGAGTGAGGAAATAAAAAGCTTATTGGAATTCTGTGTGTAGAGTATAGGGTTGTTTTTTTTTTTTCAACTGGTCCCAGTAGAGTGTGTTCTCTGGGCTTTTTAGGGACTATCCAAATATCAGATTCCCCAGGGAGAAAGCCTCTAATCTCTTACAGTGGAAGGGAGATGATATAGTATCATGGTTGCCAGTATTTTTGGAACTGAGTGAGGGAGGAGGATATAGGAGGCCTCTCTGTTCAGTATGAAGAGTATCACGTTATTCTCCTATTCAGGTGATGCATTCTTGTCTTCAGCTGAGACTGGCATCTCCACATCCAGCCTCTCCAGGGTGTAAACCTCTGGTGTTTGCCAATATTGAAGAAGAAACTCAGAAATCTAATTTTTCTTATACATACTTTCAACCAGTCTACTTGCTTGCAGTCCAAATATGTCCCCGCTTTCGGACGTATCTGGTGAGCTTCAATTCCTGAACATTTCTGGGGTTTTATGGAGCAAGTTGACCTGTTTCTGGGTTTCCCCCACTGCCATCTTCGGTTTACCTTTTCTCTGCTCCTCTTCATCTGCTTGCCAGCTTCCAACATTTTATTGCAGTTGTCTCTTTTCAGTTCTATTCTTTTAGTGCTTTAACTTGATGTCTTTTCAAAATCCATTTACTGTCATTTTAGTGGGACTTGGGGAGGGAACAGTGCCAAACGTATTCATTCATTCTGCCATACTTAACTTTAAGTTCTGAATTACCAATGAAAAGAAGGTACAAAATAAAACAATAGTGAGATATAGTTCCTTCCCTGTCTTATTGGCAATATGCTTGATAAATCTTTGTAAGACCTGCCCTGGATCACATTAATAATAACTCCTGGCATACCAATGGATAAGATAGGAGGAAAATGGCGTACCTATGATGTGATGAGACAGCCGATCTGCCCTTCTCTTGCATTAGAGGAGAAGTGAGACTTCCATAGCAGATGACAGAGATGAAGGCAGTGGTGTCTGTAGAGAATCAAATTGTTGGTAAGAAAGGAGGTTAGAGATAGTTCTAAGATTAAGGGGAGTTTTTGCTACTGGAGTGGGGTTTTCAAAGGAATGAGAAGGCTGGTGAAGAATCTGAAGAACAATCAGCAGGAGGAGGACGAAGAGGTTGGGAAAGCATAATATCGAATGGGAATGAGGCTCCTAGGGGAGGCAGGAGGACTGTGCCAGGACAGCAGGGATAGGAGAGTGGAGAACAGAGAAGCAGGGTGAAAAACTGTTTCTTCTGGTTTTCCAGAACTGGAATGATGCACGCTTTGGACTCTGTCTATCCATAGTTCTTATTTCCCAGTCAGGACTCCGACTCTATCTATTCTTATAGACTTGCTTTCCTACTCCTAAGGTAGAAGTGATCCTGCCCAAGTGAGAAAGTGAGGCAACCACTTCTCTTTTGCCTGTGACCAATCAATGAGATAGTTAACATTCATAATCACATCCAGTCAGCCAGACTAAGAGGAGAAGGGACCACCTGAGCCTATGTGTATGTTCTGAGGCCTGGGACTGCTATGCAAGGGTGTGGCTGAGTAGGCAGGTTGGATGTGCCCACCCATCCCCACCCCTCTCCTCTTTCACCTTCTGGCTGAGTTCCTTGCCATCTCCTCTAGACTTCCACAATACTCTTTGTTCTTTCATTCATTCATTCATTCAGTGCCAAGTAAGCACCAAACTCTGTGGTAGGCACTGAAGGTACAGCAGTGAACCAAACAGACAAAAACCCCTGCTTTCTTGAAGTGGACAGTTTTAGCCTAGGCTGGAGGTGCAAGTGGAGCCCTGGGATCAGGTTGGGGCTGAGAGGGGCTAAGAAGGGTATTTCTACACTGAGACGTACTGTATGTCTTATTCTTACTAAAGAGGAAAGGTTGCTTCTTTTATTCTGGATTTGATGGGGAATCTGGACCTAGAACATCCAGCAGAAGGGAGCTATGGTGCCAGTTACTCCTCATAACCTCCATTGTCACATCACCTCTCACCTAGATTACTGTCATAGTTGCTCATAGCAATGTCCTCACTTGTTTCCCCATTTTCCTCCTTGACTCTTCCTCCTTCAGTCCATTTGCATGATAGCAGTGAAAGTGATCATGTTAAAATATTTATCACTACTCTGTTCAAAACCCTGCTCTGGTTCCATTTCACTCAGAGTAAAACCCAAAGTCTTACCATGGCTGGTGTCCTGCCTGCTTTAATGCTCATTTCCTTTCTGAATTCACCTACCACTTCTTTCCCTTTTGCTAACACTGCTTGGACTCTTTTCTATATGTCATCATACCAAATACCCTCCAGCCCCAGAGCTGTTACACTTGCTCTTCTCTATGCTCTTCCTCCAATTAGCCACATGGTTTGCTCCTTCAACTTCTTGAGGTGTTTAACTAAATGTCACTTTGTCAGGTTTCTCCCGACCATTCTATTTTAAATTGCACCTCACATTCACTCTTCCCACTGGTTGTCTTAATTTTTCTCTGTAGCACTATCACCACCCCATAGACTATAGTATCTATCTTGTTTATCATCTGCCTGCTTTCACTGAAACACAAATTCCATAAGAGCACGGGTTTTTGTCTATTTTGTTCACTGCTGCATCTTCATCACTTAGTCCAGATACCCAGTACGTGCTCGAGAAAGATTTGTCAGGTGAATGAGTGAATGAACCTGGAGGGTCACATAGGCCTTGGTGGATTATGTTGGTTTTGAGGCTTTGCTTCAGTAGCAGACGCCAGGATTGTCTGGTTCTACCAGGACTTTTTGTAACTCCCCCACCCTTCTTCTTAGCAGGGAGGACAGGGAGGATGTGAAACACTGGAACTGCTCCTAGAGGGGAGAGCACTCATGCCCAGGGAATCCCTCATCTGAAGTCCCAGAGGACTCCAGTGGATGACCACTTTCCAGCTAGAAGGTTCTGGATCTTTGAGATTATATTTTTCAAAATGGAAATAGTTTTATTGCTTCTTCTCTTCTAATTATGAAAGTAATAGATCTTCATAGTAAACAGATATCATGTGGTCCAAAAATACAACTGAGTTCCCCTCCCCAATGCTCACCTTCTAACACCTCCTCTCCCAAACCCTGCCTACCTGCGGTGGTAAACTGCTTTGATTCCCTTCATGACTGTATCAGGAATCTCTTTCCATATCAATACCTAAAGCGTGACATCATTGTTTTTAATGGCTGCTGTGTATGAATATGCCATAATTCATTTAAACAAGTCCTTGTTTTTCACTCTAATGAACAGTCTGGAAATGAACATCCTGGTGCATACATCTTTGCTCCCTTGACCCATTATTTCCTTAGGATGAATTCCCAGAAGTGGAATTGCTGGGTCACAAGGGCTCCCCATTGGAAGACTCCTGATACTATTGTCCAAATGTGGGAGGACTCCAATTCTAAAGGGATTGAAGCAACCCTCTGCCCTGTTTCCTACACACAGCTCCCTCACCTCTCCCACACTCCATCCTCTAAGGGAATCCACAGAGGACACTTGTGGATACTCATACAATAATTTTTATGGATGGGTTATTGTGTACCATGTGTTGTTCTAGACACTCACACATATTAACTCTTTTGATCTTCAAAACAAACTTGGGAGGTCTGTACTATTATTAGCTTTGCTTTCCAGATGAGGAAACTGGAGCTAAGAGAGGTGAAGTAACTTGCCCAAGGTCATGCAGCCGACAGGGAACAGGTGGGAGATTCAAAGCCAGTAGTCACAGACTAGAGCCTAGACTCATTACCCCTCACTTTGCTATACTGCCTCCAAGCCCACGCTTTGCAGTAGGATGGACCTGGGCTCAGATAAGGCTCTGCCACTTCTTAGCTGCATAATGTTCGAGAAATCACTTCGCCTCTCTATCCCCCAGCTCCATCGGTGAAAACCAAGTCTGATCAGTCCTACCTCACCTAGTCTGCAGAAGGCATCAGTGTGGTAACACATAGCAAAAGGCACAGCATAGGGTCAGCATCTCAAAAATGTGATTTGCTGGCCCTCCCCACTCCCTGACCTCCAACACCTCCTCTCTCCTAGACCCCATGACTGGAAATCCCGTGGGAAAGAAAAAGCAAGTTTGACACTTCCCCTGAGGTTTCCGAGCCTTGCGTTCCTGGCTCTTTCTCACGCCATCTCCCCCACAGGCCAGAGCCCAGGAAGTGTGGATTGCAGAAACTGCCCCCACACACAGCCAGATAACCCCATGGTGGCAGACAGCAGGGGCAGGCCAGCTTACACCCCCTTCTCAGCCTCCTGTGCAGGAGGTGGGACCAGGAGGACGGTTGGCTCCCCTCTCCCTGCTCCCACCTTCCCTGCTCCCTAGTCTATGGGCCCAGCTCACCTCAGATTCCGGGCCTCTGAAATCATTGCTCCAGCCCACCGGACTGGGCCTCAAGCCAGCTCCTCCGGCCCCAGGCTCACCGGCAGAATCTTCGCCTTTGCTCCCTGAAGACTAATCACTGTCCTGTCAGCTTGGCCCCCTTCCCCTGCATTATTGTACAGAAATAGCCCTGGGCCCAGCACCCCCCACTGCCCCCAGCAACCCTGGCCCAAGCTCCTTCCCTGCAGGACTCATCGCATTTCCTCCTCCCCCTCTGCTCTGCTCTGCTCCTCCGTGGCTGGGATTTGACCTCTACCCCCTGGAGCCAGGCACAAACAAGATCACCTCTACTGGGCAGAGGAGCGGCCTCCTGCACTCCTCCTGCACTCCTTCCAGCCCCTGGGCCTGGGACAGAAAGATTTGAGGGCGTGCCAGTGGTGGGCAGAAGCATTTCTGTCTCTGGCCATTGCACTCCGGAGTAGGAAACTCCCTGCTTCATTTTTCTCATGCTGTGGGGCCTCACCCACTCAACAGAGAGGAGAGGATAAGAATCAAGCTCTTCCTCTGCACAGCAGGGTCTCTGCAGGGGTGTGGACATAGTCAGTACTGGGGGACCTGCAGGGAGCTGGGGGTCTGCAGTGCCATAGGAAGTCTGAGGGAAGACACAGCAACTGGCAAGGTGAGGAGGTGGCAGCAGGACCCCAGGAGGGCTTGGGAGGCTGGACTCCAGCCCTTGAGGAGACTAGCAAAGGCAAGGCAGAGCCCTGTCCTCAGGGCTTCAGGGGCAGGTCACCAAAGCACTAGAAAGTGTATCTAGGGACCAGAGCAAGGGTAGGCAAGGTTGGGTCTGGGCCACAGTTTCGAGTCAGAGCTGAGAACCAAGACAAGAGATCAGGGCCAGACCTCGGATTTGCCCCCACTAGCCCCACCTCTCCCGGTCCAGCCAACCTGCAGTGCTGGTCATAGTAGGACAGTACTTAGCAAGAATCTGGGGACTCACAAAGCAGTTCTCAGTCAGGCCCAGTGGAAGCCCAACAAGGTGGGGCTGGGCCAGGTGTTGCTCCTGGGGAGCAGGGAAGAGGCACTTTCATAAGCAGCCTTGCTGGAGTAGTTTTGTTGCCCCATTCTACAGATGAGAAGACTGAGGCTTGGGGAGATGAAATAGCTTGCTCGTGGTTCCACATATGGATAGTGAGTGGCAGAGCTGGGCTTCCCAGAACTTGGCTCTGTTCCTCTGTCCACCAAAAAAGGAGTTTGGGAAGCACCTCAGCTAGGTCCCCTGAGGTAGTCCCCCACTAGGCCTTAGAGCAGGAAGTTAAGCAGATGGCCACAGAGCAAAACTACCTGGGTTCAAATCTGAGTGCTGTCACTTATTAGGTATCTTTGGGCAAGCTCCTAAATTTTCTATACCTCAGTTTCCTCATTTGAAAAATAGGTCTAGTAATAGTACCCAACCCCATAAGGCTTTTGTGAGGTATTTTGAAGAATGGGGCTTGGGGCCTTTGGGGAAGCCTCCCCATTCCCCAAACCCACCCTGAGTGTGGATGAGGAAATTCATTGTTTCCCCCAATTCTTCTAGTAATTTCTCAAATTCATCATTCCCTGCTAACAAGAAGGAGCCAGACCACAGTGGTTTGGAGCCAGGTCAGACCCTCATTGCAGCTTTGGGGGGCTTTTCCCAAGTCTGTAGCATGATCCTCCCTCCCTGGGACACCCTCCTCCACAGTCCCCCACTCTACCCTGGATCTTCAAGCTGAAACATTTCCCCTTCTGGATCCCCCGGCTCCAGTCCTTGCATCTCTAGATCCGGCAGATGGAGGGCCCCTTGCCCTGGCCTCCACAGCTTCAGTGTAACCAGCAAAGAGGGAAGAGAAAAACAAGGAGGAGGGAAGGCTGGGTGGGGTGAGGTGGGACGGGGTGGGGGAGAAGAGGACAGGACAGTCCCAGCAGGAGAGGCTTCCATCCTCTTCTGCTCCTCTCCACTAGAAGCAGCCAGGGGACTTTGGTTTTATGACTCCGGGCTCATAGTTAAATTACCCTTAACCAATATGGGCATGTGTGTACCAAACGGATTGGTTTGAATGCCAGTTCTGTTTCTTCCCAGCTATTTGCACCGGGCAGGGAACTCAACTTTTCTGAGCCTTAGTTTCTTCTCCCTGTCGAAAATAGGCATAGTAACAACACGCACCTCACTGGCTGGCTGCGGAGCTTTATATGAGAAAATACACACGAAGTGTCCAGCACAGTGTCTGTGCACAGAAAGACTTGATAAATGATAATCCTTGATGGTGGTGGTGGTGGTGGTATTTCTAGGCTTTCTGGAATCTGGAACTGCCAACACATTTTCTGACGCAAGTATGTGACATTAAGATGGTAACAGAGAGTATTAGGCAGTACCCCATGGGCTTTTTCTGTCCTGTACTAATAGATTACATGACACGTGACTCCTGAGCCCTCCACATGCCTTTGGCTTGAGGAGTGTAGGGTCCTGCCTCAGACATCAGACAAGGGACTTTGGCTCCTTCCTTTCCAGGGCCAAAGGGCCTATATCCCTCAGCTGGTGAAGCCTTGGCTTTTGCTCCAGCCATCCTTCCTCAAGCTTGTGAACCTTGGCTTGGCTCAGCATAACCCTGCACCCTGCACCCCTGCCTTGCAGAGAACAGGGAGCAGAGAAGGCTCGAGCCTCTGGAGGTGGTCAGGGCAAAGGGGAAAAAGTGCTTGGTCTGGAAAATGGGTTTGTTGGGAAAACTAGTCATGCCCTTAGTGCCAACCCAGTTCCCAGCCTTTGACCCTGACGTAGGCTGCAACTTCTCCCACCTGGGTCTTTCTACCCAGGAAGTCTTGTATGTCCTATAGGAGAGTAGAGAATGGCTGGTCAACTCACCCTAGCCTGGCACAGCTTAGGGGATGGCTAATCTATGTTTCTTGACTGACTTAGAATAAGGGAGTGGCTGGGGCACTGCTTCACAAAGGAGTCCCATAGGAGACTAGCTTTCAAGTCCTCCAGTTTCCCTCCATCCCTGAGAGAAAAAGAGTGTATGACTTTGAGGCAGAATTCAGGCTGCTCACCATAGTCCAAGGGCCCTCCACCTCTTTTGCCTTCATCTGACACTCTTTGGGACTCTCTGACCACATTTTGGACTATTTTCCAGCCTCTGTAGATTGGCTTCTCTCTGAGCCTTTCACATTTCAGGGTCAGACCTCCCCCTGAGCTTGTGTGTGTCCCTGGAATTGTCTGCACACTAGGACACCCTGTAGGATCTCTTGGCCCTACTGGACTGTGAGCTCCTGGAGGGTAGGGCCCTGGCCAATCTAGTTCTATATGCCCTGAACTTGATCCAAGGCCTGCCACACAGAGGGCTTCTTCTCACTCTCTTACATACATCTAGTCCTGCTAGCTTTACTTTCAAAGCATAGCCAGAGCCCCTCTACTGTCCCTCCTTCGGGTCACTGCAGGGGCCTCCTGCCCAGTCTCTTAGCTTTTGTCCTTGCCCCCTAGTCTATTTTAGGCTCAGGAGCCAAGAGGTTCAGTCAGATCATGTCCCTCTCTTGCCTGCAAATCCTGTGCTGGCTCCCATCTCACTTAGAGCAAAAGCTAAAGTTCTTAAAATTTCCCATCACTGTCTCCATTGCCCTGTTCAGCCAGACCCACTTCCTTGCTGCTCCTCAAACATCTCAGGGCCTGTGCATGGAACTTACCTCTATGTGAAATGTTCTTCCCTCAGCTGTGGTATCAGTCATTCCCTCACCTACTTTAGTCCTTTGCTAAAGTGTCACCTTCTCAGTGAGACCCCTGGCCACTATATTTAAAATTGCTCTCTTCCGTCACCTCCCCTTCCTCAAGCCCCTTTCCAACTTCACTTTTCTCCATTACCCTTCACACTATCTGTTTAGTCTACTTCTACTTATTTTTTGTCACCCCTAAGATGTCAGCTCCATGAGGACGGGGATTTGTGTCTGTTTGTTTGCAGCCATATCCCCAGGGCCTGACACAGTGTTTGGCACATAGTAGCCTCTCGAAGGCAACAGCCCAGGAGACTAGAGCCCAGTGGGGCAGGGAAGCCAGTGGAGGCTTTGGACTCAGGTCTTGGCACTCAGCTCCTAACCGCCTTTGCTTCTCCTGTCTCTGGCCAAACAAGGCCCTTTCATGAATCCTTTCTGAAGAGTTGCAGGGAAGAATGGCACTTTAGAGGGCTTTGGCCTCTAAGCAGAACCTCAGCCCACAGCTTCCTCCACTATCTGGGCCTACGCCCTATCATGGGAGAGGCGGGGTTTTCTATCCAAGGGTGTGCCTACACCTGACGTTCTTGACCTTCCCTAGTTTCTCCAGACAACAACAAAAGATTTTCAACTCCCCTTTGGAGTTGGTGCCACCACCCCCACCTTGATTATAGTTTAAAGGGCTGGGCAGGAATGCCTGGCTCCAGGGCCTCTGTTCACATGACTGGCAAGCACTATCTGGCCAAGCCAGGGACCCAAAATTACTGCCCAGCATTGGAATGAGGCCCCTGCACTCTCACCCCAGGCAGAAGAAAAGCAGTGCCAGACTGGACTCAGGGCTCATGAGCACCAAGAGAGGCACAGAGGAAGGAAAGGGAAGAGAAGAAGGCCAAAGAAAGAAAGAAGGAAGGAAGGGAGGGAAGTTGAGGGAGAAAATGTGGGGGGGGCATGCTAAGAGGAAGCAGAGGCAACTGTTTAGACCACCAGAGTTGACAACACCAGTAGTTTTCAGATTCTGTTCCTTGGAGGCTCTCAGATGGCTCCGGGGCCTCTGGGGCACAAGTGGGAGCCCCGTGGGTGGACCTATTGGGTTACAGTGCTGCTAGCCAGAAAAAGGCATTCATTACCAGATACAACATTGGGCTTTCACATAGGTTTTGCTTGCTGAAAAGTTTCTGCTGCAAAAATAGGACAGGAGGGAGGGAAGGAGGGGAGAAGAAAGAGGAAGGGAGGGAGGGAGGAAGGAAGGAAGGAAGGAAGGAAGGAAGGAAGGAAGGAAGGAAGGAAGGAAGGAAGGAAGGAAGCAACGGAAGAAAGAGAGGGACGGAGGAGGCAGAGAGAGGAAGAGAGGGGAGGAGAGAGAGAAATATTTGGAGTATGGGAACTACATTACTTTCTATCCTCTGTCCCCAAACAGGGAGATAATGAGGAGTTGGAGAAGGAGGCCTCTGCTCTCCTCCGTCCTGGCCCTGACCCTTCCTCAGGGACTGTGGGCTGCCAGAGGAAAAGGACAACAGCAAGAAGGTGCATTGCTTCTCTTGGGGAGGGTTCTTGGGAGGGTTTTTGGAGGAGGAAGTTTTCCCTCATTTTCTGATTAGCTCTGGGGGGTCTATGGAGGTGCTCCTACTATTCTACAAAAAAAAAAAAAAAGTATTTTCTGCCAAACTATGAAGATGCAAAAAATCTGAGGAACTTATCAATTGTTTTTTACTCTCATTGACTTACTGGGGTCCTAATTAAGAACTGCTTTTAAAAATGGAAAGAAGAAAAAAAAATACTGCTTCAGAGCTACAGCTGTGGCCCAGCACTCTTGGTGAACAGCTCAAAGAGGCAGCGCACCGGACCTGTGGGCTCCTCCACTGACTCTTCCTGGGGCCTGAATATGTGTGCCTGGGGAAGTGACTGGAAGAATAGAGCAGCCCTCTCTGAAGCTTTGGGGAAGGGGAGCTGGGCACTGGGCTTGGCACTATGTCAAATCCTGCAGAGGGTGGGGCATGTGTAGGTTTGGCTGGAGATGGGGCCAGGGGTGAGGAGGGCTGAAGTAGGAGCACCCTGGCTGAGTGGGGGCTGGCTGGAGTTGGCGGGGTTGAGGAATCCAGGCTGGCCTTTGAAGGGAGGTTCCCCGGTCTCATGGTTGCTGTTTGGCTGGTCGGCAGGCCTGGCCCCTCCAGCGTTGCCATAGCGCTCTGTGGGTCTTCCCAGCAGCCTGCCAGGCGGAATGTGGCCTGGATGGTTTCCCAAGGAATGTAATCAAGATGTAAATGGGGGGGGGCAGAAAGAGCTAGCTGGTCGATAGGGTTGTCACCTCCTCAGGCCTGTGTGGAGTCTGAGTGAGCTTAGACTGGCCTAACCAGGGAAATCTCCTGGTTGGGCTCTGCTCTGGGGCAGAGTGGTGGTGAGTGCCGGTTTCCCTCTCCGCAGGCTCTGAGAGATGGCACATGCCTCGTGGGGCAAGCCCTGGGGTACCTTGCCGGCCCTCTTGCCCACCCTCTTCCCTGCGCCCAGTAGGGTAGATCTCTCCCTGGATGTGGGAAGTGGGCTGGCAACATTTGGCAGAGATTTGCATGGGCTTCCGCACAGCTTGGCCCCATTGGTGGAGTTTAAAAGAAAGCTCCCAGGAGGACAGCTCTCACGAGTCCAGAGATGCTGGCAGGGGTTGCCCCCACCAGGACTGCCCACTTGGGTTCATCTGTCTGGGACCAAGCCCTAGACCAGAGTGCTGGCTTAGGCACCCTCAGGTAGCCCTTGGCCTGTTCTGTGAGTGGCTCTGCCTCAACCCCTGGCCTTCCTGCTCCCCTATGAGACGCTGCTTTTGGAAGAAGCTTTAAGGGCCACCTTGAGTCTGAGAGGTCAGTGACCAAGATATCTGCTTCCCCTTCACCCCCAGGCCCTAGGATTGGCAGGGTTCCAGGGTCAAAGTGGCAGTGATGCAGCAAGGATCTTCCGGGACAACCCCAAATCCTAACATGTGGTCCCAATAGCTCCACAAAAACATGAAAACGAGCCTCAAATGCCAAGAGTTTTGGAACTCAAATGTTGAAGGTCTTTCTGGCACCCCAGCATTCACTCCATGGACTCCCCACCTGAGTTATTCCTATGTCCCAGTCTCTGTCTTGGCCCTTACTAGGCTCTGTGGCCCTGGGCAAGTCAAGTCCTTTCCCTTCATTGACACCATTTTCCTCATCTTTCAACAGAGAAACTAAGTTAGAACCTGCTTGCCCTCGAAGCCACTTCTGGGTGTGACACTTTCTATTGGACATTACATAGGGCTTCCCGGCTATGGGACCTCCCACCCCTCCACCCTTCCCTTCCAGGAGCTCCTCGATTGAAGCCATCAACTCTGCAGCCATGTAGACCTTGAGTGAAGCCCTGCTCACTGCTCCCTGGATGTGTGACTGTGGGAAAGTCACTTATCTTCTCTGAGTGTCACTTCCTCAACCCTAAAATGAAGCTGCTGATGTTGAGAATGAAACGAAGCTGTGTGTGGAGTGCCTAAATCAGTGCCTGGTCTGGAGCACGGGCCCAGGAGAGGCATGTGGGAACAAGAGGTTGTAAGGTACTCAGAGGAGCCAGGAGCTGTTCCCCAGCACTGAGCACTCTGGACCCCCTGGAGATAGGAGCTGAAGGTACGCCCCCTCTCCCCCACTTCCTGAGGAGTGGGGCAGCCCTCTGCTAGGCCTGGAAAAGAGTTCCTTTCTGTAGTTAGTGTAAAGGCAGCAAGGCCTTCCCTGGGCAGCACTGTCTGCTTCCTCCTGCTGGCCAGAGTACGAGTGTCTGCCCCCAAGTGGCCTCAAGCCAGTGCCCACAGCCCTGCTTTACCAGGCCTGGGACCAAAAAGGAAACAACTGGCTCTGGGCCTCTGATTCCTGGCTCTCTCATTTCTCTCCGCATGTAGGCCGGCCCATGGTCTGGTGAGAGCATGCTCTGGAGTATTTGTTCGACCTCACCATATCATTTCCAGCATAGGCACGAGCAGAGAAGGGACCAGAGGAGAACAGGGTGCCACCCATTATCAGACACTTGACTCTTTTCTTCCCAAGACTCTCCCTCTCTCTTGCTCCCATTCCCCCTCCCTTCCTCTCCTTTCTTACCCCTTCTTCCTCCATCTATCTGTCTTTCTTCTGTGTGCTCTGCTTTCCTCTCTGCATGATCTATATCTTGGGTCTCTGTCTCGACTTCTGTCTGTCTGCGTTTTCTTCAGCCTCTGGTCTTTCTTGTCTGTACCTGGCTTTCCCTGAGAATGAACACGTGGGTGGTGGAGTCAAGACTGCTCCAGGGAGCAGTCCCAGTGCTAGACTCTGGGCCAGCAGTCTGAGAGAGCTTGAATTTTAGTGGCCCACAGACTCTAAAGGACAACATGAGAAAAACAAACACACACAGCTTTCTTTCGGGTATAGAGTCTATGCTCAAGGAATGTGAGTTCGAGTCCTACCTTCCTTCTGAAGCTCTCCTTTTCTGGTATTTTGGACCTTGAACCAGATTCAAGCTTGAAAAAGTCTGAGGACCCACCTTTAGTCAAAATTCTCAGCTCCGACCCAGGATGGGGAGAACAGGGGCCCTTGCTGTCTCTCCACCAAACTCCTGGCCTCCTTTTGCATGTGGCCATCACTGGCCACACGTCCCAAGCTTCTATTTCACCCATCCACCTCTCCTTCCTTAGAAGCCCTTGCCTTCCTCTGAGGGTCCAATACATGTGTTAGAAAGTTCATCAGGTCTATTAGGATTTAAAAGGCATCCACTATGTGCCAGGGCCTATGGGCAGAAATAGTCATGGCCCTACACTCATGGAGCTTCCTGGACAGTGAGGGAGACAGACACTGAACAAAAAGTTACAGCTGGATGTGCATTTTGCTAGAGCAAGCCCAGAGTGCCCTGGGATTGTAACTGAGAGACCTGCTATAGGCTGGGGTTCAGGGGTAGCCTCCCTCAAGAAGGTGCTGTTTAAGTCACGGATGGAAAAGTCAGCAAAGACCAGACCGAGAAGAGTTCTGGAATCAGTTCTGTGTGCTAATAGTGACAGTTTGGGGCCAAACCCCGTTTCAGTGTCTTATAGGTATCAGCTCATTTAATGTTCTCAACAACCCTAAGAGCAAGGTCTATTATTAACCCTCATTCTCAGATGAGGGCAATGAAGCTCAGAGAAAGAAAATGACTTGCCCAAGGTCATAGTACAAGATTGCAGTAGATGTAGAAGCAGGAGCTCGGGCAGTCTGACTACAGAGACAGATTCTGTGCCAAACACCTCCTGAAATAGGAGAGAACTGGAATCAAAGGAAAGCACTGAAGGGATTAGACAGGGGAGGGGGGTCTCATCAGCAATATGCTGGTAAAAGCACACCCTGGTAGTGTGGCCTGTAGGGTGGCAGGAGTGGAAATAGTGTACCCCGTGGGGAGGCCCCTGCAGTGGTCCAGATGAGACATGATTGCGCTTTGGGCTAGAGTGGTGGCGGCAGAATGGGGACTAGAAAGATGGATTTAGGAGTTATTTCTGAGGCAGAGTTGACAGGACTGATGGCGATATTTGCATAACATTTTTCAGGTTGCCTCACACTTCCACAGGCATGATTTAATTTGATCCACTCAAGGTTCCTGTCAAGTGGCTAAAGCAAGGGTCAATATTCTCCCTGCTCGACAAATAAGAGCAGCAAGGCCCAGAGAGGGGCAGCAATCTGTTTAAGGTCACAATTAAAATGTGTGTGTTCCAGAGAGCACGTGTGGGCACCTGCACCCGTGCAATTACGCATGAAAACACGCATGAACCACCCAGGTGCACAGGTGTGTGATTGCACATGTGCGTGCAGGTATGCGTGGGCACATGCGGACACAGTGCTTTGTGCAGCTGTGTGCATGCATCCTGTGTGTCTGCTGCCTTAGGTGGGGCTCCAGGGCCACAAATGGGCCCTTGGCAGGCTCTTGAGTAGCTGAGTGTGCAGGAAGGGCACAGCCAGCCATGACTGCTCATGAAGACATAGGACCACGGAGGAGGTCTGAGGGTTGCGAGGGGCCATGAGTTCTTAACTCCCAATGGAGGTGGTCGCAGCCCTCAGACCTGGGCCTGAATTTAGGAGTCTCTTGGGTTGGTGGGTCCAACATAATAATAATCCTTAAAGTTATTGAGGACTTAGCCTGTCACATGCATTATATCGATTCATTCTTACAACCCTAAAGGTAGCTACAATGATTTCCATTTATAGATGAGGAAATAGAGGCTCAGAAAGAGTGACTAATGTGCCCAAGGTTGGACAGCTGGTAACCTGTGGAGTCAGGCTTGGACACTCATTCTACCTGACGCTGAAGCTCGTATTCTTAATCCACTCTGCTACGCTACCACACACACACAAGCACGCACACAGACACAGGCACACAAGCACCCACATCTGTAGACGTGTGGAGCCACACAGGGAGCTGGCACTCCATGGTAACCCAGAAACAGACTCTGGAGCAGGGCACCATGTTCAGCTGCACGCTGAAAGCACAGGTCTGGAGCCCATAAGATTGGGCAGCTCTGCACACTTTCCCCCACTCAGGGCCTAGGCTCTGACCCTGCTGCTCCTGAGATTGGCTGTCTCAGAATGCTCAAGTTGTCAGCCTCTGAACTCCGTGCTCTGGGCTTCAGGCAGCCAGTGAGAATTTATGGCTTGAGAAAGTTCTTGCAAGTCCAATCCCTACATTCCCCCTCTCTAACTTGCATGGTTTATCAAGATACTGGTTTCCCCCTCCTCCTCCTCTTCTTGCTGTTGCTGCCTCCCTCTCCTGGCCCTTTGTCTCTGGCCAAGGCAAACCTCTCAGCTCCCCCTCTCCCTGCCTGCCGACCTTGACTACTTCTGTTGAACCCACTGCACAGCCTCGCATTACAGATAAAATTCCTTCTCCTTTCTTCTGCCTCGATCTGACCATGAAAGCTAAGGAAGGAGTGTGTGCATGGGACTGTTCTCTGTGTGCATGCACATGCTTGCGAGTCCAGCAGGGCTGGGCACAGCCATGTGAGGTAGGGGATGTGCATCTGGGGTCTGGCGGGGAGAAGGCATTGCAAATATGTGGAGGGTGTGCCCTTTCCTGTTTGTGGGGGCCAGCACTGGGCCTGGGCCACTGAACACAAGCAGTGATATTTGTAGCATAAATATGTGTATGCATGACGTGTGTGTATGTGCACGCACATTTCTCTTGTGGCTGCAGCTGTGAGTTGAGCCCTAATTGCAGAAAAAGCTGCAAGTTCTAGTCAGAGAAGCAGTCCATTAAAGTGGTCAAGAGCATGGACTTTGGGCTGGAATGCCACTTATTAGCCATGTGACCCTGAAACAATTACCTCATCTTTCTGTGCCTCAGTTCCCTCATCTGTAATATGAAGGTAGTAATAATAATATCTATGTCAGAGTGCTGTTGTGAGGAATGTAAGGATAAAAGTGCTTATGGAGCTGTGTGGCACATAGTAGGTGACCCACAGATGTTAGCTATTACTGTGTGGATGAGGAAGAGAAAATTCATATTGACTGGGCTCTTCCCACATGCCCAGCATGGGACTTAGCACTTTACGTTATTATCTCACTTAGTTTCACCACTTAGAAACATGTCTGGTCCATTGGAAATGTTCCATATATATTTGCTGAATGAATGAATGAAGTCTCCTAATATCCTACGGAGTGAGAATTTTAACAGATGAGGAAACTGAGACTAAGAAAGGTAAATTCCATATGGAGCCAGACTAATGAGTGTGGATTTTGGTCACAGGAATGTGTCTACAACTGCTTTGGGTAAACCCTGTGGAAGGAGGAGGGTCAAGAAGTGACTTTCCCTAACTACAGATATGAATACATATCTGTATTAATACATGTGTGTGTAGTAATACATGTGTGTGTGCACACATGGACACCTATGTGGTCCAGGCTCCACCAGAATTGGAGGAAGTTCTAGGAAAGATGAGAAAAGTTTGCATTGGCATGGCTGAAGAGAGCTTCTTCTAGGGGAGGGAGGCCAGTGCAGGTGCCCTAGTGCTCTGCCTGGAAGTCCAGAGGTAGGAGAGATGCTCAGATTCAATGTTCTCCTGAGACTTGGGCAAAGAAGGCCAGAACCTGCAATACAACCTCCAACTCCTAGAATTTCACAATTGTAAGGGCACTTTGAGTCTACCAAGACCATCCCCCATCAGGTTATTAATGAGGAAACTGAGGCACAGAGAAAGCAAGGGCATTAGACAGTACACAACAGGCAGATCTGGAACGGTAGTCTTGAATTGGAGCCAGCCAGGCCCAGAAATGTTTAAAAAAGCCAGCTGTTGGATCCTGGTTAGAGGGGTTGTCCAAGGGAGAGGGCAAGGGCTACACCCTGCCTGCACTGTCTTCAGACAGGCCTGATCCCCAGGCCTGGTCCAGAGATCAGAAGTGGACCCCAGTGGGGCTTTCCCTTACAGTCCAGGCCAGCTCTTGGAAGGAAAAAGGCCAAAGGTGGAGGCAAGAGGCTTTAGTAGCTGCCCAAATATATACCTAGGCTCGCTAGGGCCCTCAGGGGTATTCTCTGGGCCTGGCAGCCTGCACAGGGTTGTGGCTGCCCTGGCCCTTATTTGTTGACTCTCACTCCTGCCAAGGGGAAGCTGTTCTGGATGGAGACACAAGAAAGTGATTTGTCACTGGTTGCCCCTGGCTCCCACTCTGATATGTCAGCCAACAGGATAGCTTCCTGCTTAACACTTGCCCCACCTGCAAAGCTGCTGTAGTAACTTGTTCCCTAGAGTGCCAGAGCCAAGCTCTGGCTGCATTGCCACCTGCTGGAGTGTCAAATCTGGAGACCTCAGAGGGATACTGAGGCACAGACATGTGAAGTCACTGCCTCACCATTTCCATTTGATAAATCTTAAGCAGGTCATTGTTCATCTCGCAGTGCTCCTCTCATGCCCAACTGTGGTTAAATCCTGCTCTAGGGTACCCTTCAGAACCACTGTAGGCCTCACAGACAGTGGTGGTGGATGCAGTACTTGCACACTATAAAGTACCACGCCAGAAGCAGGCACTGACCCAGTGCCGGCACTGTCACTGTATCTGAACCAGTTGCTCAACCCGTATCCTCCCCCAGCCAAGGATCACTGTGATTGTTCCCTGCATACTTTGGCCCTGATCTTTTTGAGACTCTGCTCTCACCCACCTGCACCCAGAGGTCCCTGGGCCCAGAGCTACTTCATTTTGCTGTGGGATCATGTTCAATCAAGAATGTGTAGGGTCCCTGGCATCCTTGGCATAAGGTAACACAAAAGCCAGGGTATGACAAACCCTGCCAAACCGAAGCCTAGGGGATGAGCCAATAAGATCAAAGGATTAGTCATGCTTGCTGAGACCTACATGACTTACACATGCTGATCCCTCTACTGAAATCACTGTTCCTTTCTGCCCCTGTCTTCTCCTGGATGATGCTTCCTTACCTTTCAGTTCCCAGTTTAGATATCTCCTCCAGGAAGCTTCCTTGACCACGCATCTGGGTTGAGTCTTCTCCACTGAGCTCCCATAGCTCTCTGACTAAACTGTATTGTAATTGTTTACCTGTCTTCCCCACTGATTTGAAGTCCCTTGAGAGTGGGCACTATTTACCTCACAGCTGTATCCTGACGTCTAGTACAGGACCAAACACAAAGTAGATGGGTGAATTATTGTTGAATGAATGGATGGATGAATAGTACCCCTCTGAGAGCACTGGGCTTTCCTGAAAGAGTGGGGAATTTCTTTTTTTTTTTTTAAAGATTTTATTTATTTATTTGACAGAGATAGAGACAGCCAGCGAGAGAGGGAACACAAGCAGGGGGAGTGGGAGAGGAAGAAGCAGGCTCACAGCGGAGGAGCCTGACGTGGGGCTCGGTCCCAGAACGCCAGGATCACGCCCTGAGCCGAAGGCAGACGCTTAACCGCTATGCCACCCAGGCGCCCCAAGAGTGGGGAATTTCTGAGCTCAGAGCTTTTCTAGGCTCCCTCCGCAACTCTGATTTTTGGGTATCTGTTTGTCCCATAGACAACTGGCAGGAGGGCTAGGCTCTCCATCCGAGGTTTTCTCCCTTTGAGATCCACCCCTTGAACAAGTTAGCCTGGTGCCTTCTTCCACCCAGAGTCTGACTTCCATTCATGGCTACTCAGCCCATTTCCCATTAGACATATCTGAGCAGGCCTGAGGGCTGTTGCCCCTCCCCCACCATATTTTGCTGCTTGCCACCCTGACTCACTTCCCTGTGCCAGGACATCCCCCTCCCCAAGCCATCTTCCCAGGCCCCACTTCAGTCTCGGAGACTCATTCACAGACGTCCTTTGGGACAGCAGTTCTCTGGGGTGGTCCAGGGAATAGTGGTGGTCTGTGGGGCCTTTAAGTGGTCCATGGGCAAGTCCAAAAATCAAGGCATGCAAAAATGTGTGGTGGGGTGTTTGGATTTTTTTAAAGTATATTTTCTATGGCAGAGTCAAATCCGTATTTAAAAAACCAACAATGACTAGTTTGTCAGTACAGTCACAATAATGGTTATGTACCCAGTTAAAGGGCCATCAGGTCATTTGGGATTTGGGAATATGCCAGGATAGAATTGAGAGAGCCTCCAAAGAAGCCCCTGAAATCAGAACATAAAGCCTCCTAGAATATTGCTCCCATTTTGCAAGTGGAAGAACTGAGGCTACAGTGCAGGCAAAAGTCTGGTCCCAATGAGTCTAGTCAACCAAGGTGCTATAGTAGGTCAGGTCCCACAAAGCATTTGCCAAACATCCTCAAAGGAAGGACTGCAGTGACGTCAGTAATCCCAGGACTGAAGTAGACAGGGAATAAATATCTGTGCTCCCACCCCAGATTCAAGCCTCTAGGGATAGAGATGACACATGCTGTTGCCCTCTCATTGGCCTCAACTCCCAGCTCTCTCAACAGCCCTCAAAACTGTGGCCTTTTGGGGGATCCCCCACCCCCAGCTCCAGGCCAACCAGGCAGGCAGGCCCTCCCCCTACACACACACACACACACACACACACACACACACACACACAACCTGCATTCTTGAACAGCTGCCACCACTTCATTGGCCTCAGCCCCAAGAAGGAGTATGGAATGTGCTTCCCTGAGCCATTAGGGAGTGGGTAGTATGTGTGTGTGTTGGGGGGGGTGTCCTGCAGAGAAGGAGCTAAGAATAAAAAGACAGCCTGTAATGAAGAAGAAGGATAATCCTAAGGGCCAAAGTCTCTGAGGGTGAGAATCTATACACGGTAGCCCCAGGGACAAGGCCAGAAAGGATGCATTAGACCTGGACTTTGTTACCTGTTCCCTGTGCCCATACTCATAGGACAAAGGAGGCCAGGGACAAAGGTTCTGTGGGCACACCCCTAAAACTGTCCCCAACCAGAAATGGGGTAGGCAAGGAAGGGTAAAGGGAAAGGCTGGAAGCAACTTTAAAGGATGGGAGGGGGTTGATTTCTGCAGGTATTAAAATGAAATCACTGTCTCAGAATCTTCCTTTCTGAGAACTAGAGTCCAGATATTCTCAATCTCATTGTTAAGATACTCTGGGTGTTATAAGCAATTTGTCATTCACTAATTACAGTTAAAGAGTTTTATTGTGAATTATTTCCTGTTTTTTCCTCTTGCTTTTTGTAAAAGCCAAATTAGAGCAGATTTGTGGTTCTCCTTATGGTCTTTCTTAAATGGGAAGAAAAGATAACAAAGGAGGACTTCTGGTTCTGGATGAGAGGAAAAGACACGTTTTTCCTGATTCTTCCTGCTGCATACAGTTAAAAATTCTGGAAGTTATATATAAAACAAACATGAGAAGACTATGAAAGGTGGAGAGAAGAAGGCAGACCAATTAAGGAACTTCACACCCAAGGAACAATATGGTGGTGAGTTTCCTGGGTGCTGGAGAAGCCAGCAAACAGAAACACCAATGAGGACAGCCAAAAACAGACAAAAAAATTTAAAAGACACAGTTCCACCAAAAGCTTGTTCTCTTTTGACCAAAGGACCAGAAAAGGAGCAGTATAGCAAGACAGAAAACTTTTAGACAGTTGTCACTCTATTCCAATCTTACACTACAGAAAAAACTGTGTTTTCACCCCTACCCATGACAACAAAGGCTGAGTGAGGAGCCTAGACTTCCATCTTTACAAGGCTGTGACAAGATGACCCAATCCTTCCCCCTGTCCCCTGACTGGGATAGTATCAGAAAAGGCTGAGTGGGGAGCTCAGACTTTTATCCCTGCCTGATGGTGATGAGGTCTTCTCTACTCCCACTGTCAGCAGATATCTAGTGGGGAGCCTGAAATCCTATTACCTACTTAGCAGTAATAAGGCACTCCTCCCCACCCTGGGATATCAAAGGAGGCAGAGTGGGGAGCCTGGGTTCTCACCCCAACCTGGGAGTATCTTTCTTCTCCTGCTAATGCAGTGTTAGAGGAATCCTGCTAAAACAGAAGATTTAAATAAGATCCAGAGTCTCATAGGATAATTCACAAAATATCCAGGTTTCAATAAAAAATATCCTGTCATACCAAGAACCAGGAAAATCTCAACTTAAATGAGAAAAGAAAAGCAATGGACGCCCAAACTGAGTTGACACAGAAATTAAAAATTATCTGACAATTATTTTAAAGCAGTCATTATAAAAATCACTCAGAAAGGAATGACAAACATACTTGAAACAAATGACCAAAAAAGGTCTTAGGAAAGAAATAGAAGCTATAAAGAAGAACCAAATGGAAATTTTCTGAGTGGAAAAATACAATGACTGAAAGAGAAATCCAATGGATGGGCTTTAAAACAATAGAGGGGACAGGGGAAATACTCCAACTTGAAGGCAGAGCAATAAAAATTACTCAATCTGAACAACAGAGAGAAAATACACTGAAAAAAATGAGAGGCTCGGGAACCTATGGGTCTATAACGAAAGATCTAACATTCATGTCATTGGAATCCATGTCATGGAAGGAGAGGAGAATACAGATGAGGCTGAAAATCTACTTAAAGGAATAATGACACAAATCCCCCCAATTCAGCAAGAGACTTAAACTTACAGATTCAATAGGCTGAACAAATCCCAAATAGGATAAACCCAAAGAAATCCACACCAGGGCACACCTAGTCAAACTTCTAAAAACCAAAGACAAAGAAAAAAAACTCTTGAAAGCAGCAGGAGAGAACACATTATTTATGAAGGAAAAGAACTCAAATGACAGTAGATTTCACATTAGAAACCATGGAAGCCAGAAGGAAGTAGCATAGTGCTTTCAAGAGCTAAAAGAAAAAACCTGTCAACCCAGAGTTCTTTATCTAGCAAAAATAACCTGCAGGTGTGAAGGATAAAACAAAACATTTTCAGATGAAGGAAAACTAAGGAATTTGCTACTAACAGGCCTACACTAAAAGAATGGCTAAGGGAAATTCTTAAAATGTAAAAGAAAGGCTAAAAGAATAGATGTTGGACTATCAGGAAAGAAGAAAGAATGGCTGAAAGAGTAAAAATATTGGTAAATATAATTACCTTTCCTCTTGAATTTTCTAAGTTAGTTGAAACAAAAATTAGAACACTGTTTAATGTGGCTCTCCACGGAGGTAGAGGAAATAATTAAGAAAGTTATAAATGGGGGAGCGTAGAGGGACATAAAAGGAGGTAGAATTCCTACATTTCACTTGAAGCGGTAAAATGTTCACAACAGTAGATGGTGATAGGTTATGTATGTATAATAACATTGAACTGAATGAAAATGAAAATAGAACATATTAAAATCAGCATAATGCAGCTAAACAGTGATAAAAAGGAACTTAATGGCACTAAATGCTTACATTAGAAAAGAGAAAAAGTATAAAATCTGTAACCTAAACTTTCACTATAAGAAATTAGAAAAAGAAAAAAAAAGTAACCCAAAAGCAAACAGAAGTAGTGAAATAATAAAGTAAGCAGAAAGTAATAAAACTCAAAATAGAAAAACAAATGGGATAAAAAGCTGGTGCTTTGAAAAGATCGATAAAATTGACTAACCTCTAGCAAGACCGATGATAAAAAGAGAGAAGACACAAAACCACCCCATATCAGAAATGAAATATGGAATATCATTACAAACCTTGAACTCGTCAAGTGAATGAAAAGGGAATACTATGAACAACTTTAAACTCATAAGTGTGACAACTTAGATGAAATGGCCCAATCCTAGAAAAGCACAAACTACAACAATTCACACAATATAAATAGATAATTTGATTAGCCTCATAACTATCACATAAATTGAATTTGCGATTAAAAACTTCCCCCCAAAGAAATCTTCAGACCAAAATGGCTTCATGGGAGAATTCTACCAAACATTTAAGAAAAAATAAACAATAATTCTATACAATCTCTCCTTGAAAATAGGAAACCCACACCTACTCATTTAATAAGGCTGATATTACCTTGGTACCAAAATTGGACACAGATAGTAGGAAAAGAAAACTACAAATCAATATCCCTCGTGAATATAGAAACAAAGTCTTTTTTAAAAAAGATTTTATTCATCCATTTGCCAGAGAGTGAGAGAAAGAGAGAAAGAAAGAGAGAGAGTGTGTGAGCACAAGCCAGGGGAGCAGCAGGCAGAGGGAGAAGCAGGCTTCCCACTGAGCAAGGAGTCTGGTGCGGAACTTGATCCCAGGACCCTGGGATCATGACATGAGCCAAAGGCAGATGCTTAACTGATTGAGCCACCCAGGCATCCCTAGAAGCAAAATCTTTAGCAAATTGAATTCAGAAATATTTTAAAAGAATTACATAACTTGGCCAAGAAACATACAGATGGCCAACAGACAAATGAAAAGAGGCTTACCATCACTCATCATCAGAAAAATGCAAATCAAAATCATGATGAGGTATCACCTCATACAAGCCAAAATGGCTAGTATCAAAAAGACAAAAAAATAACAAGTGTTGGCGATGATGTGGAGAAAAAGGAACCCTCATGCACTATTGGTGGGAATGTAAATTGCTGCAGCCACCGTGAGTAACAGTACAGAGGTTCCTCAAAAAATTAAAAATAGAACTACCATACAATCCAGTAATTCCACTGCTGGTTATTTACCCAAAGAAAACAAAAACATGAATTCAAAAAGATATATGCATTCCTATATTTATTGCAGCATTATTTATAATAGCCAAAACATGGAAGTAACCCAAGTGTCTATCAATAGATGAATGGATAAAGAAGAGGTGGTGTGTATATGTGTGTGTATATGTGTAATATGTGTGTGTACACACACATACACACACACAATGGAAAATTACTCAGGCATTAAAAAAAAAGAATGAGATCTTGCCATTTGTGACAACATGAATAGACCTAGAGGGTATTATGCTAAGTGAAATAAGTCAGACTGAGAAAGACATATACCATGTGATTTAATTACGTGTGGAATCTAAACAAACAAAAACAAACAGACTCTTAAATACAGAGAACAAACTGGTGGTTGCTAGAGGGAAGGTAGGTGAGGGGAATGGGCAAAATAGGAACTGGATTAAGAGGCACAAACTTACTTACAGTTATAAGTCATGGAGATGAAAAGTACAGCATAGGGAATATAGTCAATAATATTGTATGTAATAAAGTATGATGACTATACTTTTCATGGTGAGCATTGAGAGATAAGTTGTCATTTCTTTTTCTACAGTTACATTGTTAGTGTATAGAAAAACAACTGATTTCTGTGCATTGATTTTGTATCCTGCCACATTACTGAATTGCTGTATGAGTTCTAGTAATTTGGGGGTGGAGTGTTTTGGGTTTTCTGCATAAAGTATCATGTCATCTGTGAAGAGAGAGAGCTTGACTTCTTCTTTGCCAATTTGAATAGGTTTTATTTCTTTTTGTTGTCTGATTGCTGATGCTAGGACTTCTAGTACTATGTTGAACAATAGCAGCACAAGTGGGCCTCCTTGTTGTGTTCCTGATCTTAACAGAAAAGCTCTCAGTTTTTCCCCATTGAGAATGATACTCACTGTGGGCTTTTTATAGACGGTTTTCGTGAATGTTCCCTCTATCCCTACACTCTAAAGAGTTTTAATCAGGAAAGGATGCTGTATTTTGTCAAATGCTTTTTCTGCATCGATTGAAAGGACCATATGGTTATTGTCTCTTCTCTTATTAATGTTTTCTATCACATTGATTGATTTGTGAATGTTGAACCACCCTTGCATCCCAGGAATAAGTCCCACCTGGTCGTGATGGAGAATTGATTCCATTTACAGTAGCACCAAAACCCATAAGATACCTTGGAATAAACCTAACCAAAGAGGTAAAGGATCAATACTCTAGAAACTTCAGAACACTTATGAAAGAAGTTGAAGAAGACACAAAAAGATGGAAAAATGTTCCATGCTCATGGATCGGAAGAATAAACATTGTTAAAATGTCTATACTGCCCAGAGCAATCTATATTTTCAACACCATCCCGATCAAAATACCAATGCCATTTTTCAAAGAGCTGGAACAAACAATCCTGAAATTTGTATGGAACCAGAAAAGACCCCAAATTGCCAAGGAAAAGTTGAAAAAGAAAAACAAAGCTGGGGGCATCACGTTGCCTGATTTCAAGCTGTATTTCAAAGCTATGATCATCAAGTCAGCATGGTAGTGGCACAAAAGCAGACACAATGATCAATGGAACAGAAAAGAGAGCCCAGATATGGACCCTCAACGCTATGGTCAACTAATCTTCGACAAAGCAGGAAAAATTATCCAATGGAAGAAAAGACAGTCTCTTCAATAAATAGTGCTGGGACAATTGAACAGCTATATACAGAAGAATGAAACTCAACCATTCTCTTACACCATACACAAAGATAAACTCAAAGTGGATGAAAGACCTCAATGTGAGACAGGAATCCATCAAAACCCTAGAGAAAAACATTGGCAGTAACCTTTTTGACATGAGCCACAGCATCGTCTTTCAAGACATGTCTCCAAAGGCAAGGGAAACAAAAGCAAAAATGAACATTTGGGACTTCATCAAGATAAAAAGCTTCTGCACAGCAAAGGAAACAGTCAACAAAATGAAGAGGAAACCCATGGAATGGGAGTAGATATTTGCAAATGACACTTCGGATAAAGGGCTGGTATCCAAGATCTATAAAGAACTTCTCAAACTCAACATCAAAAAAGCAAATAATCAAGTTAAAAAATGAGCAGAAGACATGAGCAGACGCTTCTCCAAAGAAGACATACAAATGGCTAACAGACACATGAAAAAATGTTCAACATCATTAGCCATCAGGGAAATTCAAATCAAAACCACATTGAAATACCACCTTACACCAGTTAGAGTGGCACGAATTGACAAGGCAGGAAACAACAAATGTTAGTGAGGATGTGGAGAAAGGGGAACACTTACACTGTTGGTGGGAATGCAAGTTGGGACAGCCACTTTGGAAAACAGTATGGAGGTTCCTCAAGACACTAAAAATAAAGCTACCCTATGACCCAGCAATTGCACTATTAGGTATTTACTCCAAAGATACAGGTGTAGTGAAAAGAAGAGTCACATGTACCCCCAATGTTCATAGCAGCAATGTCCACAATAGCCAAACTGGAAGGAGTCGAGATGCCCTTCGACAGACAAATGGATAAAGAAGATGTGGTCCATATATACAATGGAATATTACTTAGCCATCAGAAAGGATGAATACCCAACATTTGCATCGATACGGATGGAACTGGAGGGGATTATGCTAAGTGAAATAAGTCAAGCAGAGAAAGACAGTTATATGATTTCACTTATATGTGGAACATAAGGAATAGCATGGAGGACATTAGGAGAGGGAAGGGAAAACTGAAGGGGGGGATATCGGAGAGGGAGATGAACCATGAGAGACTATGGACTCCAGGAAACAAACTGAGGGTTTCAGAGGGGAGGCGGGTGGAGGGATGGGTTAGCCCAGTGATGGGTATTCAGGAGGACACATATTGCAATGAGCAGTGGCTGTTATAAGCAAACAATGAATCACAGAACACTACATCAAAAACTAATGAAGTACTGTATGGTGACTAACATAACATAATAAAAAAAATAATAATAAAGAGAGTCCTTGAAAAGGAAAAAAAAAAGAAATGTTACCAAATCAGTATGTTGTACACCTGAAACTAAGTAACATTTATGTCAGTTATAGTTAAATAATAAATTTCTAAAAAGAAGAAGAAAGCAGAGGGAAAAAAAAGAAGTAACTTGAAGTGGATTTATTCCAGGGATGCAAAACTTGAGAATCAATCAATGTATCTACTGTATCAACAGGCAAAAAGAGAAAAATCACATAGTCACATCAACTGATACAGAAAAAAAAATTGGCAAAATTCAGTGCCCATTAACAACTCTCAGACAACTAAAAATGGAGGGGGAATGTCCTGACCTTGATAAAGAACATCTTCCAAAAACCTACAGCCAACATCATACTTGATAGTGACAGACAGAATGCTTTCCTTTTACGATGGGAAACAAAGCAAAGATGACTATTGTCACCACTTGAAATCAACAAATACTGGAAGTCCTAGCTTGCACAATAAGGCAAAGAAAAGCATGCCAGTCAGAAAGGAAGAAATAAAACTGTTCCTATTTGCAGGTGACACAATGGTTGACATAGAAAGTGCCAAGAAATCGGAAAGACCAATGAACAAATGGATTTCCACAACTAATACGTGATTTTTTTGATAATTTTTTTATTATATTATGTTAGTCACCATACAGTACATCCCTGGTTTTTGATGTAAAGTTCGATGATTCATTAGCTGCATAGTATGTGATTTTTGAAGATCTCAGGACATAAGATCAACACGCAAAAATCCAACTTTATTTCTACTATTCATGAACATGTGGACACAGAAATTAAAATTACAGTACCACTTACAATCACTCAAAAAATGAAATACCTAAGTATAAATCTGACAAAACATGTACAGGACTTGTATGTTGAAAACTACAAAATGCTGATGAAAGTAATCAAAGAAGATCTAGATAAATGGAGAGGCAGTGTGTCTATATATTAGAAGACTGAATATGGTAAAATGTCAGTTCTTCTGAAATTGAAATACAGGTTTAATTCAATTCCTATCAAAATACCAGCAAGGTTTTTTGGGGGGCACCTGGGTGGTTCAGTCAGTTAAGCTGCCAACTCTTGATTTCAGCTCAGGTCATGATCTCAGGGTCCTGGGATTGAGCCCCAGGTCCAGCTCTCCGCTCAGCAAGGAGTCTGCTCAAGGATTCTCTCCCTCTCCCTTTCCCTCCTGTCTCTCTCTCTCTCTCTCTCTCAAATAGGTGAATAAATCTTTTTTAAAAATACCAGCAAGGTTTTTGGGTAGATATTAAGATTATTTTAAAATCCATATGGAAAAGCCAAGGAACTAGAATAGCTAAAAACAATTAATAAGAAGAATAACATAATGGGAGGAACCATTCTACCTGATTTTAAAACTTATTATATAGGGACAGTAATTAAGACTGTGTGGCGTTAGTGGAGAGATGACACATGGTTCAATAGAACAGAATAGATAGCCCGGATACAGGCCCACAAATATGCCCAACTTATTTTTGGCAAATGTGTAAAAGCAATTCAGTGGAGGAAAGATCACCTTTTCAACAGATGGTGCTGGAGCAATTGGGCATTCATAAGCAAAAAGAGGAACCCTGACTTAATCCTCACACCTTACACAAAAATTACTCAAAATGGGCCAATTATTTAAATGTAAAATATAAAACTGGAAAACTTTTTAAAAGAAAACATAGGAGAAAGTCTGCAGTACCTAGGGCTTGATGAACAGTTCTTAGATCTAACATGAAAGGCGCAATCTATTACCTAAAAAATAGATTTGGAATTCATCAAAATTAAGATGTTTTGCTCTACAAAGTTCCTGTAAAGAGGATAAAAAGACAAATTACATTGTGAGAGAAAATATTTGTAATTCACATATCTAACAGAGGACTTGTTTTAGAATATATAAAGATGTCTCAAAACTCAATAGCAAAAATCAAACAATCCAATTGGAAAATGGGCAAAAGATATGGAGAGACATTTCCCTGAAGAAGATATATGGAGAACAAATAAGCACATAAAAAGATGTTCAAAATCCATAAGCATTAGGAAATACAAATGAAGAAAATGATAAGCTGTCACTCCACACCAATTAGAATGGCTAAAAGGAAAAAAAAATAGTGACAATACCAAATGCTGATGAGGATGAAGATAAACTAAGTTTCATATATTGGTAGTGGGAACGTATAGTGGTATAGCCACTTTGGAAAATAGTATGGTGGTTCTTCAAAAGCTAAGCATACACTTACCATAGAACCCATCAATTGCACCTCTGGGTATTTATCCCAGAGAAATGAAAACTTGTCCACACAAAGACCTCTGCATTATTGTTCATAGCAGCATTATTTGTAATAGCCCCAAACTGGAAACAACCAAAATAGCCCTAAGTAGGTACTTGGTTAAACAAACTGGTACATCTATATTATATCATGATCAAAAGAAACGAACTCTTAATATATGCATCAATGAATTTCCAGGGAATTATGCTGAGTGACAAATCTAATACCAAAGGTCACATATATAACACTCTTGATATGACAAAATTACAGAGTTGGGAAGTAGATTAGCAGTTGCTAGGGGTTAGGGATGGTGGGGTAAAGGGGGCTAGGTGTAAGTATAAAGAGACACCACAAAGGAGGACTTTGTAGTGATGGAACAATTCTGGGTCTTGATTTTGGTGGTGGTTACATAAATCTTCATGTGATAAAATAGCATAAAACTACATGCACACATTATACCAATGCCAGTTTCCTGGATTTGATGTTCTACTTTAATTATGTAAGATGTAGCCATTGGAAAACACTAGAGAGAGGATACACGGAACCCATCTGTATTCTCTTTTTTTCTTATACAATTTTTATTAGGATATGATTCATATACCATAATATTCACCCTTTAAAGTGTACGATTATTTTTAGTATATTCACCATGTTGCACAAATATTTTCACTACCTCATTCCAGAACATTTTCATCACCCCAAAAGGAAACTCGGTACCCATGAGAAGTCACTCCTCATGTTCTCCCACCCCTGGCAATCACTAATGTACTATCTCTATGGATTTGCTTATTCTGGAGATGCTGCATAAATGGAATCGCATAATTTGTGGTCTTCTCGACTGGTTTCTTTCACTTAGCATAATGTTTTGAAGGTTCATCCATGTTGCAGCACATATCACTACTTCATTCCCTTTTATGACTGAGTAATGTCTCCTTGTATATGTATATATATCCGTATATATAGATATCACATTTTTTCTATCCATTCATCAGTTGATGGAAACAGATTGTTTCCACTTTTTGGCTATTGTGAATAATGCTGCTATGAGCATTCATGTACAAGTTTTTGTGTAAACATATGTTTCCAATTTCCTTGGGTATCCACATTAACAGTGGAATTATTGGGTTGTATGGTAACCTATGTTTAACATTTTGACGAATGGCCAGACTGTTTTCCAAAGAGGATGCATCATTTTACATTTTTATCAGCAAAGTCTGAGGGTTCAAATTTCTCCATATCCTCGCCAACATTTGTTGTTATCTGACTTTTTGATTCTAGATATTCCAGTGGGTGTGAAGTGGTTTTTCATTGTTTTGATTTGTATTTCGCTAGTGACTAATGAGGTCGAACATCTTTTCATGTGCTTGTTGGTCGTCTTTATATCTTGGAGAAATGGATACTCAAATCCTTTGCCCATTTTAAAATTCCATTTTTATTCTTAACTTTTAAATGTTCTTTACATACTCCAGATGCTAGTCTCTTATCAGATACATGCTTTGCAAATATGTTCTCTTTTCTCATTTTGTGGGTTGTGCTTTTACTTTCTTGATAGCATCCTTTGAAGCACAACAATTTGGATGAAATCCACTTTATCTGTTTTTCTTTTGTTGCTCATCCTTTTGGTGTCATATCTAACAAACCACTGTCTAATCCAAGGTCAAGAAGTTTTACACCTATGTTTACTTCTAAGAGTTGTATTGTTTTAGCTCTTAACTTTAGGTCTTTTATCTATTTTGAGGCATTTTTACATGGTGTAAAGTAGATGTCCAAATTCATTCTTTTGCATGTGGATATCTATCTGTGCCAGCACCATTTGTTGAACAGACAATTCTATCCCCACTGAATGGTCTTGATGCCCTCACTGAAAATCAATTGGACATAAATGTATGGGTTTATTTCTAGACTCTCATCTCTATCCATCTATTCATCTATCTATATTTCAGTATCACACAGACTTGGTTTAATGCAGCTTTATAGCAAGTTTTAAAATTGGAGAGTTTCAAAGAACCAACTTTGTTCTTTTTCAAAATTGTTGTATTAGTCGTGGTTCTTCAGAGAAACAGAATCAATTATATATATGTGTGTGTGTATACACACAGATACATATATATGCATACATACACATATACTACAATAATATATATTATATATATATATATATATATATATATATAAATTCATGTGATTATGGAGGTTGATAAGTCCTACAATCTGTCATCTGCAAGTTGAAGACCCAGGAAAGCTGGTGCTCTGGTTTGAAGGCTTGAGAGGTGGAGAGCCAATGGTGTAAACTCCAGTCAGGTCTGAAGGCCTGAAAATGAGAAACATGAAGGACAGGAGAAAATTGATTTTCCAGCTCAACAGTCAGGCAGAGAATGAATTCAACCCTACTTTGCCTTTTTATTCTATTCAGGCCCTCAACAGATTGTATGATGCCCACATTGGAGAGAGCTGTCTACTTTACTCTGTCTACTATTTCAAATGCTAATCTCTTCCAGAAACACCTTCACAGACACACCCAGAAATAACGTTTAACCAGCTATCTGGATATCCCATGGCCCAGTCAATTTGACACATAAAATTAACCATCACGATTGTTTTGGCTATTCTTGGCCCTTGTATTTCCATTTAAATTTTAACATCAGCTGGTCAATTTCTGTAAAATCCCATAAGTTTTAGTATGCGTGGTTTTGTCTTCATTTATTTCAAAATATTTTCTAATTTCCTTTGTGATTCCTTCTTTGACCCACTAGATATTTAGGAGTGTGCTTGGAAATTAGTTTAATTTCCCTGTATTTGTGATATCATCAAGGTTACTTCTGTTATTGATTTGTAATTTCATCCCATTGTGATTGGAGAACATACTTGGAATGATTTAAATCCTTTTGTATGTATTGAAACTTTTCTATGGCCTAACGTATAGCCTACCTGGAGAAAGTTTAAGGGACACAAGCAGATTATGTTTTCTGCTCTTTTTGGGCAGAGCGTTCTATAGAAGTCTTTGGGTCTAGTTGGTTTATAGTGTTGTTTAAGTCTTCTTTTTCCATGATAATCTTCTGTTTTATTCTTTAAAAAAAATTTTTTTTATTATATTGTGTTAGTCACCATACAGTACATCCCTGGTTTCTGATGTAAAGTTCGATGATTCATTAGCTGCGTATAACACCCAGTGCACCATGCAATACGTGCCCTCCTTACTACCCATCACCGGCCTATCCCATTCCCCCACCCCCTCCCCTCTGAAGCCCTCAGTTTGTTTCTCAGAGTCCATAGTCTCTCATGCTCCATTCCCCCTTCTGATTACCCCCCCCCCCCCCTTTCTTTATCCCTTTCTTCCCCTACTTATTCTATCCATCATGGAAAGTAAGGTACTGAGGTCTCCAACTATTATTTTTCCCTTCAATTCTGTCAGTTTTGGATGCATGTATGTTGGTGCTCTGTTGTTAGGGACACATATTTTTGTAATTGTTCTATTGCTTACAAGATGAATCCTTTTATCAAAATAAAATATTTTTCCTTATCTCTAGTAACAACTTTTGCCATAAAGTCTATTTTGCCTTATATTAGTATAGCTATTCCAGATCTCTGTTGGTTCCCGTTTGCTCTATCCTTTCTATTTTCTATTTTTTTTTTACAATAAATAAAAAAAATTTACAATAAATAAAGAAAAATTTACAATAAAATAAATAAAAAAATTTACAATAAATAAATAAAAAAACCTATTTTTATCTGAATCTAAAGTGTGTCTCTTTTATACAGCATATATAATTGAATCATGGGGTTTTTTAAAATCCATTTTGCCAATCTCTACCTTTATGCAGAATATGTAACCCATTGCCTCAATTCAATTACTAATACGATAGGATTTATATCTGCCATTGTGCCATTTGCTTTCTATGTATATTGTCTTTTTTAATCCTTTATTCCTCCATTACTGTTTTCTTTTGTGTTAAATAGGTATCTTCTGGCATATCATTTTAATCTTCTTTCTGTTTCTTTTACTATTTATTTCGTTATTTTCCTATTGGTTGCTCTGGGGATTATAATCAATATCTCAGTTTATAACAATCAAGTTCAGATTAAGGCAAATTTAATTTCAACAGTATACAAAAACTTTGCTCCTACATAGCTCCATTCCTTCCTTCCTCCTTTATGTTTTTATTGTCAAATAAATTACATTATTATGCACTGTATACACACCAACAGATTTATAATTATTGTTTTATGCAGTTGTCTTTCAAATCAGATGGGAGAGAAAAGCATTGCAAACAAAAAATACTGCTGTTTTTATTTCTTCGTGTGGATTCAAGTTTCTGTCTGGCATTCTTTCATTTACACCTGAATTTTTATTTCTAATGGGCAGGTCTGGTAATGATGGATCTTCTCAGGTTTGTGTATCTGGAATGTTTTAATTTCTTCTTCATTTTTTGAGGGATTGTTTTGCTGGATATAGAATTTGTAGTTGAAAACATTTTTCTTTCAGCACTTTGATTATGTCATCCTGCTTCCTTCTGGCCTCCATTGTTTCTAATGAGACATCAACTATTAATTTTATTGAGAATTTCTTTTATGTGATGAGTCATTTTTCTCTTGTTGCTTTTGAGATTCTATCTTTGGCTTTGGCTTTTGACTCTTTGATCATGATGTGTCAAGGTAAAGATCTCTTTTTTAATTTATCCTACTTGGAGTCATTAAACTTCTTGGATGTGTAGATTATTGTTTTCCCTCAAATTTGGGAAGTTTTCAGTCATTATTTCTCAAAATATTCTTTCTACCCTTTTTCTCTTTCATCTATCTTTTGGGACTCCTGTCATGAGCATGTTGATGTGTTTACTGATTTCCCACAGCTCTCTGAGGCTCTATTCATTTTTCTTCATTTTTTTCTTTCTGTTCTTCAGACTGAATAATCTTAACTGACCTATCTTCAAGCTTGCTGATTCCTCCTTCTATCTGCTTAAATTTGATATTGACCCCTCTGGTGAATTTTTTACCTCAATTATTGTACTTTTCACCTCCAGAATTTATATTTGGTTATTTTTATATAATCATCTATTTTTTTATATTCTCTGTTTGGTGAGACATAATGATATTTTCCTCTATTTAAACTTGGTTTCCCTCAGTTCTTTGAACATATTATGAAAGCCTTTGTCTAATAAGTTTAATGTCTGGGCTTCCTTCAGGACACTTTTACGGACTCCTTTTTTCCCCCTGTGTATAGAATGTACTTTCTTGTTTCTTTGCATGTTTATTTTGTTGTTGTTGCTGCTGTTGTTGGAAACTGAACATTTAAAATAATGTTATATGACAACTATGAAAATCAACTATCCTGGGGTGTGTTGTTGTTGCTGTTTTTTACAGTTGTTGCTATTCATTTGTTTAGTGAGTTTTCTGAACTAATTCCATAAAGTATGTATTCTTTGTCATGTGTGGCCAGTAAAGTCTCTGCTTGGTTAGCTTAATGGCCAGCTAATGATTAGACAGAAAGTTTTTTTTAATGTGTGGAACTAATAAGTCTCTCAGTCTTTGTGAAAGGGATCTGTGTGCATGTTGGGGGCACATCTTTAATAATCAGTCAGGCCATTTATAACTCCACCTTAGCCTTCACTTCCTGCTAATGAAGAGGCTCAATGTCAGCCAGAGTTGAAAGCTTAGGGCCTTCTCAGTTATTTCACAAGCAGGTGTACAGGCCTGTGTGGTCTTCTAGATTTCCAGGAGTATCTGAGAGCTGTTCCAAGCCTCCTAAATCACCATATTATTCTCCACCTTTTTTATTAAGTTTTTTGGTTAGCCTATCATTTGCTCCTAATCTTAGCCACTACCTTAGGCAACCATGATATTAAACAATTAAAAATTTCCATTGATCATCTTCAACAAAATGCCCTTGAGGAAAAAACTATTTGCACTGGGTGAGCTCTAAGTCTGGTTAAATAAAAATAAGCCTTGCAAGTAGTGTCTCCATGTGAACCATGAGATAGGTCAAAGAGTGACAATTCTCTGAGAATGGGGTTATCTTATTCCTTTTTCTCCAGTGGTTGCTAGGCTGTTGGTTCTCCTTGTGATTTCATGCTGTTCATGTTTAAGGCTACTGTAAAGCTGGGGAGCATGGATGGGGATAAGGGAAATTAAAATACCAAAAAGCTCACTATCCTTACCAGGATACAGTCTCTTTTCTTGAATGAACACTCCCTGGATTGCTGCAACACTTAGGCTAATTTTCAGAGTTCTGAAAAAGTTGATCCTGACGATTTCTACAGTTTCTACCATTGTTCTGGTTGTTTTATGGAGGAAGGGATTTTTGGAGGTCCTTATTTTGTCATTCTTGCTAATGAATCTCTATACTATCTTTGTAATTTCCTGTGAATCTATAATTTTTTTCAATGTAAAAAGCTAAAAAGTATTGTTAAGGGAAACCTAGGATATAGGTATACTAACAAATAACCAGTCACCTGCCTTGGCTGCCCTATAGCCCCTAGGACTGTCTATAACCTGTTTCTGAACAATCATTCTGTACAATAGCCCTATAAAGTGGACATCTCTGGGCCCATTTTACAGCTAAGGAAACTAAGGATCAGAAAGTTTCAATGCCCCAAGTTGCAGAGCTAGAAAAAAATAAAATAAAATAAAATAAAATAAAGGAAATTCCAATTCATATAAGCCTCATTCCCAAGTTTCTTTTTCCATCGCTTTGATTCATTTACCTATCCAACAAAACTTTATGAAACATCTGCTATGTAACAGGCACTACTATAGATGCTGGGGATACAGCAATAAACAAAACAAAGCACTATCCTTCACGGAGCTGATACCTTAGTGGAGGAAGACAGACAAATAATCAAATCTATAATAATTAAACAATATGCCTAATAGTGATGAGTGCTATAAGAAAAAATGAAGCAGTCAGGGAGCAATGGTAGTGATGGAAGTTGCTATTTTAGCTTGGATAAGCAGGTAAGCCCTCTCTGAAAAGGTGGCATATGAGCAGAAATCTGAATGAAGGAAGAGAGCTATATATACAGATGGCTAGAGAAAAAGTATCCCAAGCAGTGGGAAACGTAAGTATAAAGATCCTCAGGTGGGAGTGTGCCTGGAATGTTTGAGGAACAGCAAGGGCAATGGCTGGAGCAGAGTGAATGGAGGGAGAGTAGGAGATGAAGAGATGCAGTCAGAGAGATAAGCGTGGTGATGGAGGTAGATCACATGGTCAGTGTATCGCACCTAGACTCATCTGGGGAGCTTCTTAAACTCCCCACACCCAGGCTGCATCCCAGACCAATTAAGTCAGAACCTCTGGAGATGAGACCCAGATATCAGTATTTTAAAAAATAGTAAAGATCTAAATACTAAAAATCCCTAGATGGCTCCAATGTGCAGCCAAATTTGGAAACCCGTGATGCGATGTCTTCTATATCACTGCAAGGCATTTGGCATTTACTATGGTTATTGATAAGGCAAAGGATGGTTTTGAGTGCCGGCATGATATGATGTGGTATATGCTTTAACAGGATCCTACTGACTTCTGTATTGTGGGTAGACTGAGGTGGGAAAGGGTGGAAGCAGGGAGATGAGTCAGGGGCTAGTGTAGTCATTCAGGTGAGAGATAATGGAGGCCCAGATTGTGTCATTTGAGAAATTCAAAATCTTAAGGTCAGAGAGGGGGAATGACTGGCTTCAGGATTTATGGAATCATCGATAGCATGAAAATCACAGTTAGGTCTCTTAGCTTCCTAGGCAATCTGCATTGTTTCAAGTCTGCCCTCCTGGGAATCCTCAGAAGGTGAGGACAGTCATGGGGTCATTCTCAAGCTCCCTCAATGCATGGAATGGGAGTAGGGCTGGCCCGCACTCTGACCAAGGAAGCAACCTGAGCAAGGTCATGGGGAGCTGGCAGGTGGGCTCAAACCCATAAGGAAATCCCAGGGTTTCTGTATTGTGATTCCCATGAAGGTTATTGGAAGGAAACTGCCAGAAGGCACTGACTCAGAGTGGCCATCCCTCCTCAGTCAATGGCAAATTTCACTTTAAGAAAACACAAGTCAGCTGGCTCTTGTTCTGACCAGCTCAGGTCACTGCTGTATGTGCTGGAGGCTAGACCATGGAAGGATTGGGATAGGACAGTCACCTGGGCCTCAGGATATGGGAAGAGGTCGAGTCACCTATGAAATGCCTCCCAGGCCAGAAGTGGCCAAGTTTCAGCCCATAACGACCAGGGCTCCTTTCTAGCTCCTCAGCACAAAAGGGTAAGAGGTGATAGCTCCACTGTGTGCCAGATAGCCCCTGCCATCTCAGGCCAAATCTAAAACCTCTTATCAGGTAAGGACTATGTTATCACTGAGGAAACTGAGGCTTAGAGAGGCTAGGTCCAAAGTTCCACAGCTGGAACTTGGAAGGGCTGGGATTTACATGCAAGTTGGTCTGATGCCCATACTGGTGCTCTCTTCCCCATATCATACCACCTACTCTCGAGTTACCTTAAGACTACTCAAGAACATATGCACACACCAGTAATAAAAGACTGACTAGAAAGCCATGGGAGAAGAAGAAAAGAGTGCTGGTGGTATTCCAAGGCAGAAGACATCAGGAAAGCCTTTCTGGAGGAAGTAACATGGAACAGCTGAAGACCTTGATGGTTGGGTAGGGTTTGGCCATGTAGAGAGAGTGTTGGAATGGGCACTGCAGGTCAAGGGAACCCAGTGAGCAGAAAAGCCTGGAGTTGGGCATGGATAAGGCAGGTCCACATATTTATTTTTGTATCTAACAACACTGAGATGGCTCTTACTCTGAGCCAGATATTGTTCCAAGGGCTTTACACAGAGCAACTAATTTAAATCTCACAACAGTTTTATGGAGCAGAAGAGCAGTATTTGATGAGTCCAGTTTGGCTGAGGCATAAGATTTATTAGTGGGAAAATGGAGTTAAAGCTGGAAAAGTATGTTAGAGCTTTATGTAGAAGGCCTTGGATGGCAAACTAAGGAACTTGTACATTACTCAGAAGGTCATAGGAAATCATTGAGGAGTTCTAAGGAAGTGTGCAATAGTGTCCAAGGTGTACACTTCAAAGACTCATTTGGAAACCACTGAGGGAGATGAGGCATGGCAGGGGGCAGTAGGAGAAGACTTGACCCCAGGTAGGCACAGAGTGGATGTAGAGGTGCTGATGGATTAGTGGCATACCTAAGAGGTGGAATCAACAGGATGGCAGGGATGAAGTAGAGGAAGGAGCCCAAGGAGGTGAGATTTTGCTCCAACTGAACAGACCTAGGAGTCAGTAACCTGGACCCCAACCTCAGAACTGCCAGGAACACCTATTTTGGTCCTGGACACATCCTTAGCCCTCCCTGGGTCTCCATCTCCTCATCCACACCATGAGAGCACTGAGTTCTGGTTTATCATTAATGGCTCAGCCAGGACTGATGTTCTTTGCCTGTGGTTCTAGATGTCAGGGGAGGATGTCAAACTGTTGTCCAAGATGGGGCCTTCCAAAGAGAACCGGCTCCAGAGCAAGACCTCCTTGGGCTCAATTCCCACTCAGTAAACTCCTCACAGCTCAGAGTCCTCTTCTGTAAACTGGGGGCAATAAAAACAATCCCTACCTTAGAAGTCTGGGGTGAAGACTTGATAAGGTGGTGCTCAATACATACAGTGACTTCCATCCTCATTAGATGCTGCTTCTCTAGCCAATGGGAGTAGAGAGTATGAGAACCAAGCTCAGAGGCACAGAGGGACAGGAACCCTGAGGAGCTGGTGGGTGACTTCCCAGCTCCAAGCTTCAGGCCCAGCACAGCACTTTGCAGTCTACAGAACTCTTTTCCACCCCAACAGGCCCAGGAAGTAGGAATGGTGGTCAGCATTTTAGAGAGGAGGCCTGGTTGGGGTATCAGGGAGCATGACCTGAAGATTGGCTTCCCCATCAAGTCATGTGTAACTTGTGCAAACCTGTTGGAGTACCAGAGCTGTGAGCACCCCTAGAGAACCAGCAGGAAACTCCTCATGGTGTGCCAGAGGATATCCTCTTGGCCATCTCCAGAGCCACTGGGGACACTAAAGCCTGAGCAAGAACAGGTGCCACCAGGAGCCCAGGTCTGGCTTTTATTTGCCACTGGGCTGGGCGCCATGCAGCTTGCCCAGGGCCATGATTTGGGCCCAAATTGGGGTGTTTGGTTCCTTTCTTTATGTCTCCTCTTGTAACTCCAGCTTAACACTCCCCAGATGGCCATTCCTGCCGGCTCCCTGCCCACGCCGCCATTCAGACGGGAAAACAATCATTTTGCAGCCCCATTAATTAAAGACTAATTGCTGATTGGAAACACATTGACTGGGCCCTGAGCCGGTATCACATTGTGGGCCCTCTGGCCCTGATGAAGGCCTGGCCCTAACGAGCCTCTGGCCCCCCAGCGGCTTGCTCGCTTACTGCGCAGCGGCAGAATTGGGCCTGGACTTAGGCTAATGAGGTGTCAGCTGACTATTAGAACCACATTGATGGGGGAGGCTGGAGACTGGACCAGATAGGAGCTGCCACATGCAGCAGCCATTAGATCTGAAGTTGTTCCCTGGAGGCCACATCTGCCCCCACCCCCCAACCCCTTCCCAGCCACTTAGCGAGGAGCTCATCTTCCAGCTAGGTCTCCCTCCAAGAAAGGCAATCTCCCCTGACCCAGGGTACTCCAGACGCTTATTCAGCCACCAAACACCTACTCTGTGCCAAGTCCTGGGGATACAGAACTCAGTAACAACAGTTGCATTTATTGAGCACTCACTGTAAACTGGGTGCTGGTCTAAGTGCTTTATGTGCACTCTCCTTTCTTTCTTGCAAAAGCCCTTTGGCAAGTCAGTTCTATTATAATCCACATTTTACAGACAGAAACCGAGGCATGGAGTGGCAAAGGGACTTACTCAAATGCACACATCTACTAAATGGCAGTACAAGGGTTCAAAGCCAGGCAGAAAGCCACTGTACTCTACTGGGCCTTGGTCTTGCCAGGGAGGAATGGCAAGTCTTGTAGGAGATCACAAAGGAAGGTGCTCTTATTACAGGATGCACGGGAAAGGCCCATGGTGGAGACAAGCCCAGGAGGCTCTGGGAGTCCAGGGGAGGGCCATTTAACGCAGACATAGGAGAAGGAGACAAGTCCGGGCCAGCTTCCAGGAGGAAGTAACACCTGAAGGGAGTCCTATAGGACATAAGGAATGCGCCAGGCACTGAAAGGGTGGAGGGCTGACGAAAAGGCAGACCCTTCAGGCAACAGGGAGTTGTTTGGAGAACTCCCAGCAAATGAATGGCTGTGAACGCAGGGTGGGGAGCGATACAGTTAGCTCTGACCTTTCTGAAGTGCACTCTGGCTGTGGCCAGAGAGTGGATGGGAAGGGAGAAAGAATGTGAACAGGGAGACCAGGTGGGAGGTTCCTGCTGTGGTCCAGATGAGAAGTATGGCGGCCTAGATTAGGGGCAAGGCAGTAGGGATGAAGAACTGTTTGGGAGGTGTTGTCAACAGACTTGGTGAGGGTAAACTGTGAGGGGAGGAGACAGAAGAAACTGGGATTCCCCTCCCATATCCCCTGGGCCACCTGCCCACAGCCCAGATGTCATGACAGACCCAGCCACCAACCTGCTCAAAATCTTTATGGCTCCCAGCCCTATTTCTCCCTAGGGAGAATCCCAGCTCTTCCACTAGCTGTTGGCTTTGGGAAAACGCCCCAACCACTGAACCTCAATTCACTCATTTATAATAACTGTTTCCATAGTTCCAGGTTCACAGGATTGCTGTGAGAACTAACCAAGTTCCTGCGTGCGTGTCCCTCACAGGGTGCCAGGCAGGGACTAGGAGTCTCCAGAAATGGGGGGTTGGCAAATGTTAATTCCCATATCCCCTTTTCCAGCTTCCCTCTGTCACCCCAAGATCCAGTCGTACTCGACCATTCAAGTACACAACCCAGACACAGCCACCTCCCTACCTTTGTCGCTTCTGTTCCCATCCCCATCCACCCAAAGCATGCCCATCCTTCTAGGCTCAAATAACACCTTTTCCTAGAAGCTTCCCCTGATTTCACTCTGGCCAGAAGAAATGTCCCTACCCTCTACCACCCCATAGCCCTTTATTTATAAGCAACAAAACTGTCTGTGTCCCTTCCCAGCTAGATGGAGGAGAGGGAGAGAGACCTGGACACATGGGCCAGAGGGAAAATGAATATATAGTTAGTACTGGATAGCTCATGAGGGTAGACAGCTATGTTGGCCCCCAGGACTTCCTCTGTGCTCACATTCTGCCCCAGGAGGCCCCAACCCAGGTGCCCATTCAGGCCAAGTGAGGGATATAAGCGAAGAACTAGAGTAAGTGACAGGCAGTCATAGTACAAGCAGGTTGAGGAAAGGCAGCTGGGACAACAACAGGGAGCACTGGGGCTGAGGCTGGGGTGAAGTGGCGAGTATGTGCCCAGTCTCCAGGAGCAGTGGGTCCTCAAATACAGTTGGTTGTTTCCATGTTGCAACACAAACCCCGGTTGCCAAGGCTACTGAATTTTTCAAAAGGAGCAGGGAATTTGGATTTGTATATAAAAATCACCCCATTTTGCCATCTTGACGACTAATCTTAAAGTCCCTAGAAATATTCTGCAAGCTAAACAAAACACATCTCTTGGCTGAGTTTGGTGTGTGAGCTGCACCCCCTCCCCCCGAGCACTCATCTCTGTGCCAGACACTGCTGGCCAGTGCTAGGCAAAGAGACACAGAGATTTCAGGGGCCTTAGGGTCCTGTGGGGGAGACAGACGTCTCCACAGACCCTCAGGGGCCACCACTAGAGTGGTTATTATACATGTGGGCCTGGAGTCAGGCAGCTCTGAGTTCATGTGCTGGCCCTGCCGTGGACTAGATGTGTGCCCCTGGGCACGTTGCTCAGCCTCTCTGAGAATCAACTTTTGTCTATAGGGGGAAAAAAGGTTAAAAATCATCTCCCAGGATTGCCAGGCCTGCCAAATGAGCTAATGACTGGTGAGTCCTTCGTGAATCATGAGTTGTGCAGGTGTGTGGGGATGTTCCAAGGGGCTGGGATTACAGGGCTGGGGCCACGCCCGGAATGGGCTGAGCCCCTGGTGTGCATCCAGATGTGCATGTGCGTCTAGAAGCTGAATGGTACGAGCACCCTGGGAAAAAGAGGGCGAAGAGCCCTGGCTCAGAGCCGAGTGGCAAGATGCTGTCCACTGCTTGTTCCCACCACCATCCTAGCAGTGTGTGAGGGTTTTCTGACCAGATGCTGAAAAAGGTAGAGATCCAGAGGGAGGAAGGTACCTGCCTAAGGTGGGACAAATCCTAGAAACCCAAAACTTCTATCTGTACTCCATAGCTATCATCCTACTAACTAATAACAACCCACACTTAGTGCTTACTATGTGCCAGATGCTGCTCCAAGCACCTTTATATATATTGGCTTATTTAACATGGCCCCCCACCATGACCTGTGAGCTACATCCCACTATTACTATGTCTAGCTTACAGGTGAGGACACTGAAGCACAGAGAGTGTCAGTAACTTTTTACCCAAGTCAAACAGCGAATAAAGAGCGGAGCTGGGACCTGAAGCTGAGCTGTCTGGCTCTCAGGTCTGTACTACCTGGATGAAACCCCTGCATGAAATTCCCTCTCTTGAAAGACCTAGAGTGGTTTCTGTTGTCCTGACTACATTCTAAGAGACACAGTCCCCTGTGTGCCATTGGAGGAGAAGCAGTTGACAGAGTTTGCTTCAACATGCATAACCCTTCCCATCTTGCTGGCGGCAGGCTGTGCCTGGTCCTGTGCCCCCGGGACCCCGGGAGCACCAGCATGCTGCATCTCAGGGTCCTAGGCTAGTGTGTGTGTACCTCCTTCACAGGGCTCTCTGCTTCCCCTGCGCGAGGCCTGAAGGCTTTGAGGGAGAGGCTGCGGGCCAGGCAGGGGGTGAGGAGGATGCTGAACTGAAGGTAAAGCAGAGAGCCAGGTGATCTTTGAGGTGGGCTGCAGAACTGGGCCAACAGGTGTGCCTGAGGTTGGGGGGTGGATAGGCTGAGGCAAGCCAGATCTGCAGAAAGGCCTGGTGGTTAGCCCTACGCCCCAGAGCCCCACACACCCATCTCCACACACAGACATAGGCACATACCCACCCCTCTCCCATCATACACACGTTTAGGCACACACATGAACACATACTCACCCACCCAGCTACAGTTACACACACACACACACACGCACACACACACACACACACACTAAATATGCACATGCCCAGACACACACACAGAAGCTCCTACACACACTGTCCCTCAACACCCTCATACATCCAGACACATGTGTGAAAACACAGGCACACACATGCATGAACACCCACAGATATGCATGTACCTTCTGGGGAAGGCTTGGAAGGGATTGTTCCAGCCCAACCCACAGCACCGCACGCTTCCCTCAGATCTCTCCTTTAGTCTTTGGGGGACGAAGACAGTAACTGAACGGAAAAATGCCTCCAGCAAATGCCACCCACTTGGCGTCAGCTCAACCTCCTTTCCTGGCCTCCACCATTCAGGGATTGGGCTGGGTGAAAGCTCCAAGTTTCTGCTTGGAAACGTGCAGGTGGGGGAGGGGTGAGGCAAAAGAAAAAATTTTGTAATGACAATGAAGTCTGAAGACAATAGCCGACCTTCAGAGTCTGTGTGAGCTTGCTTAGGGTGGAAAGCTGGGGAAATGTGTGGCACGTCAGCGGAATTGGTGGGCTGAGTCAGGTGTGTTGGCGCAAATCTGAACTTCATCACAGATTGGCTGTGTAACCTTGGGAAGTCACTTCTGCCTCGGAGTTTGGTTTTCCAATCAGCATAGGGATGAGGTGCACACTCTGGAGTTAGAATGCCTCAGTTTGAATACTGGCTGTGTGTTTTTGTTTGTTCGTTTGTTTTATCAACTGCATGAACTTGGGCAAGTTAGTTAACTCCTCTGTGCCTCAATTTCAACACATGTATAAGGGGGATAACAATATCGAGCTCATAGGATGGTTGTGAGTGTCAAATAACTGGATGCACGTCCAGCTCTGGGGGTAAGTGCCTGCATTGTAGTAAGCACCACGCAAGTGGCGGCCACTGCTACTGCTGTCAAATGAGGATACAGACATCTACGGCACAGGATTATGGGAAGAGGGTAAAAGACAATGACTTAGCAAGGGCTCCATAAGCTCCAGTGACGAACGTGCATGTTCAGCCTCTACCTGGCCCAGCACTGCTGACTGGATCTGGAGGCGGGAATGGGGCAAGAGTGTTGGCCTGAGCAGAGAGGGCTCCATGCAACATCTTAGGGCTTTCCCTTGCCAGCAGTAAGGATACCTCCCCGGCCCTGCCTATCCTGCTGGCTTTTTTGAGCATACAAAATCCATCCCAGCTCCTTTCCCATTTGATCCCTTTGAGCTTGCTTGGATCACCACAGTAGCCTCCCGACTGATTCTCTGCCTCTGCCCTTAGTCCTACACATCTCACTGAGAAGCCCAAGAGATCCTGTTACCACATAGGTTGAGACTTTCCCAAGGTTCCCCATATCCCCCAGAGTAAACACTATTGTACCTACACTGGCTTCTGGAACCTCCTGCAATCTGACCCCCCAGCATTTCCAGCTACTCCTCCTTTGTTCACAGCACGTCGGCCGCACTGGTGTCCTGGCTGGTTTTGAATGGTGCCAGGCATGCTCCCAGCCTTTGCACTGGCTGTTCCCTCTGCCCAGAACCATCTTCCTCCAGATATCCGCACGCTAATTCTCACACTTCTTTAAGTCTTTGCTCAAATATCACCCTCTCGATGAGGCCTCCCTTCACCACCTTAAGTAACACTGCACCCCTCACTCTAGCATCCCCAACCCCTGATCTGTACCATCTTCTAACGTCCTATATAATTTACTTATTATGTTATTGTTTATTCATCTTCTCCTGCTACACTCTTAACTCCATAAGGGGACTTTGTTTTGTTCGCTGATGTATCCCAAGTGCCCCAAACTGTATCTGGCGCACAGTTAGACCACAGCGAATTTTGGTGAATGAGCATAGAACGAACACAGCTCTTTCCAGCTCCCTTGGCTGTAATAAGAATGGTGAGCTTGAGGGGTGAATCTGGAGGTAGAGGAGCAGTGAGGACACGGCCAGTGTCCTCCCTGTGGAGGACTTTAACCCTGACCCAGAGCAGTGGTGGGGGAAGGCAGCACTGAGGGGAGGCGGTATCCATGAGAGCAGGAACCTAGTCCTGCTTGCTTGCTGATGACTTCCCAGGGCCTGGCACTGTGCCTAGCAGAGTCCAGGCTCAATGACTATTTGTTGAGTGAATGATTAAAAGCACGAGCCATTGCAACACTTGCCAACTTGATTGGATGTGGGGGAAGAGGAATAATCCAAAGATAACACCCTCAGCTTGAGCCTGGGTAACCAAAAAAGTAATTGGAAAAGTTCCCAAGCGCTGGAATCATAAACCCAGAGATTTCACACACATCACACCTTCAGACATCAACTCAAACATCTCTTCCTCTCGAGGTCTTTTCTGCTCCCCCAGGTTAAACCAGCTTCACCTGATTGACTTTCCCATGGCCCTCTGAACTTGGCCTCAGAAGCGCTGACCTCACTTGAATTTATTGCCTCTCCAAGGCCTAGAAGCGTGTCTCAGGGCTCAGGCAAACATTCCAATTGGTTCTCCATGCTCCATACTTCCTCTCCTCCTGTTCCTCCTCCTCCTTCTCCTCCTCTTCTTCTTCCTTTTCTCTCCCTCCTCCTCACCATCCTGCTCCCCCCCAAGTCCCCCTCCTTCTTTCCCACTGCTCTCCTCTACCTCCTTTCACTCTGGTCATCATAAGCTGAGTATTCATGGAACTTCAGCCAGTGGTTTGGATTAACCACAGGAACTGAAGGACGACCTGACCTGCAGGGTGGGGGTAGGGTGGGAAGTGGGACAATGTATACAAGAATTTGGCCCCAGTTCACCTGAAATTGGAGACTGTCAGGTCTGAGCTACAGGCACTGAGAACTAGGTTTGGGTTTATAAACCTCACACCACACAGACTGCAGCCTCCAACAGACACACACTTAGTGACACAGAGCACATCCCTACTACACACGGCACCATGACACTCAAGTCTCCCAGCATACCCGTGTCACTCTTGCAGCCAAGTGTGATGCATTCCCCATAGCACCCCCACCTCAGTGAGATAACACACTCATCATAGCATCTACCAGACCCCAGAGTACTGACACAGCACACATTACAGCCACAGCATAAGCACACACAGGACACAGTGACACCTAACACACACACCAGCCCCAAAACATGGCAGCTCTCCCACCTCTGCCACACAATACACAGAGTAAGTGCTCTCGGTACTTGCACAGCACAGTGACAGCCCAAGAAACACTCCTGAGGCACCCAGCAGTCTCCAACACAGTGACACAATACATGCATCACCACCGCCTCTGCTCATCACGCGCGTGCACATGCACATGCGCGTGCACACACACACACACACATGCACGCACGCACACACAAATACATACACATGCACACAGAAGAGAGGAAAAGAGCTCTCCTCTCCTTGCCCTTCCTCCCCTCCCCATTTCTTGGGCCACTGGGCCATGCCTGACCTGTCTTAGGACCCTGGATCCAGAGCACAGCTGAATTGGTAGGTGCCCTTCCCTACACGCCTGTGGATTTGGTCTCAGCTGATCAAACACATGCTAGGAGGTCCATGTTTGAACCTCAGCTCCAGGGTGGCTGATATGTGGTCCCCACCAATGAACTGCAGGCAGCAACTGGCTGCCATGGGATGCCCACAGGGAGAGACCAACTGGACTGAGCTTTGTGGGTGGGAGCCAGGCAGGGCCCACACTGACTTTGGGTGAGAGGGCGCCTACAGTCCAGGCTGCTCATGGTGAGAGGAGCACAAGAATGCATCACCAGCAGGGACTTGAGATAAAAACTGAGTCCTGAGGTAAGAGTAGACACTGGTGGAAAGACAGGAAGACGGGTGGAGGGGAAAGAAAGGGCAAAATGAGAATCTCCAGGTTCCTCTGGCCTGCCTTCAGGAAAATGAAAGAGGCAGGTATTGGGAGAGGAGACAGGAGGAGTCAGAGCTGGAGGCTGGCATGGGGAGGGGATTGGAACTGAGGCTTCCAAAAATGAGTGAGAGGCTGGGGAGGGGTAGACAGGGACAAAGGAAAAGAAATGCACTTGGAGGCTGTATAGTCAGCCTGGGGCATGTGACAGCCGTTGGCATCCTTGCTGCCCAGAAGTGGGGGTGGAGAATTAGACTTTGGTAAGGGAGAAGAGGACCCACTGATGAGAGCTTAACGTGTGCAGAAGCTGGCCAATGCTGTGAGAAAGAGGAGTGGGCTGTTGATGAGAAGAACAAGGGAGAAGGACATGTGGGTGAAAGACCATTGGTGAGAGCTCTCAGGCTACAGACACTGGGCTCACGGTCACACAGGCAGGGGGTACTATAAAGATCTGCACCCCATCAGAACTCCCAACTTGGAAAAACTCTACTCTGACTTCACGTCACCCAGAAGTCATGGTCCACAGTTTTCTGTGCCAGGTGGGGAAGGATTGGCCAACTTCAAACACTGCTCAAGTTCTGACCTCAGTGGAACCAGAAGGTCAGGGGGAAGAAAGAGAGGGAGTCCTTTGGTCTTTTGGGGTTATCATGTGGCTGAAGAAGTCCCCAGGCAGTTGACTTAAACCCTATAATTGGCATATTTACATGTGACTTATGCTAAAGGACATAAACGCATGACCCCTGTCCCTTTCCACCCAAGCTGAACTTGGATGGCTTCATGGCTGGCTTCTAATTCTATATCCCCAGCCACAGTGAATCTCTGAATACTTTGGCCTTGGTATCCCCAAGGGGAAAAAATCACCCCGAGATGGGCACTAACTTAGTCTCCAGGAACTAATCTTCTTTACCTCCCTCCTGGACTAAGCTAATAACCCCCACATGTACCCAGCATCATGTACTTCCCAAAGCATGATCTCATCTGAGTTTCATGACAATCCTGCAAGGCCAGCAAAGCAGGGATTATTATCCCTATTTTCAGATGAGGAAACTGAGGGTCTCAGAAGCTAGGCAACGACCAAGGTCACACCACTAGCAAGTGCCCTGTCTCCAAATCCAGCACCCAGGCTAGAAGGAGATCCTGCCACTTCACCTTACGCAGACTTTCCCAGTCTCATGGGGAATATGGGGAGGAGACTCAGATGGTATAACGAGATGGGAAGGGTCTGTGCCCATAGAGCCTGGCAAGAAGATTAGGTCATGGTTGTGCTCTCCCCTTCTTTATTTTTTAAATTTTTTTAAAGATTTATTTATTTATTTTAGAGAGGAGGGAGGGGCAGGGGGAGAGGGAGAGGGAGAGAATCTCAAGCAGACGCCCCGCTGAGCATGGAACCTATCCCACAACCTGTGCTGAACATGACCTGCGCTGAAAACAAAAGCCGGATGCTCAACCCACTGAGCCTCCCAGGCACCCCTATGCTCTCCCCTTCTGAAAGGGATGGGGGTGGGGAGTAAACTAATGCTTCTTGAACATCTATTGGGTGCCAAAATATATTAGGAACCTTACATACGTGATCTCATTTAATCCTCGTAAAACTCTGTAGGGTAGGTAGTCATTTTACAGAGGGAGAAACTGAGCCTCAGAGAGTGGCACGCCAGTTCTAAAGTCACACAGTGATTAAGTAATGGAATTAGGACTTGGTTCTGGTACTGACTCTAAAGCCCATTCTGTGCCCCCTTCCGTTGGTATGTTGGCCATTGCCTTGGTACCCATCCAGCCGCTACAAGAAGCCTGTCCCTGGTGGGCTTTTTTGAGTGGCCTTCAGAAATCAGGAAAATGAAAGGAGGGAGGAGAATGGAGAACCGCGGGGGAGGTTAGAGCTCCAAGAGTCTGTGGGAGAAAGCAGATTCCTCCCAAGAACTGTGAGCAGTGTCCCTCCCTCTTTCCTTCCTCTCCCTCCTTCTTACCACAGCCTGGCTGGGGGATGGGAATCATGGCCCTGAAGGGCAGCATCTTGGTAGATTCAAAGCTGGAGGCAGTGCCACAGAGGCCCACATCCTGGGTCACCTCCCACTCAGAGCCACAAGGAATCTGGATGAGAATGCCAACATTTTTCTAAACCGCCAGATTTCATTGCTACTTCCCTTCCCAAACCTCCTCCTCTCATGTCCTCACCATTAGCTTCAGAGATGGAACTTCTTTCCCTGACTAGCAAGCCAAAAAATTAGACTCCTGAAGTTGGTTCTGACCTACAGAGATTATTATGTCTATCCTTCCTGCCTTCAGGCATGATTCATTTACACCACTGGGGGTCTCTCTCTTGTTCTGTGCCTGCTCAAAGGTATTAAAGACATTCCGTAGCCTTCCTCGGGTAACTTCCCAGCACTGTATTTCCCATCATTAGGGTGCTATTTATAATACCTAACTTTAGTTCCTGATATCAAGTCTTTGCCGTTTTGACTTTAGTAGAAATGGGGAAAGTCAGCCACTCTTCTGGAAACCAACAGCTGTACACTGTCTTTAATGGTTGACCCAATTTTCTAATTCCCCAGGAATAGTGAAGGATGAAAGATAAGGTAAAGCTAAGATGGGAGGGTATTGGAGGAAAAGTCACAAATAATGTAGAAAATTATAGACCTCGTGAGGAGACCTATTAGACCCTTGGCTATCATGTTGTCATCACCATCATTATCATCGATTGTTCCAGTCTTCATCACTATCACCATTACCACTGCCACCACCATTTCTATCTTCATTGCCATTTTTATTGCTATCATAACTACCAGCATCATCGCCCTCACCATCACCTTCTCTACCACTATTACCACCACTGTCTCCACAATTACTGTCAACATCACTAACACTTCCATCAGTCACCACCATCTCCACCTTTAATATCTCAAGAACATCTACCATCTTCACCACTTTCTTTTTCTTAAGATTTATTTATCTGAGAAGGGGTGGGCAGAGGGAGAGAATTTCCAAGCAGACTCCCCACTGAGCACAGAGCCCAGTGCGGGGCTTGATCTCATGACTGTGAGATCATGACCTGAGCTGAAACCGAGAGTCGGACGCTTAACTGACTGCACCACCCAGGTGCCCCTTCATCATCACCACTTTCACCACCACCATCTCTACCTCTACGTTACTATCTCCACTTCCAGCAATGTTATTACTACTACACCTCAACCATCATCACCCTCATTCTCTTCCTCGCCACCATTTGTATCTCTAACATAATTCTCGTTACCTCCACCACCATCATCACCTTCATTATCATCCTTACGTCTATCCCCATTATCAAGTCCATTAACACCATTGCCGTTACCACATTTACCATCACCATCATCACTTCTATGGTCCTCCTCACCACCACCATCAATACCGTCACTATCTTAATTGGCGGTAATATTATGATCACCACCATTTTTATTATTAATGGAATGTATTGCTGTGGCCCCTGCCTCCAAAAGCCCACAGAAAATTGATAGAAAGCAAAGAGGATGAGGCCAGAGGCCAGAGGCCCAAAGTGTGCAGATCTGGAGATCCCCAGATGTCCATCTCAACTGGGGCCAATGAAGTCTCCCCATTCAGGGGTGCATGTCTATCCTGGAGAGCGCAGGGAAGTGGGAAGGACTTCAAACCTACAGTAGCAGATGGTAAGGGCAGCTATCCATGTACTCCCAGAGTACACGGCACATCAGCCTCAGCTGAGCCTCAGAAGTGACTAAGGGCCAGGGTAGGCTAGATGGTGTCCTAAGAGACAGAAGCCAAAGGAGAGGCCCCGAGGGTAGGCTGAAAATGCCATGGAAGGGAGCTAGGGAGCTGTAGAGTGTCTGCCTTTTAGACTCAGTCCCACGTTGAGGAGTATCTCTTCCACATATTGAGGTGTCCCTGGATCACTCTGGAATTTTGGTCACTTTCCATGTTCTCAACTTCAAGCCCAGTCACTGAGCACGAAACAGCCCCTGTGATTTACAGAGAAGCTGCAATGCCCGGCCTGAGGGAGATTCCACCAGGCCCAGGGAGAGGGAGAAGGTGGCTTTCCCAGTGCCACTGCCTTCCTCTTCTCTTCCCTCGCTTCCCAACCCCTCTGTTCTCTCCCTTCTCAAACCCACCCTCTCCTCTTCCAACCCCTTCACCTAGTACCCCTTGCAAACTTGCCCAGCTTCCTGGTCTCTTCTCCAGACTGCTTTCCTGGCTCCCTGATGTCTCTTTCTCACCTCTCTAGATTTCTCCTCCCCTCACTTGGGCAGGCAGGGCTTTGAAATGCCTTGAGTGAGAGCCACAGAGGGTCCTAGGAGAGACTGTTTCTTAAGCTAATAGGCTGCCCTATCAGGGATTGTTTCCTGAATCTCCAGCTAAATTGTCCTTTGCCCATTTTCATCCTATTAATCCTGCTGTTGACAGGGGAAGAGGCTCATTAAGTCATCATATCCATACACCGGAGTCTCAGCTTCTCTCAGCTCCCTCTGTGCATGCATGTGGCCTTTGCTCCTGCTTTCCAGGCTTCCCTTCTAGGTGGGCATCCCCAGGGTCTGCCAATACCTCCAGCCTCTCCCACTGAGTCTGCGTTCACATGCTCTGCCCCACTGGTGTGCACGCGCGCACACACACACACACACACACATGTTCACACTCCTCACACAGCACATACACTTCTGACAGCCAAGCTCTCCATGTACTAATCGTCATCATCATCAACAACAATTATCAGCTGTTGTGCACTCACCATGTGCGAGGTCATGTGCTAGTTTTGCTACATTAGCACATTTTATGCTCTCTACATCCCTGTGAGTTTGGCATTGATAACCTCCCCCTGCTTTTTTTTAAAAAAAAAGATCTTATTTATTTATTTGAGAGAGAAAGAGAGAGCATGAGCCGGGGTGGGGGGAGGGGCAGAAGGAGAGGGAGAAGCAGGCTTCCTGCTGAGCGGGGAGCCTGACGTGGGGCTCAATCCCAGGACCCTGGGATCACGACCTGAGCCAAAGGCAGACACTTAACCGCCTAAGGGACTGAGCCACCCAGGCGCCCCAAACCCCCACCCATCTGATTTTTACAGTCGAGGAAATGGGAACTTAGGTGAATTCAGGGGCCAAGGTAACACCATGAGAAAGTAGGGAACTGGGATTCAAATCCAGGTCAGTTAGAGCTTGTGCATTGAACTCTAAACTACTGCATTTTCCTGCTTACACCCACTCCCATGTGCACATACACAGCAGCATGCCATGCACCTTTGTGCCCACATACTAAGCACATGTAGTACACGTGCTCACAGAGTACACACTCCATACCCAAAGTGCACACATTCCATACACTGCACACAGAAACACAGGACGTACTCTCAGGAAGAACGCTTCTACTCAATCTAGTCATGTGATAGACACTGATCGAACATCTACTGTGTTCCCATCCTACCAGCTCTGCCCCATGATAGGCACTGTGGTCACCCAAAAGAGGAAGAAAATGAGAATGTCTTGAGTGTCTATCATATGTCAAAGGGAGTCCATGGTCACAGGAACATGTGTGAGACTTCACATGTGCACACACACACACACACACATATGCACACACACACACATATGCACACAGTCACTCTAGCTAGTCAGTCCTGGGCCTGCCACTCCTGGGGCTATGAGACCTGGGGAAGGCATCGGGGACAGGAATAGCACTTGATATAGGTACCGAGGGGAAGTGGAGAGGCTGGAGGTTACAGAGTCCACTAAAATTAGGTCTTCGGACTCCCAGACTGCCCAAGTTGGGAGAAAGGGACTTCAGAGGTCTTCCCTCCCTGCCCCTACCAATGATTCATACTTGCTAACAGAGGAGGTCCAGACTGGGCAGTGGTGTGTCCTACCAGCCTTCATAGGCTCCGGAGTCCCAGCTACCTCTCTGGGCTCCGGGGACCCTGGGTGAGCCTCTATGAGCTTTCCCACGCTATCCCATAAGTTTTGGCCTGACTTAGCTCCACTTAGCTCCCCAATAAGGGAAATGGACAGGAAATTAAAGATAACTAGGCAGTTTGAGAGGATTAAGGATAAGGGAGAGCAACATAATTATGTCATAGCTGCTATTGGACAGGAGAGCAACCAAAGGAAATGTAAATGGCCTAAACCAGCTCATTACAAGAACAAGGGCAAGGCCAGCAAGCAGATAAGAGTCCTGAGTGTGAGACAGAAACATTAATCACCCAGCAAGCCAGCCACCAAAGCTCAGCCTACTAGGGCAATGGACCCAAGGACAGAAAGCCAGAGAAGGGTCTTAATGGACCTGCATGGGGCAAAGAAGCTGCTCTGTGCCCACTGATCTGGCAGAGCCTCTGACACAGGGAGGGAAGAGTGTCCATGGGCTTTGCAGCTGGCAGTATCCCTTGGCCTGGGAGCTAAGCCAGCTCCTTCCATGTCCTGAAGGAAGAACTTTGAACCCAAGGACTCCAAGCACAGGGGACCTTGGTCAGTGTCATGTACTAGAAAGTTCCCTGGACTAGGAGTCAAGAGGCCTGGGTTCCATGCCCAATCCCGTACCATCTGAGCTGTGTGGCCTTGGACAAGTCATTTCCCCTCTCTGGACTTGTACCCCCATATTTACGATGAATGAGCTTTTAGAATAAAGAAATGAAATGAAATAATAACAGCTCACATTTATTGAACAATTCTTCTATGAACTAGCACAGAGGCTGGCGGGTATTTTCTGCAAGGGACCAGAGATTACCGTCTCCGTTGCAACTACTCAGCTCTGCTGTCATATAGCACAAAAGCAGCCACAGACAATGGGTCAACAAATTAACCTGGCCGTGTTCCAATAAGACTATTTACAAAGATGAGCAGACAGCCAAAAGTGGCCTGCAGATTGTAGCTTGCTGACCCTTGAATGAAACAGGGGCTACATACTTTAGCTACATTTTCTCATTTGAAACTCAACCCTGGGAAGCAGATTCTACTATAATTATTCTCATTTGATATATGGAGAAGCTGAGGCACAGAGAAGTTCAGTAACTTGCCCAATGCCATACAGCTGGGAAATGACCGAGCCAGTGTTTGAGCCCCAGCAGTTTGGCTTCTAAAGCCATGGTCTTAACTTTTGTGCTACATGGCTCCCAGGATAGGAACAATGGCAATTATTACAACAATACTGATAATTGCTTGTGTTTCCATCGGACCGTACACGTTCACAAAAGAGCTATCAGGAGCACCAGCCGTTCTCCCCGAGGAGTCATGACCCTCTAGTGTGTCACAATCAGTTGTACAGTGTGTCGAAAGTCATTTGGTGCTAATAATAGTTTAAAAAATGATTTACTGCTGTTTTAATAAACTAGAGTTGACCCAATGTTATCCCTCTAATAATGTCCCTCTCACTCACTTGCATTCAGATATGTTTCCTGGAAAGAGAGTAAGCCGCCTCACCAGGAATGCCTGGGGAGGACAGTGGTCAGAGGCACACCGTCTGTTGATCACTGGGAGAGAAGCGGCGGGGGTGTGTGTGTGTGTGAAGAACTGATGATATGACCAACCAGCCTGGATTGGCATCAAGGCCTCGGGGGTCAGAATCATTATTCCCACCAGACAGCTGAAGAAACCGAGGCTCGCAGACATGTGGTGAAGTGCTTGAGGTCACGCAGCTAGAATGTCAGACACAAGCTAGAGCCAAGGGTTGCATTAGAGCAAAAGGCCAGGAGCCAGACAGAATGGCATGAACATTCTGTTCCAGCACTTCTTGTGTGACCAGAATCTTTCTCCTCGGGCATCAGTTTCCAAATCTGTAAGATGGGGATATGGAGAGCCCCACACTTGACAGGGCCTGTTGTGAGGATCAAACGAAGTAATAAAGGATGTCTGAGGCTGCTGGGTGTTCAGCTTGAACATGAAAAGACTCAGTAAAAAGAAAGGGGGAAAGAAGTGACATTTGGGGGGCATCTACTGTGTCCCAGGAAAGCTCCCAAAACTATCTCGAAAACTCCTCCCCGTAACTTGGAGGTTGGAATCACTCTCTCCACTTTATAGAGGAGGAAACTGCATCCTGAGGCCACCTAGCTAGAAAGTGATGTAGACCACAATGGAAACGAGGCTTGTCTGTGAGGGCAGAGCGCTCAGAGCATCGGCGGCCTTCAGTCGTGTGCGTGGAGTGGTGAATGGGAACGCAGAGGGGTTCCTAGAGTCACGGATATTTTCTGAGCCCTGCTCTGTGCCAGGCAGTATTTGAGGCACTGAGGATGCAGCCAGAAACAAAACAAAGTCCCTGCCCCCATGGAGCCGAAAGTCCAGAGAACAGCGAAGCACACTTTGGGGGTTCCTTCCATTTTGCGGTGCCATTCCAACTCTGCCATGATCCCGGGCAAAGTGTCTGCTCCCTTCCTCATTTTGCCCCCTATAAACCCTTCCCAAAGGAAATAAAAAGCAGCGCTGTCTACTCCAAGCCCTCTCCCCACCAAAATGGTGTCCTGAGTGGCTGCCTGCCCAGCCAAGAGCAAAGGCTGGAGAAGCCACTTCTCTGGGATACCGTGTGCCTCCTCCTAGGGCGGGGGAGCTCAGGACCCTGGCTCGGCCTAGACCTGACCCTGGTGAGTTGTCCCTGGGAACAATGGCTCCGAGGCGTCTCCCCCAGGACTCCCACCAAGGATGGGAAGTAGGGCTTGGGACAGGCTGGCCTGGGTATTGTTTAGAAGGCACGTTTCCTGGATGAGTTGGCAGACAGAGCCCCTGGCGTACTGGAGCGAGCCCAGGAGGGCCTGTATCTTCCCTCCTTTCCTTCAGAACAAAGGCACTATTTCGGCTCCCATGTTCCTTGCCTCGGAGGAAAATGCAGGCCTGTAGGACTGAGCTCCAGCTCCTCTGGCCCAGGACGGAACACGGGCTTCCGCGGCTGCCCTGAGCCACCAGGTTGAGAGGCTTAGATGCAGCCCCAGGGCTGGCACCTTCTCACACAGGCTGGAGGCTGGGAAGCTGCAGGTGGTGGACAGTGGCAGGCCTCACGGTCTGGCCATGGGCAGCCTGCAGGCAGCACAGCCCTCTCATAGCCCACCCAGGAAGCTAGCAGCCCAAGGCTACACATGCAACGGTGAGGTTAGGCGGCTGTCAGCGAGACTGGGCTCGGACAGCTGGCCAGGCCGGTGAGCCGCCGACTTGCTCCCTAGTGACCAGGCAAGCAGCCTGCTCTTTACTCACGCGAGTCCTGAGTGGGGGCTATGGGCGGAGGCCCAAGGTGGACACCAAGGCATCCAGGCAACCAAGAGAAAGCACTAAACCCTCAGCAATGCAAGGAACTCACCCTCCACCCCCTGCCCCACCCCACCCCTGTGCCTTTGATCACAGACACAGGCCAGCCCTGGCCCTGCCCTCCACATGTCCACATTTCTTCTGCCCTCCTCCCACCCCCAGCACATCTGGGAAGAGTACTGGGCCTTTGGGCCTCACCTCTGTGTGAACCTCCTCTTTGAACACCACACCAGCCCCGGGGAAGGAAAGAAGTTGGGAGAGGAGAGGGGAAAGAAAATTCTCCCCTCCTTTCCCCCTCTGAATACAGCTTGCTGAGGCTCAGAAAAGTCGAGCCTCTTGCCGAAAGTCCTCCAGCAAAACATGCGACCATCGTTCGGAGCCCTGACCTTCCTTCCACAGGCTGAGGCCTCAAGGAATCCCATAGTATCAAGTGGAGAGACCTGGGGAATGTGCCCCCGGATGACAGAAAAGCAGAAAGCCACCTGTTTTCTTCTCCATCCTAGCCATGCAGATAAATATAACACCCCTCCTGTTACAGTTCCTGTTTACAGAGCATTTTCCATGTGTTCCTTCCTTCAATCCTCTCTACAACCCTGGCAGTGGGGTGTTATTCTTTTCCCCATTGTACAGATGAGCAAACTGAGTGTCGGTCAGTCCAAGTGACTGACTTGCCCAAGGTCACTCAGCTAGGAAGAGGTGGCACCAGGATTTTATGTCAGGCCTATGATCCCTACGACCCCTGGATGACCTCTGGCATCTTCAATAGAAAACTTAAAAGCTTTAAGGAAGACAGCCTGGCCTGCAACTTCGTAGGTATCTATGGACCCTTTGGTTCCCAGGGTATGACCATGTCGGAGGGCGGATGCTAGCCTGTCAGGCCTCCTAGCAATCCCCAGCCCTGACACCTTACCTGCAGTACTGCCAGCCCCTATGGATGCCGCCTGGTTGGCACGAGGAGCAGGGGCCTGGGCCCACCTCATCAGCACCCTGGCTCCTAGAGTCAAGCTGCCCGTCAGCAAGTCTCCCTCCTCAGCCTATGGCATGGCTTGGGGACTGGGGGTGGGGTGGTGCTGGGGAGAGAAGCCTGAGTCATCCCCAGGCCAGGAAGCACAATGTTTGGCAGGATTCCTGGGCCCAGCGAAGGAAGGAGCAGGAGCATTGAGTTACAGAGGCTGGCTAGGGGAAGGAAGAAACAGTGGGGAAGGGGGTGTGGGTAAGTCCATAGAGATAGGAGACTCACAGCAAACTGGGGTCCACAGGCTCAAGCCGGGGAGAATGACCCAGGGAGCACTGGGGGGGGGTACCTGGTGAGGGAGGGGCACAGGGAGCCCAGGGGACCTTTGTTCTGTCCAGTCCTCCGTGCCAAGCCAGGCCCCCCAGCGGGGCTCTGTCTTCCTACAGAGCTATGTGACAGCTGGGGCAGTTCCAGAGGAGAGACCCTCCTCAACCCCACAGGGGGAGGGCGCCACCTCCTGCCACCTCCCTCCACCTCTTCCTCTCACATCCTTGGCCACCAGCGATTCAAAATGTACTGGTTCTTGGCTGGCTGTTTACTTACGAATCAAAAACACCAAGTTTTAAATTCATTCCCACAGCCTTAGCTCATACCTCTCAGCACACGGGCCCAGTCCAAGCAGCTCCTCAAGCTATAGGCCCACAGAGGTGACGGTTTACTCAGTATGTCTTCTGGGGTGACCCTCAGATACCTCCAGGTCAACTCTAAACTCATCTCTCTCCACCACCAAAACAAAATCCATCCTCTGCCCCTAGCAGTAATATCACCATCCATCAGCTGAACATCATTCTTGACCTCTCTCTCCTTCCTTCCTTCCTTCCTTCCTTCCTTCCTTCCTTCCTTCCTTCCTTCCTTCCTTCCTTCCTTCCTTCCACATGTATGGGACATGTGCCAGCACTGTGCATGGAGGTGGGGGTCAGTGGTGAACAAGTCAGTCATGATCCCTGCCCTCCCACAGCTTACAGAAAACCACCATCCATGTTACTAAGGGCCAAGATGGGAGGAGTCCAAGGGGCCAAGGGAGCCTAGGAGAAGAGTGGGGATCATGGAGGACCTCCCAGAAAGCGGACGCCTGAATGGTGACGAGGGCTCACATGGGCCTACGCTCAAACCATTTCACTGGCCTCCAGATGGTCCTTTGTCTTTAGGTCTTGAACTTTCCCATGTTCTAACCCGGCCTCCAACCATGAGGGGAAGAATGGTTATAAATGTCAAAGGTGATCATGTCACTTACCCTGCTTCAAGTATATCCATAGCTCCCCACGGCTCTCAGGATAAAGCCAGGTTTCTCATCTGGGTGAACACACAGACCTTTCCATTCTGAGCATGCCTGCTGAGAGCCTCAGTTCTATCTCTGGACTATGCATACCACGTGTTATACCCACAGGGCCCAGGGCGGCATGTCCCAGGTGCAGCACCCCTCCTGGCATTTGTCTCCACCATGTTCTCCCACTTGACTACTCTTCCCTGCCTTCTGCAATTTCCCCTTCATGCTTCAAGGTTGGCTCCAAAGTCCCCTGCCTGTCATTTCCCAACCCCCTTCCTTTCCCCTCCCCAAAGCAGGGCAGTGGCCACCTTGCTCCCACGTCAGCGCTCTTGGGAGCCCCGCCTGTCATTTTTGGATCGCCCCGGCCAGGGTTCAGTCTGTGTGGCAGGAAGCTGCTGCTCAGCCTCATTCTGTTTGGGCTTCTGCTCTGTCCCTCTGGCAACGGCTTCCCAGCTTAGACCCCAGGAATCTACCCCAAAGCCCAGATCTGGCCTAGCTTCCTTGCTGCCTTGCAGACTTACTGTCAGAGCCTGGCTGAACTGTGGCCTCTCCAACCTTGAATTCCAGCAGCCTCTAAAGGGCAGAAGTCCTCCTGGTCCGAGAGTCCCATGGAAGCCTGGCCCTGCTCTTTCAGACCTCCCCTCCTCCCAGCAATCGGTGGCTAAGCAGCCTTGGCTAGAATTGCCTAGAATGGGATCAGGGCTTGCCGAGCCCAGGAGAAAAGTGGAAGCTGGTGAGGGGATCTCCCTGGAGAGGAAAACCTGCTGTTGGGAATGGATACCCAGCTCCATCTTGGGGAGAGAGTGAGGGAGCCAGACTGGGTTGGCCCATGTAGAGTCACTGTTTTGGAGGGAGAGGCAAAGTTTGTCCCATGGTGGAGGAACCTACCTTCCCTCATCCATCCAGTACCTTTCTTTCCTGGGCTGGGGAGCCTGCTCAGGCCCAGGGGCTGATTGGATTTAGGAGGTGCGGCAAGCTTCACACACATCCCCAAACTAGGGCCAAATAAGGGAGGTACGAGCTTTTGTTCCTCCTCTCCAACATCCACACTGCTGAGCCCCTCTCCACATCAGCTTGGGGCCTCTGAGTTGCTTTCAGGAAGGGGGTACTTCTCTCTACAGCTCAGCTTGGAAGGGGGAGAAAGGAGAGAGATGGCTTGATATGGATTTTTGTGGTTGGAGGCGATTGGAATCCCAGCTGTGCTCCCCAGCCCCTCCCCTCTCCTCCACCATCACCCCTCCTCCTTCAGAGATGGGCAGGGAGGGAAGGGGGGGAAAGAGGGCTCTGCCAGCCCCTCAGTGCTCAGAGGTACCCCAGGAGAGCAGCAGTCAGATTTTCTCCATGACCAGCTGGCCCCAGGGCCTGGCAGTGGGACCCGACGTTGGAGGCATAGACTGTCCTAGGTGATTTGGGGCTATGTGCAGATCCGTCTTTGGAAGCTTTCCCCAGAAAAGGAAGCTCTAGCCTGGAGGTTCTCAGTCCTGGTTTCACATTAGAATCACCTGGGGAGATTCTAAAAATGCTGTTGCCTGGGTCCCAGCTCAGAGGTTCTGTTCTAATTGATTCAGGCTGGAGCCCAAGCATGCCGATTTCTAATGGGCATGCAGGGCTGAAAACCCTTCCTTTTGAGCAGTTTCTCAGCTTGGGCACTCCTGGAATTTTCAGCCAGGTAATTTTTGTTGCATGGGGCTGGCCTATGCGTTTGTAGAGTGTTCACCAGCATCCCTGGGCTGCCTCTAGGTACTAAGTCCCTCCAGCCTCCTGCGTGTAACAACCTGGAATGTCTCCGGGCATTGCTAAATGTCCCCTGGGGGCAAAGTTGTCCCTGACGGAAGTCTGCTGCTCTAGTGTCAGGGACAGTCTTAAGGTGGAGGTGCACATCTTTGTTGGGGGCATAGCCCCCTCGGGGCAGCCCCAGGGCCCTGCTGTCCCCCCCCCCCCCGAGCCCTTCCAGAGGCCCACAGCGACACAGCGTCTCTGGCCTCTGGCCCTGGCCCTGCTCTGGGGAAGTCTGGGAAAACACAGGGAATCTGACCTCATTTTTGTTCCCTGGGGAGGTGGATTGAGAAACCAAAGGTCAGAGCCCACTTGGGGCTGCAGGGACCCTGGGCAGGCCACAGATTTACCCTGTGATCATCTACACTTCAAGTACCAATGTTTCTAGACACTACCTGCCAACCACTAGCCATTGTGTTGGGTGATGAGGACCCAGCAATGAACCAGGAGAACACCACCCTTGCCCTCGTGGGGCAGATGGTCTAGTGCAGGGGTCAGCAGCCTTTTCTGTAAAGGGCCACATAGTAATTATCTGGGGCTTCATGGTCTGTCACAACTACTCAACTCGGCCGTTATAATGTGAAAGCAGCCATAGACAATATATACACGAATAGGCATGGCCATGCTCCAGTGAAACTTTATTTGCAAAAACAGATGGTAGACCAGACTTCGCCTGGGGACTGTGGTTTGCCAGCCCCTGGCCTAGTGGGAGAAACGAGCAAGCACCTAAGAACTTACAATCCATGATGAACTGCGCTGTGATAGGAGATCTACGGGGCAGCAAGGGAGAGTCCCGTAAGGGGATCCAAGCTCACAGGAGGGTGTCTAACCCAGACTTGAGGGGAAGGGAAGTTGGGGAAAACTTCAGGAGGAGGTGGTGGCACAAGAGCTGAGTCCTAAAGGGCCCGTACAGAGTGATGTATAACCTAAGACCCGAAGGCTGAGAGGGAGTTGGCAGGTGAAAGGTGAAAGGACAGCTGTTCGGGCAGAAGCAGCAGCCTGAGAGCTGAGCCCACTCAGGAGCAGAAGCTGGACTAGCACATTCAATGTGATGGGGGAGGAGGAAAGCAAGGTGAGACCCTTGAGGCACTTGAATTGTATTCTCCGTCGCTGGGGTTTCTGAGCACGGCAGCAATAACATGGTCTGATTTGCATTTTGAAACCTTCCTTCTGACCACCTTGGGGTGAATGGGCTGGCAGACTCAGGGGCAGAGTGGAAGCTGGAAGGCGGGGGGAGGCAACCACAGCAACAGCTGATGAGATCTAGACCAAGCTAGAAACCGCAGAGCCGGAGAGAGAGAGGCAAGGGGATTCAGCATGTGTTGGAGGTAGAATGTGTAGGACTTGGTGGCTGACTGGATGTGACAAGGGTAGGGGGACGAAGGTATTGGAGGATGCCTCCAGGTTTCTGGTGGAGTTGTAGTGATGCCATCCACTGAGACAGGGGACACAGAAACAAGGGCAGGTTTGGAGAGGTTGGCACCTGATGGATTTATTTGTGATGTGTTGAATTTGAAGAGAGTAGGGGAGATCCCCGTGGCAATGACCTGGAGGCAATTAGAAATATTGTCTTTAAGGTCTCATCATAGATGAATTCCCTTAGGGAGAGAGAGGAGGAGAGGAGAGGAGAGGAGAGGAGAGGAGAGGAGAGGAGAGGAGAGGAGAGGAGAGGAGAGGAGAGGAGAATGGAGAGGAGGGGAGGGGAGGGGAGGGACAAGGGGGAGAGGGAAGATTTAAAGCCTTGAGACCTCCAACAGGAAAGAGACTGTGAACCAGTAGCCAAAGGGTTGGGGAGAAAAGCAGGAAGGTATTGGAGCCCCTTCTGCTCTCTGGTTCTCTTAGGCTCCTTCACTGAGAGCGTTTGCCTCAATGATCTTCAAGATCTCTCTTGTTCCATGGACAAAGCAACTAGCGACAGAAGGCAAGAGTGAAGCAAAGCCCTCTTGGAGCACAGGAAGTCCTTCAGCTTTCAGGAATCAGAAGAGGCATTAGAGCTTTGAAGAAGGAGGAGGATTTTCACAGGCCCAGGAGGGGTGACAGGTGGGGAAAAGTGGGACAAGTGGGTAGGGCAGGGTACAGTGCACGTTCCAGGCCAGAGGAGCCTTTGAGGAGAACCACAGAGGCAGGAAAATGCAGGAAGTATCATGGAAGTCATGAGTCATCAGTCTATCACAGCTGGGGCCTAGGATGCTGGGGCTGGGTTGGGGGAGGTAGAGTGATGAGAAAGAAGATCAAAGGGACAGTGGATCTGGTGGGTTTGAATCCTGTGTCGATCCCACAGCTGTGTGACCTTGGACAAGTCACTAAACAGAGCCTCGGTTTCCTTATCTACACTAGTGCCTGCCTTCCGCTCTGGGAAGGGGATGGATGAAGAGCCTTTTAGTCTGTGGAGCTGGTGTGTCATTAGCTCCTGGCTATGTTTCTAGAAAGATCCCAGAGATGGAGAATGCCAAGAATACCCAGAAGCTAGAGCTGGCCACAGAATCGGTTACAGAGACTCCAGCTGCTGCCCCTGTCACCCCTTCCTATCTTCTATGACAGCTAAGTTTCCCAGACAAAGGGAAGAAGCCAAGAGAAAAGAGACTCTGGACTGGGTTCAGGGCATACCTGACAGAGAACCCCCCCCCAGGGCAGTTCCTGTTTCTGCCTTTGCCAGCTACCATCTGCCTCACGTGGGTAGCCTTAGAGAGAGGAGAGGGCAAGGGGGGCCTTCCATCTCCTAGGTATGTACCCTGGGCCCGACCTGGCATTTTTACAACATCCCCACTTCTCAGCTGAGAAAAAAAAATGGCCAGGGAGCCAGGAAGCAGTAGAACCAGGACTAGAACCTAGGTTGGCCTGACTCCCAAACCCATGTTTGCCCTTGCCACTCTAGCAACTGCAGAAATTGGCTCTGGAAATGCCCCACGCATGGCTGTGTGTCTGGAGAAGTCTCTGCTGTCCCTTCACTCAAGACGGCTCATGGGTTTCTTCATGACCCTTCCTCTCCTTCCCTTCATCTGCCCTATTCTTCCCTGGCACACACTCCCTCCAGCCAGCCGTGAAGACAATGGTTGCCCACTCCACTGGGACCCTGACAGATGATGGTAGAATAATTGAAGCGTCCTTTCCATGACCTTGAGCTCTGGCAGGGCTGACTTCCCTTGTGGTGATTGGGGTTGATGACAGCTGAGTGGCAGGAGGACACACACACACACACACACACACACAGAGAAGGGCCACATCAGGGTGGGCATGCCCAGGATACCCCAGCTGCCTGCCTGCCAGGGCAGCTGCCTCCCCCTCTTCATGCAGACAGCTGGGAATACCACTGTCAAGTGATAGCCACGGTTCTCCTGAGCCAGCCAGGAACACCCCTGCTGACTGATGGGGCATATTTCCTACTGCCTCAGATGGATCCCCAGGTCACCCCTGCCAACGGATGGCATACAGCTACCCCCTCCTGCCCCTGTTAGATATCAGGGGTACCTCCAGCAGCCACACACACATGGACACAACGCTGGCAAGTTGTACACAGAGCTGTGAGAGGCAGGCAGGGCTCCCCAGAGCCATGGGAAGCCGCAGATACAGATATCAGCCTCCCTGAGGCTTGGGCACTGATGAGCACCAGTACTACCAGGCTAACATGCCGGGCCCTCACTGTGGGCCAGGGTAGCCATTGCAGGGGTGGGAGGAAGATGCTTGAATGTATATGGATAATCTGGGCCCTTCCACGGCCCAGCCCACTCTTTCAATTTGGGCTGCACCCCCACATGCACTTTGCTCTCAGCTACCTCAACACACGAGTTATGATGCCGACTCTGAGCAAGGCCCTGGGCTGGACCCTTGGGTCATAGAAACGAATCAGAAAAGCCCCCCACCCTAACAGAGCTCACAGGCTGGGGGAGACCATGTAGGTGCTAAATCCAACGGGAACTTAGGTTGCTCGTAAAAGGAGCCAGGGGATGTCCAGGTCCTATGTAGCCTTGCCAAGACCCCACCTGGGGGACTGTGTCCAGTTATGGGTTCCACACATGAAGGAGTCACAGACCAGACTTTGTGAGAATAGTTGGGGATGAAGGGGCTATTTGGTCTGGAGAAGAGTAGACTCAGGGAACTTGAACTCTGAATTCAGACCTCTGAGCAGCTGTCACAGGGAAGATGAGGTATGTGGCTGCTAGAGACAGAAGCTAGGGCCTACTGATGGAAGCGACATGGAGACCAATTTCAGATGAAACAGCTAACGGGTGTCTATGCTGAGATTAAACAGAACGCCATTGGAGGAAGTGAGCTTCCCATCACTGGAGGTATGCAAGTCAAGTTTGGACCATGCACAGGTCCTGGGTGTGGGCTGGGACTAGATAGCTGCTAAGGGTACTTCCAACATCTAACCCAACCCATTTATGCTACAGGTGAGACTGAGGCAGGGTCACATTCAATGTCACACAAACAGTGGTACTCGGAGGACCAGACTTAGGATTCCTCATTCCTCATCTTGGATTGCCCCATTCCTCAGACTGCCTCAGTCAGAAGAAGCCTCCTTGGCAAATCCCCAGGCTCCCCTCCCCGCCCCATATCCGGGGTGGCCTGACAGCCCACGGCCTTCTTTCCCAGCTGCAGCCTGGACGCAGTTGATGGCTGAGCTCCCGTCAGGTTGCCTGCGGCTCCAGCTCTGGCTCCACAGAGGGGCACTCTCAGGCCTGCGGGCTGAAAGGAAATCCACATCTGACCTGAAGCTCACTGTTGGAGCAAAGGGAAGTGGGGAAACAGGACATCCCGGGCCTCCAGAGGGCTGGAGGCTGAGGCCGTGCTGGGACCTACAGGCCTCACAAACCCCTCAGTGCCAACAGACCGCTGCTGAGTGAGGCAGCGAGCTTCTGAAAGTCCACTGAGCAACACTAAGGGCTCCATAGGCCCCAGGAGAAATCCCCAAAGACGTGGAAAAACTTCCTCGTTCATTTCAGATCTCCCTCGACTCGCTGTGGACACTTACCAGGCCTTTCTTCCCTGGAGAGAACCGCACAATCCCGCCTTTTTCCCTCTGTCCTCATCCTGCCAAACACGGAGGACTTCCGTACTACCCATCAGGACACAGAAAGGCAACTGCTAAACTGGTGAACTATTTCTGTAGAAGAGTTTCTCCTTGTTGTCTTTAAGGAAAATACAAAAAAATAAATAAAAACCTATTCGGACTACACCAAAATAAAAAGCTTCTGCACGGCAAAGGAAACCATCCACAAAACAAAACGGCAACCTAGCGGATGGGACAAGATATTTGCAAATGACAAATCTAAAAAGGGGTTAACATCTGAAATATATTTACAAATCTGATAAAACTCAACACCCACAACCCCCCCCAAATAATCCAGTTAAAATGGGCAGAGGACCTGAATAGACATTTTTCTAAAGAAGACAGACAGATGGTCAACAGACACATGAAAAGGTGCTCAGCGTCACTCATCCTTAGGGAAATGTGAATCAAAACCACAACGAGGTATCACCTTCCACCTGTTAGAATGGCCAAAATCAAAAAGACAGGAAGCAACAAGTGCTGGTAAGGATGTGGAGAAAAGGAACCCTTGTACACTGTAGGTAGGAAAGTAAATTGGTGCAGCCGCTCTGGAAGACAACATGGAGGTTCCTCAAAAAGTTAAAAATAGAACTACACCGTGATATAGTAATTCTACTGCTGGGTATTTACCCAAAGAAAATGGTAACACGACTTTGAGGGGTGCCTGGGTGGCTCAGTCGTTAGCGTCTGCTTTCGGTTCAGGTCATGATCCCAGGGTCCTGGGATCGAGTCCCGAGTTGGGCTCCCTGCTCAGCGGAGAGTCTGCTTCTCACTTTCACTCTCCCTCTGTGCTCTCTCTCTCTCTTTCAAATAAATAAATAAAATATTTTTTAAAAAGAAAAGAAAATATTAATTTGAAAAGATACATGCAGCCCTCTGTTTATAGCAGCATTATTTACAGTAGCCAAGATATGGCAGCAGCCCAGTGTCCGTCGATGGATGAACAGATAAAGAAGTGGTCTATATACAATGGCATATTACTCAGCCATAAAAAGGAATGAGATTTTGCCGTTTGTGACATCATGGCTGGACCTAGAGGGTATTATACTAAGTGAAATAAGTCAGACAGAGAAAGATACATACCATATGATTTCACTTGTATGTGTGATCTATAAAACAAAACAAACAATCAAAAACAGACATTTAAATACAGAGAACAAACTAGCGGTTGCCAGAGGGGAGCTGTGTGTGGGGATGGGTAAAATAGAGAAAGTGGATTAGGAGGCACACACATCAAGTTATAAAATAAATAAGACACCAAGATGATAAGTCAATAATATTGGAATAACGTTGTACGGGGACAGATGCTAAGTACACTTACCGTGGTGAGCACTGAGTATTGTATAGGATTGTTGAATCACTATGTTGTACACCTGCAACTCATAAAACATTGTATATCCATTATACTGCAATGAATAAAAATGGTGCTAAAAATCTATTCATGTACGCAACCCTTCACATTTCACAAATTATAAAATGGAGGTTTGGGGTTTGGAAAGTAGAAAGGACTTGGCCAAGATGAGCAGCCAGGAACAGGATAGAACACTGACCTCTAGTCTCCAGGTCCAGGGATATTTTCAAACCGTCCCTTCAGCACATTCAGGTTGACAAACTACTTTCTGTTGTCTCCTGGGCCCTTTTGGTAATTAGTGATGAGGTAAGCATGATTACCCTCATTTTAAGAGAGAGGAAACTGATGCAAGAGACTCTCAGTGACTTTCCAGCTACCTTTCTTTAACGACCAATCACGTAACACGTGTTAATGTGTGTGGGGGGGGCAACACGAGGGGAGGGTAACTTAGGAGAGTGACCGTAATGGTGGATCTTCAGGCACCATTTTAGGCCCATGAGGAAGACACCTCAAGTAGTCATCCCAAAACACCAGTCTATGCATAAGTGCCTGGCAATCATCTGAAGAATTAACAAATGGACATTTCTGTTTGTGTATGTATGTGACCATGTATGTGTTCTAGGGCTCCATTCTTTTTTCTTTTTTGAAGTAGGCTCCATGCCCAGCATGGAGCCCAACGCAAGGCTTAAACTCATGACCCTGAGATCAAGACCTGAGCTGAGATCAAGAGTCAGAAGCTTAACCGACTGAGCCACCCGGGTGTCCCTTTTGGGATCTATTCTAATGATTCCAGTTCTACAGGCATGCAGTAGGCTCAGAACCTGTATTTTTAACAAGCACCTCAGGGGCATCTGCGGTATAGCCTGGTTTGGAAGCAACTGCTGTAAGAGAGCCTTACATTCTAATGGCTGGGCGGGTCCTGGAAGGAAATCTCTGGAGGACACGTGTTTGCATGGTATTAAACCCTGGAGCTAATATGAGACAAAGGGTGGGTGTGGATAGTGGGTAGCTAACAGCCACTTGCCACCATTTCCTCTTTTCTATCGGAACCAGCACGTGGAAGGTTGGGATTCAGGGGCTGAATCTTGGTTAGTTTATGCATGCTTGGCTCACTTGGAGAGCTTTTACAAAATACTGGTAATCAGGCCCCACCTCCAGAGATTAACTTGGTCTGGGAGTACAATCTGGGCACTGGGATTTTTTAAAAGCACCCCAGGAAATTCTTGTGTATAGCCATGGTTGACAATATTTGTGCAAGCCAGTCATGATAGTTCCAACATCTTTGCCATGTGGTTGGGTTCAGCTTGGGCACGTGACACAATCTGGCCAATGAGAAGCATGGACTGAAAGCCGTTGTGGGACTCTGGGGAAGGCTGCCTTGTTTTTGAAAGGGGATGTAAGGGACATAAGGCAAGATTGTTACTTCTTTCAGTCTTTGGATTTTATTGATTAGAGTGTAAGACTCAAAGCTCCTGCAGCCACCTTATGACCATGAGGGGACAGGTCCTAGAGCAAAAGCCAAGAGCTAAGAATGGTGGAGCAGAAAGATGGAAAGAACTGGAATTCTTGATGCTGAATAAACCAGCCATTGAAGCACTGTGCTTATTGTGAAGGTAATTTCAGTGTTTCTCCCATTACTTGCAGCCAACTGCTATCCCCATTTAATAGAAGAGGACACTGAAGATCAGAGAGGTTAAGTTACAAACCAAGATCACAGAGTCAGTTAGTAGCAGAGTTGAGAGAAAGGCTATACCCTTTACCACCATCAAACACACACACACACACTGGCCCTCAAACCCTAGGTGGTGTAGTGTAGTGGAAAAAGCATTGAGCTATGAGAGCAGGCCTGGGGTGGAGAAATGAGGATAGAGGCCACTTAGTGATGATTATCAGGTCAAGCATCCTGTGGGTGTCCCCCGCCTCCCAGCAGGGGGTGGCAGCTGGTGCCTGCTCTGGCTCCGTCAGCCATTAATTAAAACTTGACAAGAAGATTAATACACAGGGGACAGTTTTAATTAGAGATTCCTGGAACGCTAGCACTGGCACAGCCCTAAGAGACCAGGTTTGCCAGTTTCCTTATTGTATAGGTGGGGAAACTGAGGCCCAGAGAGGGGGAGAGACTGGCCCAAGCTTCCTCAGGAAGTCTGTGGCTCAGGAATCCAGGTGCCCTGTGTGACTCCCTGGCCAAGCCTCTTTCCTCTACCCTGGGATGCCTCACATATGGGACAACTTTAATTAACTTATTATCCCATTCAATTTGTCACTGATTCCCAGGGCCCCAGCAAAGGCCCACAAGTAAAGCTCCCTTTTGTGCAAACTCTGCCTGGCCCCGGGGGACTGATGGGATAAGAGCAACCATTGAGGAACCCAGGGCAGCTGAGTTTGACCACTTACTTCACAGGGTCTGGCCCACCTAGGGCTCTGCGCCTGGGAATGATCTGCCCCGGGACATTTTGCCCTTTCCTTTTTCATGGAGGGGTGGGAATATCACTCCTCAGTCATCCAACCCCTCAGTTTGCCGAGTGCTGTCCATGATCTCAATTGATACTCACACCAACCCTGAACGTTCAGTTTGTATTCCCTTGACAAGTCCTTCTATTCATTTCTTAGACCAAAGACGTTTCTTGTAAGAAAATTTCGTACAGTGCCTAAGTGGATGTGGCAAAAAAAGTGAAGTACTCCACATCTCTTTTCTCTCTCCCCAGCGGAACCACTACTAACAGTTTGCTGTCTCTATCGAGACTTCCCCCTTCACACATACACACACGCACGCACACACACATGGCATTTTCTCCTGTTGTCACAATCTGCCCTAACTTGAACGGCACTACAGGGCACAGGAGGGAGCAGGAGAAGAAAGGGCTTGGTGGGCTCCTCGGCGGCCATCCAATCAGAGCCCTCAGACAGCCCGTATGGTGTCTCGTGCCACATTGAAAGAAGGTGCCCCTCTGGGCAGATAATTGAGAGAAGAGTGTTCCTTCCTGAGGACAGCCGCGCCTGCACACCAGGGCACACAGCTTGGCAGGAGAAGCAGGGGCACTACTCCAGACCCCATTTGTCCTTCGGCAGAGCAGTGGCTCTGCGTTCAAATCCCAAATGTCCTCCATCTCTGTCCATCTCCATCCATGACCATTGTCACTGCCCTAAGTCAGGCTACCATCCTCCCTTCCCCAGGATTCCAGCTGCCTCACCCTTCTCACCGGTGTCCCTGCCTCTCATTTGCCCCTCCAAATCCCCTCCTTATTGCCGCCAGACAGATTATTCCCATAGGCAAAGCAGATTATGCGCCCCCCCCCCCCCCGGGCTAAGCTCCTCAATTACTTCCTCTTGCCTCAGGATCAAGGCCTTCCTCCTTTAGGCTGGCGCTTACGATTTCACAAATCGGCTCGGCAGAGGGGCCCTGCACCAGCTGTCTTGGGTGTGAATCCTACCTCTGCCTCAATTGCCTTATCTGGAAAATGGGAATGATGGTGATAATAACCCTCTGTCTCATGGGATTGCAGTAAGTTGTAAATGAGGTAATTCAGGTAGCAGAGCTTGGAACAGGACCTGTGAGCTGAGGTCCCAGCAACACAAAAGCACTTATGAATCAGGACCCTCAAATCAGCCTGAGTGGGCCTGAGCCGCAGCTCCATGCAAGTCAGCGAGAGAGGAAGGGTGTTGTGAGAGAGGCTGAACATGGCCTCGTTTCCAGGAGCCGAGAGAAAGATCTAGCTCTGGCTGGGCCGTTCATGAAGGGTTTCCTGGAAAAGGGACAGAACTGTAAGCATGGGCTTCTGAAGCCCCTACAGCCCCTGAGGGCCCTGCGATGGGCCCCGGCAGGGAGGGAGGCGGGAATGCTCTGAGCCTCAGTTGTCTCATCTGCACAATGAGGGGTCAAAATTACTGCGTGGGGGAGCTGTGCGATTAAAGGAATAATGAGCAGGGGGTACCTGGGTGGCTCAGTCAACTAAGCGACTGTCTCTTGCTTTCGGCTCAGGTCCTGATCTCCGGGTCTGGGAAATTGAGCCCCAACTTCATCTGCGCTCAGGAGAGAGCCTTCTGGAAATTCTCTCCCTCTCCCTCTCCCTCTGCCCTTCCCCTTGTTCACACTCTCACACTGTCTCTCATTCTCTTTCTCTCTGAAATAAATAAATAAATCTTTAAAAAAAAGGAACAGGGGCGCCTGGGTGGCGCAGTCCTTAAGCGTCTGCCTTCGGCTCTGGGCGTGATCCCAGAGTCCTGGGATGGAGCTCCGCATCGGGCTCCTCCACTGGGAGCCTGCTTCTTCCTCTCCCACTCCCCCTGCTGTGTTCCCTCTCTCACTGTCTCTCTCTCTCTGCCAAATAAATAAAATAAAATCTTTAAAAAAATAAAAATAAAAAATAAAAAAAGGAACAATGCACAGAATCCCCCAGCACAACCCCTGTGGCATAACAGGCGCCTAATAAGCCCTTGGGGAGGGAAGGAAAGAGAGGGGAGCGAAGGGCCAAATGCCACCTGCCTGCCTATCCACTCACCACAAAGGGGGTGACAAGATGGGATGCTTCCCCCCATGACTGCAGGGGCACTGCTGGCTTTCCGCGGGAGCCAGGGGTTGGGGAGCAGGGAGTCTGGCTCCACCTCACTGCGCATCAAGCATCAGAAGGAGCCTAGAGCCATGGGCTCTTCATGTCTCTGAGCCTCAAGCCTCTTCTCTGGAAAGTGGGGGTAATATCACCAGGCCCAGAGGGCTTTTGTGAAGCTGAAATAAGCTAATGAACAGACAAGCACATTATGCAGACTGTGGGCAGTTGTTGGTTTCTCATCTGCACCAGAAGCAATTTAGCATCGGGGTTCAGAGCACTGGCTCCAGGGTGGACTGATCTAGGTCAAAGTCTGGGTCTCCTCTTCCTAATATGTAGTCTTAGACCAGTTGCTTGCCTTTACTCTCAGTTTCCTCATCTATAAAACGAAAATAATAATAGTACCTACTTTGCAGGATTTGGGGAAAAATTTGGTGATGTCATTACAATATACTTCTCAGCCAAAATTCAATACATATTATTTTTTAAGATAATATTATTCCTCAAGGACAGAACCCAGGTCTGAAATTCCCAGATGTCTTTCCCCAACCCCACCATTTAGCCCCAGGGGCTGCATATAGCTGGCACGCAATAAATCCCTGTTAGCTAAAATATCCTTAGCTCTCGGGCACCTGGGTGGCTCAGTGAGTTAAGCCAATCACTCTTGATTTCAGCTCAGGTCATGATCTCAGGGACATGGGATTGAGCCCAATGTCAGGCTCCATGCTGAGCACAGAGTCTGCTGGAGATTCTCTCCCTCTCCCTTTCCCTCTCCCTCCCCCTCTGCTCCTTCCCTTATTCTCTCTCTCGGTCTCTCTCTCTCTCACACACACACACACAAACACATATACACACACACAAATAAATAAAATCTTTTAATCCCTAACTCTCAGCAACTTTACTGCACTATGGACTATCAAATCTGGAGGGACTGTTGAAGATCATTTATTCCAACCTTGTCATTATATAGATGGGAAAACTGAGGCTCACTCAGTGAATGGAAGGGACAGGCTCCGAACAAAGCTCATGAGGGCTGCAGCTAGACCTAGGACCAAGGCCTTCCGACCAGAAGCCAGTACCCCGCGCCTAGTAAGGTAGCCCCCTCTCTGGAGTTATTTCTAACCGGGAGACATGTCCCCTAAAGGCAGGAGGACACCTGCTCTGGCCTCCCCAGAATCCCGCCAGCCTAGAACCTCTTCATGCTGCTTTTCTGGCCTCACCCCAGGCCACACCTAGCTGGTGGCCTATCCTCGCCTCAGCCTGCCTTCCTCCACCCTGAGCTCCTCAGCAGCCTAGGCCGGGTGGTCCGTAATTGCTTCCTGTCCTCACACGCTCTGTTTGTTTGCTCTGTGGCCGCTTCCTCACACCCCAGCACACCGGAGGCGCTGACCAGCAGTGCGGGACTCCTGGGGCCCGGCCCCCAGCCTGCTCTCAGATGTTGGGCCAGCCCTCCCCAGACCCACCACCTGGAGCCCAGGAACCCAGCAAGGGCCTGGAGACACCCCCCCTCGGCTCTTCCCCCAGTTTCCGCCTCCCACCCCCGTCCCCCAGCAGCTGGTCCTGCCCCCAGCTGGGGGAGAAGCCAAAGAATCAACAGGTGGCAGTCCATAGCGAAGCCCTGGTAGGCCTGGTGCTGAAGGGGACAAAGCCCCCCTTCCCCTAGCCCACCCCCACTCGCAGCCCCAGTCTAGTGCGACTCTGGCAGTAGGTCCAAACGACACTGGCTCATGTCAAGACTTTGAAACTCTGTTGAGGTTGGAATGCACATAGGGGAGGAGGGGTTGGGGTTACTAAGTTTGTTCCTGAAGGTCTCTGAGTCTAAGATAAAACAACTCAATGCAGGGAAACAACAGAACTTGGCCTCAGAGCTGCCACTCGCTGTGTGCCATTAAAACAAGCTGTGTAAAAGCTTCCGTTTTCTCATCTGTAAAATGGGGCCAATACAGTGTATCCTGCAGGGTTGTTGTGAGCTTGGCAGGAGCCATCTTGCGCACACTGCCTGGTCGGCGGGGTTGGCTAGGCACGTAGCGTCACCCAGCAGCCTGACTTACCTGCGGTTGAGGGGTTTCTCAGGACGTGGGACTTTCAGGGCTAAAGTCTAGACTGTCCTGAGCAAACTGGGATGAGTCGGTCATCCTAAGAGTAGGTGCTAGGTGAATGTTTGTTCCTAGAAGCTGCCTGCCTCTGAAGACCCTCTTGCTTCTCCACATGCCTCCAAACCCTTGACCTTCCTCAGTCTGAAAGTACCTTCTCCCAAATCTGCCCCCAGTTCTTCCTCAGGAAGCCTCCTGGCCTCACGCCATGCAGTGCCTTCTTCTGGGCTTCCTCCCTCAGTGTTTGTACCCACAGAGCCTTCCCTCCTTCAGCCCCTCTGCCACTGGACCCCATGGTCTCTCCCTCCCCCGGACTATTGTGCCAGCCTCTCCACTGAGCTCCCTGCATTTTGTCTCATCCCCTGCCACTGCCACACCTCCAGATAAAGGATCCCATCTCCATTTTCTACAGGCACTCAGCGCCCCCCCCCATGCCCCAACACACAGGCACCGCACACCACACACATCACAGGCATACCCGTACTCATCTGAGTCTCAGGATGAAGGATTTCTGTTTGATTCAGGAACCTCCTGAAAGACAGTAGGATAAGGCCTCAGACTAGGTTAGAGGGGGAAATCAATAAACTTTTCCTTTGAGGGTAGGGATTTTAAATGTAGAACAATCACAAAGGGCAGGGTGTTGTTTGGGGGCAGAAGGGTGGCTGCAATGACCTCTAATGGGTTCTTGCATCTACTACCTCACATCAAAGGCCCCTGGGGTTATTTTCTCTCCCCACCGCCCCTGCCCTTGAGGCTTAGGCAGGCCAGGCCAGGAGAAACACAGGACTGAATTCCATTCAGTTGGCTCCAGGCATAGATACTGGAGGGAAGTGTGTGAGTAGCGTGTGGGGAGGGGGATGTTGGTGAGTGGGCTGGGCTGGGTGAGCAGCCCCTTGGGGTCTGTTCCTTTGCTTGGGCTGGGGAGACACGCGGAGCTGGGCTGAACTGCTGGGAAGCCAGGGGGACCGGCATGGAAAGGACACTGCTGTCTCCTTGGGGCCCCCTGGCCGCCCGCTAGCTCACACTACCCCCCCCTCAGCCCCTGAGGAAAGCGCCGTCAGCAGAATTCCTCACGTCCTGCTGCTGGGGCCATGTTTATCCAGTACAGCAAACCTCCCCAGAAGCGTCTTGTGGCAGCCTCAGAAGCACAGCCTCAGAGCAAGCCAGAGAGTCAGAGTAAGGGAGACCCGGAGTGACTAAGAGGCTCCGGATAAGGGAGGCCTAAGGGAGAGCAAGCCCTGGAGAGTCTAAGGAAGAGAGACAGAGTGAAGCTCGGAGACAGAGGATGAGAAATAGAAGCGAAGAGGGCCCCTCTCTGGGACAGCAAGATGGTGCCTGACGGAAGCAGGCAGGACTCCTGGCTGAGATGGGAAACCAGATCTTTAAGAGGAACCAGGGCTGCTTAAGAGATGAGGACAAAGGCAAGACAGAAACAGCCAGGCTGAGAGAGAAAAAAGAAAATGGAGTAGAAGAGAGAGAGAGAGAGAGAGAGAGAGAAATAAAGGGGTGGGGGGGCAGGAGGAATGGTGGGGAGACAAAAAACAACAGGGATGGGGTGGTCGGAGGGGTGGGCCGGGAAGGAGGCACCAGGCAGCCTGAGAGGCCGCAGGGTGGGCTGGATATGGGCGGCTGCAGTGCCCCCACATGCACATACACACAGCCGGCCCAGGCCCAGCCAGGGCTGTTTGCAGAAGGAAGCCAGCTCTGTGGTCAGGGCGCCCCAGGCCCGGCGGCCGCCCCCTATACTTAATGAGATTCTTGTTCAGAGCTGCAGGAGATGGGGCCGGGCTTCAGAGGCCCCGCAGTGCCTCTGCTCTCGCCCGAAGGGGGCCTAGGCTGGGGCTGGGGCCCAGCAGCTAAAGGGGCCATGCAGGAAGGCAACCAGACAAAGCCCAGCCGTTGAGGCTACCCAGACCTCAGGAATAGAGGAGATGGCAGTGGCAGGGGCCCTGAAGCCACTCCCAAGCTCTGGGGAGGAGGGTGCAGGGGAAGGGTATGGGGCTGGCCAGCAGGCAGGAGGCCGGGGTTCAAATCTGGGTTTGGTCCCCCACCCTGGCTGGGTGACCTTAGGCAAGAGCCTTCCTTTCTTTCTTTCTGAACCTCCATTTCCCCATTTGCTCCAATGAAGGGCAAACTCCAGCAGGTAGGGTCAGCCGAGACGCAGACCACGTGCCCTGGTTAAGGGGACAGCTGCCACTGGGCTCCAGCCACTGCCTCATGAGAATATGGGCCCAGTGTTACTAGATCTTCAGATTTTTTAGAAGTTATAAATCTGGATTTGTATGGAAAAATCTGAATTTTAAATGATGGTAGCTAATTTCTTCTTAATGTAGGCATTGTGTGAGCCAAAAAAAAAAAAAAAACCACACTTTTGAGGGTCTTAAGTGGCCCAAAAGATGTCTTTTTATGGTAGTCTCGAAGGCCCATGTCAGCTCGATCACCACATGTATGGTGCTGCCACCATACTAAGTGGAGTCCAAACCTCATCCCAATGCCATGCCCTTGGGGAATGGGCAGAATGTACCAAGGCTGCCTTGCTTTGGCATGGTGGGTGGGGGAGGATGTGACCCAAGATGCTAGTCTTCCAGCTGACCTGTTTACTGGCCAGTGGTATTCCTCCTAAAGCCCCCACTTCCCACTACCTCAGCCCAGCCCTTCAGAATGGGAACACATTCTGCTTGGGCCTGGACCAGGGGCCAGGAAGATACTATGCAAAGCCATACCTGGTATCTATGGGCCCTTAGGCCCACACAGGAAAGAGGCAGCCCCCCAGATCCAGGTCTACCAGTAGCCCTGTTCTTACTCTGACACTCTGACTTCACTGCCCAGGCTTGGTAAGCACAACCTTGGCATGGGGGCTGGGGAAGATGGAGGGGGGAAGAGGGAAGGAGAGGAAGGGGTGGAGCATCCTGGTGTGTGCGTCACCACCTCTTCCCACTTTCCAGCCCACGAAGCCCAGCCAAGCATGACAAGGGTTAATTGGATACCCCCAGCTGGAATTATAGAATCATAGGCCTGGAACAGACCTTGGAGGTCATCAGAGAGATTTTAATTACTCAGTTCAGCTGGGTTGGATGCACCCCCACCCCCAGCCCCAGCCCAGATGGTTTATCAAGAAGGTAAGTCTGGGAAGGGCCGCTAGGCTGGGAGACGCTGAAGGGTAGGGCCTGGCCACTTTGGTCACATTCCTGTCAGTGCCACTCCCACCCCCAGCAGCACCTCACTCTGGGATAGACATACAACCCTTGGCTGAATAATTGACTAGCAGGCAGGACTAATGGTACCAGGAGAGACTGAGTGACAAGATCATGAACCAGAAGGCAAATGACCAGGGCCCTAGGACTGGCTCCATTCAAGGTCACAAGGCTAGGAAGAAGCAGCACTAAGTCCTTTCCCATCACCCTGTGTGCCTCTCTTCATGCGACTGGGGAGCAACCTCCAGAGCAGCCAAGGAGGGAAGGGCTGGCCATCTCAGCAACCACTCCAGCAGATCCTGAGCCCTTTCAGGCTCCCTGGTTCCACCAATGCCTCTCAGTCTTCTAAGCTCTGCATACAGTGTGATCTTAAATGAAAACTTCCCCTCATAATTCTCTGGATGGAACTAGAAAAAAAATAAATTAGTTACGGCAGGAAGGCTTCAGGTCAGACACCAGGAAGAACTTCCTGAAGGTGGAACCCCACAGAAGCAATCCAGGTGGACTCTGGAGTCTCCTGCCCTGAACTGGAAGTCCAGTGGGGGGGTGGGGGGGGATGGGGAAGTAACATTCAGAGCTGGGGAAGGGCTGGCTGAGTGGCTTTTCCACCTGTATCCCTAAGCTTAGAGCTCAGCATTGGGAAGTGGGGGGAAGTGGGGAGAGTCAATTCACCTCATTTCCTGTCTAGTGGTCTGAAGCTAATGCTACCTAGGAATGTCCAGTCCAGTGCCAAGGCTGCTGATTAGCAGTGCAAGCTCAAGGCCATCACAGCCTTTATCTCCCCAGAGGCTGCCCAGGGGGTAGAACCCAGCTGAGGCAGACAGACCCAAGCCCACCCTCTGTCTTCACTACAGAGAAGCCCAGAAATCAATGCTGGCTCTTTGGCTCAGAGCTGAAGACGGGACTAGGCTAGAGGAGAGAGAAGGGGACAGCAGCCATGACCGTAGACACAGTGCAGGGGGAGCGGGGGTGTGTGGATATGGGAACACCACATGTCTCCATCCCAAGGCAGAGGGGAGTGAGAAAGACACAGAGCTCCCTTGGGAACTCTCAATATCGCTTTAAAGGGTGTTCATAGTTACCTTGTTCTCTGCTTTAAAAGTCCTGAGGGTTTAATAACACTTTTAAGTGGCATCTTCTGTAGGGAAGTTCCCATTGGCTATAGGCCCAGCCTGTGTCATTTCCATCCCAGCCCCTTTCCCACAGCCAAGCAGTGCATTTATCCCAGCCCAGGAATTAAAACTCAAGCATTCTGGAAGTTCCCCTTAATACCTAGCCTCCACCCTTATTGCTGCAGTAGCTACGTCACCCTCTCTCTTCCTGCCTTGCCCCAAAATGGAAACGAAGGCTTCTTTGGTCCCTGAATGAACAAAGCTCAGATCAGAAAATCTTTTCCTGTTCAGGAGGCCTTCCTGGCACCCTGCCACCTGTCACTCCCCACCACTACCTTCCCCAGCACATTCCCTCCTGGGAACTGGCCTAGGCTATGGGGATTAAAGGAATGGCCTAAAACAAGTCAGGCCAAGGATCTAATTCTGATGACCGGGGGAAGAAGGGAAAGAAGAAGGGAGGGGCGAAACTGGGTGGCCTTTGGGCTAAGTCAGATAATAAACCTAAGCCACCTGCCGTTTGAGCCCAGAGTATAAATCGCTAATCGGTTTGGGACTTGTACATCCACTAATGAATTTCTCTCTATTCCCAGAAGGTCTCTCTGGAGCTACCCCACGGGCAGGGGTCAAGCAGGGAGTTCCTGGGGGCAGGGGCAGCTCTTTGCAGTCCCCACCCTGCTTCTTCTGTCCCTCAGCCCCTTTAGGCCCCTCCCAGGGTCGGAGAACTCCATGAAAGGGGAGAGGGGGTTGCAGGGCAGTGCTCCAGGGGCCCTAGACAAGGGCACCCAACCTCAGTGCTCTCTTTGCCCTGCCTTACCCCAATGGCCAGCAGCTTTCTAAGTTTCTCTGAGAGACTCGTAGGAGCAATAAAAAGAGTACGCCAGGCTCTGTCCCGGCCAAGTCTCTTACTTGCCGCCCGGCTTTAGGGAAGTAAGGCAACCTCTTTGAGCTTTGGTTAATTCAGCTGTAAAATAAGGATCCTCACTCCCGTCTCGTGGGATTGTTGCAGGAGTGAATAAAATCATGTAAGAGAAGCCCCTCGCCTAAAGCCTGGCACATAATACGTATCAACAGAGTCACGAACGCTATCTTCCTCTTCTCTTCTAATAGCATCCAGAGAGAGGGGCCGGCCACTCCTGGTCTCTAAGAAGGAATTACCAAAAACTGGTGGCTGAATGAAGTTGGGTAAGAAAGGAAAAGCCTCAGCTTTGGCCTTTCATGTCAGCAGTTCCTACTGCCACCTGTCTGGACTTCAAAAGGGGCCATGGGCCCCAGATGCAAGGGCTCGATTAGGTCCTGTGGCCTAAGGACTATGGGCACAGTTCTCTGGGCAACTCCTGGGCACCTGTCGGCTGCCTAGGAAAGGCTCCAGGTTGCTACTACTGGGGACAGAGCTCCTCCAGTGTCAAAGCACAGATGGTCACAGCTGTCAGGGCCCTAACTAAGCCAGGGCTCTGCCAGCTGCTCTGCCCGTGCTCCTCTGTGTCCAGCAGCCCTCGGTCTTCACAAACTCGGGCGGCGCACGGGAGGCTGAGTGCCCGCTGTGGCATATGGTGGCAAATACAGATGCTAAAGACATCGTAAGCTGGAGTCCCCAGAAAGCTGGCATTTTGGCAGGGGGCAGGCCAAAGGAGACTACCTGAAGGGCGGTGTGTGTCCTGGGAGGGACGCCAAAATGGGCAATTGATGCTTCCCCATTGGACCTTGAGCCAGCTCCTCCCTCTTTGTGAGCTTAGCTCCAAGGTTCTTTGCAGATGCGTCTGGGGGTGCTGCCAGAAGACGGTGCAGGGGCTGGGGTCCCCACCTAGGTTTCAAGCTATACAATTTATGTGGCTAAAGATAGTTTCCAAGACTTAGCTTAGAATGACCTCTCGGGGTACCTGGGTGGCTCAGTCGGTTAAGTGGTCGGACTCTTGATTTCAGCTCAGGTCATGATCTCAGGGTCCTGAGATCGAGCCCCGTGTTAGGCTCCACACTCAGCACGGAGTCTGCCTGAGGCTTCTTTCTCTCTCCTCCCTCCCTCTGCCCCTCCCCCACTTGTGCACGTGCACGCTCCTCTCTTAAATAAATAAATATATAAAACCTAAAAAAAAAAGAAAAAGGAATGACATCTCATGGTTTCTTTCTACCCTGACACTGGAAGAGTCAATGAGCTTAGTGTCTTGCCAGGAAATTCTTCTGCTTATCTAACTTATGTCCCGTGCACTCTCTGGTTCTGCTCACCCATAATCTCCAGAGAAGCTAAAACAAAACTGATCTTCGAATCCTACTCAGTAACATGCGAGAGCTGGGCAGTGTGGACGAATCCTTTCTCCCCTCCCAGCCTCAGTGTCTCCACCTGTGCCATGGGGAGAATTGGATTCAATATCTTTTGAAGGCCCTCCCTTGGTTGAGTTCCTTCTATATGCAAGAAGAGAACAAAATCTCAAGGACCCCCATATTAGGAAGGAATTAGCAGGAACCCCATATTAGGTTCCATCTCTCTCTTTATAAAACCTAATTGAGTATCTGGTTCTGAGCCGGAACAAAGTGAGCCCAGTTCTGCCCAATCCCAGCCTCTGGGGGGCTAGTTTCCCCTCCCTGTGACTCTCCTAACAAGTGCCAAAATTAAATGCTCGCATTCTCCAGGGTGTTGATGGATGCGACCCAGGCCTACAGAAGGGCTGCCTGTAGCAGTGCAGCCCAGCCTTGTTCAACTCTGGCCGGAGGCCCCACCAAGCCGGGGCCACACAAGAGCCTGTCTGGGCCTCAGACCAGGGGGAAAGGGTCTGCTGGAGGAAAAGCCTGGGGACCATAAAGACAAGGAGTTTGGAGGAGGAATGCCAGCTTCTGCACAGCTGACATCTCACCTTCCTTTCACCTCTAGTCAAAGAGATCTCAGGACAGAGCCAAAAGGGGGCATCCGGTATAGTTCCCCATAGTACAGAGGAAGAAACTGAGGCCACATTGAGAGGAAGGATCTTGCTCAGGCTTCCTGACCTTCCCACAATAATAACAGCTCTTTGTTTACAGGGGACTTGCCATAGCTCAAGTTCTGGCATGCTCAGTGAAGCCACACAAAATGGGCCGTGAAATAGATTCTACTATTAGCCCCATTTTACAGATGGGGAAGCCAGGGCTCAGAAAGGAACTGACTGGCCCAAAGCCAGGCAGCCTGGAAGTGACAAAATCTGGATTCAAACTGAGGGTTGTCTGCCGCCAAATTTACACTCTTAGCTATTACGGCTCCGGGGCCTCTCCTGGTTGTATTCCCACCTCTATCCCTGCCAAGCTGCGAGCCCGCTGATGTACCAGGCACCAACAGCAGCCTGGCAGGACCTTGAGGCTCTCCAAGTTCAGACCCCTGCCTTCAGGGTGAGGTAAGGGGCAGTGCCAAGAATATTTAATGATGTGGAGAAATGCTTCTGGTTCAGGGATATATGGGAAACTCAGGGTACAAAACACAGTGGCCAAAGGAAGGCACGCAGATAACCAGCACGTACGTGAAAAGCGGTCGGCATCACTCATCTTCCGGGAAATGCAAATCAATACCACGTGAGGTATCATCTCACACCTGTCAGGATGGCTGTCATCACACCACCGTCAGGAAAACAAAAACAAAAAATAACAACTGATGGTGAGAAGGTGGAGAAATTAGAACCCTCATGCACTGCTGGTGGGGACGCAGACTGGCACAGCTGCTGAGCAAAACAGTATAGAGGGCCCTTGAAAACTTAACCATGGAACTACCCTAGGATCCAGCAAGTACACTTCTGGGTATTTATCCAACGGAATTGAAATCCGGATCTTGAAGAGACATTTGCACCCCCGTGATCATAGCAGCACTACTCACCACGGCCAGGAGTGGAAACAACATTAGTGTCCGTCGACAGATACATGGATAAAGAAAACATAATACACACACACACGTGCACATACACACATGTGCGCACACACACACGCACACACACAATGGAATATTATTCAGCCTTTAAAAAGAAGGCAATCCTGCCATAGGCAACGACACAGATGAACCTGAAGGACATTATGCTCAGTGAGAAAAGCCAGTCACAGAAAGACAAAAACTGCCTGATTCCACTTGTATGAGGAACCTAAAATAGTCAGTCTTAGAAACAGAAAGTAAAATAGTGGTTGCCAGGGCCTGGAGGAGGAAGAAATGGGGGAGTTGCTATTCGATGGCTTTAGAGTTGCAGTCATGTGAACTAGAAAAGTTCTAGAGATCTGCTGTGCAACGTTACGCCTATAGTTAACTACACAGACACCTAAAAATTTGTTAGGAGGGTAGATCTCATGTTATGTGTTTTGTTTTTTAACCACAATTTAACACACACACACACACACACACACACACACACACACACACACACACAGAATGACCAGTACGATCACTTGGATAAAAAGGAGGATTGTGTGTGTGTGTGTGTGTGTGTGTGCACGCGTGTGCGTGCAGATGAAAAAAATGACTAGAAAGAAGGATACCAAAAAGTGAACAGTGCTTTTCCCTGATTAGCAGGATTATAGGTAATATTTTTTTGGTAATACTCTTCTGTGGTTTTTACATTTTGTACAGTGGATATGTATTACATTTCTCATTCACCTCTCCTCCCTCAAAATGAAAAAGACCGAAAGAAACAAACCAACCACAAGAACTCGGCAGGTGCTTTAGAGCCTGACACACAGAGGATCACGGCTGTGCCTCGTCTAGCTGTGTGACTGCGGGCAAGTCAACCGAGGCTCTCTGAGTCTCCAAGACCTCACCTCTGGCATGAGTGTTGTGATATCACATTCCCCTGTCCCTGCTGTAGAGCCGACTTACCTTTTCTTTCGGTCCTTCCAGGGAGATCAAGAACAAAGGTGGAGAAGCTGGCATCCTTACCCGCAGACAAAGGCCGCAAGATGCGAGCAAGCACTGGGTGTGGCCCTCAAGCTCAACCAGCTCGTCTTCCTTCTGCCAAATTAAGAACCAGGGGAGGATACAGCCTTGGTTTATCAATGTGGAAAATGAGAGTGCCGTGAGCAAGGCAGACCCCTGTGCCACAGAGTAGGAGAGGGTGAAGCTCCTGGGCTGTGCCTGCCCCCTGGGCCACAGCAGACCCCGGAGGGCAAGACCGGCACCTGTGGGCAAGGGGTGGGCAGGCTTGCAAGATGCGGTGGGGAGGAGGGAGCACGGAGTGTGTTGGAAAGGGCCTGCATGGGGCCACCCCCACTTCTCTCCCATCCCACCAGCCAGGCAAGCCCTCAATCATCTTTTTCATCACACTGCAGGTTCCTGGCACTTGGGGCAGTGGCTGGGAAATTTCTGCGGGTCCCCACTCCAGCAGCACAGCAGGACAACAGGACCCGGTCAGCCCCTCCCCAGCTGGCCCACTCCTGGGAATGAACGCAACCCCCACTATCTCCCTTGACCCTGTTAACTGAGCTCTCAGTTGCTAAAGCGGGGGGCAAGACTGTCCCACAGGGGCCAGGTCCCTGGGTTGTCTCAGGACAGCACAGTTCTTGGGGTGCCCAAACTCTATCCAGCAACCCTCAAAATCCCGATCAGCAGACTGGCAGGGGCCTCTGCCATGAATCGCACCATTTCCCTACCTGAAGGCAAGTGAAGCTCTTCTCCACCCGAGGCAGCCTCCCTCTGCTCAGCACCAAGCAGTCCCTTCTCAGAGCCTTCTTACATTCCCAACTCTCAGACACCCAATTGTGTTTCCCCCCAGAGACTGAAAATCTAAATTCTAAGCCTTCTCTACAGAAAAAATAAATATCCATATGGAGCCTGGAAATTCTCCGCCTCCGGGTTTCTGTATTTTAAGGGATCTCATTTTCTCCTGCCTTTCCTTAGATGAATCCTAGAACATTAGAGCTGGAAGAGATTATTCAATTCAACTCTCCCCAGACACATCCATTATAAGAAAGGCCTACTGGGGCCCAAAAAAGGGAAAGGCCTAGCCTCAGGTTCAAAGCCAAGCGGTGGAACCAGAATCCAGAGCTCCCAAGTGAGGGCCCTTTCTGCATCTCCCCAACTGCAGGACCCCCTTCTAGCATGCTCTCAGGCTCTCTCTGAAGCAGCAGGGGGCTGGGGCAATTCCCAGGGGCTTCTCCTGGGCAACGAAGTCAGGCAGTTTGAGGTGCCCACCCCGCCACACCTACCTCCCTACCCCAAGGGGCTCACCCTCCCCAGCTCAGGTCAGCTCCCCCCAGTCCTGTACCCACACCTTGGTGGTGAGGCAGCAGCAGAAAAACCGGATTGTTTCCTGCCTCTGGTTGATGGTGGCACTCACATTCCACCCTCTCTCTTGTCAGTGTCTCGTGGGCTCTCTCCTACTCAGAGCTTTGTCTGTCTGCTGTCCCTCAGCCTGTCTGTCTCTCTCAAACACAATATTGATCTCTCTTGAATCTGTCTCTGTCCCCCGTCTATTGCTCAGTCTCCCGGTCTCACTTTCTCTCTCCCCATTCTGCCAGTCTCTCTGTCATGGTAGCCTCTGCCTCTCTGTATCTCTCACACTGGATCTCTTCCTTCTGTTTGCCCTGTCTGTCTCAGTTGCTGGGGGTTCCTCCCTCTTGGTGTCTGGATCTTGCAATCCTGCACCCTCTCTGGGTTTCTCTCTCTCTATCTCTCTCTCGCTCTGTGAGGGCTAAGGACGGCTGTTGCCTGACCCCTTCCTGACGTGTGCAGGAGCATCGGGAACACGCATGGGCAAGGCTTTCAGGGACACCAGACTCCCACTGGGGGCCAAGCCTAGTGCGGGCAGGGCAGGGAATGGCAGCATTAGGCCTGGCTCTGTTTGCAAATTGGCTCCCTCGCCCCCATTCCAGGTCCTTCCTGAGTCTGGCCCTGGGAATCATCATCCCAATTAAATCTTGGGGCTCCTGGGGCTGAGAAGTGGTCCTCACACCCCGTCAGCCTTGTGGGGCCTCGCAGTTGCTGCCATCCATTCCCCACTTTACAATGGGCACATCTGCTAGTGTCTTAGCTGACTGTCACCAGAAACCTCTGGAAGGCAGAGCAGGAGATTCTGCTGCCTGCTTCATAGACAAGAACCCTGAGTCCCAACAAGTCGAAGAACTTGGCCCAGAAAATACAGCCAGGCAGGGACAGATCTAGAGCAGTGGTGAAAACTACTGAGCAGAGATCAAACCGCCTGCACCGTCCCATCCCAACTGTGTTCCCAGAACCAGGGGCAAAGGAGCAGGCAGGTGCTCTCTACTGCAAAGGCTTTGTCAACGAACACTGAGGTCCCGCTTCGAGCAAGAACCCAGGGAAAAGCAGACAGATATGAATAAACTCTAATATCTGGTGAAAGTTTTACTCTTTCCAGGGGACCCTCTCATACATTGTCACAATTGCCACCTTTTTAATAACCAAGGTAAATGGTGATTAACCTTATGCCCACTGTCTGCTAAGGAGTCGATGGCAGAGAGAGGATTAGAGCTTACTTTTATAATCCCAGATCCAGCACTCTTTCTGCCATGCTCCCTGGCAGCAGGGGACCCAGAGTGCCCAGGCCCTTTGGCACTGGGAAGGTTGGTATCAGCCACGGGGTCCACACCAGGGCCAGTTCAGGCTACACACACAGGACTGAACATAAGGTCCATCCCAGGAGGCGGAAGCCAGGGGACAGCATAGGAGGGTGTTCCCATGCTAGGATCTAGACAGAAGGGATTGGCCACTACGTCCTACCCTTATATCCTGAACCCAGTCCAAACTGGCCCAGTGCTGGCAAAGGAGCTTCTGTGGGAGAAGGGTTTAGGGCTCCTTTCTGAGAGCAATAGCAGGGAGGAGAGGCCCTCGCGTGGTCCAGAGCCCCAGTCTTACTTCCTACCCCCATCTCCCAACCTCTGGTTTACAGAAGAGGAGTTACCTGCTTATTGTCGCTCTCTGTCCCCACTGTAATGTTAGCTCCTTGAGGACAGGGATTTGTGCGTTGTGTTCACTGCTCCATCCCCAGTGCCTACAACAGTGGCTAGCACATGGAACGTTCTCGATAAGTAATTGCTGAATTGAATAAATGAATAAATCTTAGACCAGGAGTTCCACAAGTGGGGAGGGTTTCACATCCTAAGATTTGCCCCCCTCTTTCTCTTGGACACATTGGGAAAGGGCATACCTCCTGCAGAGTTCAGACTCCGCCCATCCCAGAGCACCTGGCGCATACACCTGTAAGACCCTACCTTCTCCCAAGGGCTCTGCCACACCTAAGAGGTGAGGAACAAGGGGCTTCCATGAATTCCCATGGGGCACAGCCAATAGCACATCCTGTCTTAACTCAGATTTGTAGGGTATCTGGCAGAGTCCATTCCACAGTCCAAGAGACTGAGGCCTGGGGAGAAGAGTAAAGGAGCAGACCAAAGTCAGTCTGGGTCAGCGTGCAGCTAGGCTTGGGAGTCAGGGCTTGAGAATCTCCTGCCATGTTCCGGGACAGGTCAGAGAACTGAAGGGAAAGGCAGAAAGGATGCTCTCAGGATTACCCCTCCTGGGCGCCCACACTGGGCCTACCACCTTTGGCATGTTCACCACCACCATCTGTTGCAGACCCGTATGACCTTTCTCCTTTCTTTAGGAGCCGGCACAGTGGCCAAGGTGACTGTTAATGGCGACTTCCATGTCTGCTCAGGCCCCAGCCTTGGCCCACTCTTGTCCCAGCCCTAGCCACACATCCCCACCTTTCCACTTCCCTCCTCACATGGAAACTCTATCTCCACTCACACTTGCTCCCTTTATATCTCTCCCCTCAGTTTTATGGGGCGGCTGTGGCAAGAAAGAATGGGGGGGAGGGCTGTGGCTCAGAGACCGTCCTTTATTAGTTCTCTCTTCCCTGGGAAATAAGGGGCTGCAGCTGGCCGGGGATGTGGGTGGGGTGAGCTGGCCTCTGGCTGCTGGGAAGGCCGCACATCTGGGGGTAGGGGTCTGAAAGGGAAGCTGAGATGAATTACCTGTGTGTGCTGGGAGAATCAATTGGGCATGCGGGCATGCTGCCTGCCCCGCTGGAATTAGGGAGCAGGGCTGGGGGCTCCAGCTGGGGACCAGGCAAAGCCCCCATAGAGAGTAGAGGGGGGCAGGCAGTGGCAGAGCCTTGGAGAGAAAGCCGTCCCTGAAAAAGAAGAAAGAGCTATTTTCACACTCGGGGCAACATCGCGATACACGGAGCCTGCCCTTCTCCAGGGTACAACCTTCTAGCCACACAGCCAGATCCACATACTACCCACGCCCCTCTCCACCCATCCCAAAGCCACTTCTACCTGGGGCCTCCCATCTCTGTTCCCCTGCTCAGCTGGCATGAGCGCTCCATGATGCCTCCTGGCCCCTGGCCCAACATGCTTACACACCTACACACATACACGCCTACACACATGCACACATGCATTTCCTCCTTCCTTCTCTAGAACACTCCTGCTCCCTGCCCCCTCCAAGGCCATCCCTGACAACTCTGCCACTTACCAGCTGTGTGCGACCTCAGGTTTCCTCATCTGGAAAATGGAGGCAATCATGCCCAAACAGAGTGTTGTGAGTTTTTGAAATCATCAACATGGAACACCTGGCCTTCGGCTCTTGCCCATGGCTGGCGGTGGGGTGAAATGGGAAAAGCCTGAGCAGAATGGAGTTCAAATACAGGTTCTACAACTTGCTAGCTCAATGAGTCTAGATAGGTCACTTCCTAGCTCCCTGAGCATCAGTTTCCTCATCTGTAAATGGCAGTGATGATACCCACCTTGCGATATGGCCAAGAGAATCTATAACGAACACGTTTGGAAGAGCAAATCCTTTTGCAGGCTGTGAAAAGTGCAGTCAGGAGGTAAAACTCTGTCCTAATGATTCCCTCCTCCCTGCCTTCCCGCTCTGGGTGCTTGGAGGCCTTCTGCAGGAATGTGCCCCCTTAGTTCCCAAGGCGCCGGGAGAGCTAGGAGGCAGCTAGGGGTCAGAAAAACAGGTGGGCTGACTGGGACCTGGGCCTTGAAGGTGGCAGCCTGCCTAGCTGCTGGGGACAGTGGGGGGAGCTCCCTCCTTCCTACGCCTTCCCCTGTTTCTGCAGCCGTTCAGGTCCCTTGCTCTCCAGGAGGCAGCCTCCTCTCTGACATCATCTGCAGTCAATTCCCCTGAGGGCCATCCCCAATTTTCATTTCCTCTCACTAATCCTCACACACAGTCCCTTTGCACAGCCCGGAACAGCCTCTGTCCCGGAGCTGGCTCCACTCACCAGATACTTGTTGCAGCTCACAAACCTAGGTTTCTCAGCCGGGAGGGCCTTGCAGAGTTCATCAACTGCAGTCCCCTTCGTCCAGGGCTCCGTGATGGGGATGGGACACGGGAGAGGGGAGTCAGGGCCCCTCCCATTAGTCCAGTACCTTTGTGCTAATTAGAAAAGGGCACCCCCTGTTGGCAGACACAGCCTGCACCAGTTTGCCCAAGATTGGTAAACAGAAGGCAGGCCAGATGTCAGTCCCCACTCACACCCTCAGTCAGACACCCTTGTGCAGTTCACAACGTGAGCAACCATACATGGTGACTCTGGGAGATAGTCTGAGTTTTCTCATGCAGGCTCAGAAAGCCTGGACTGGGCTCCTATAGAGACCTTGCTACAGGAAAAGCTAGGATGGTTATATTAAGTCCTGGAACAGTTCAAGAGATGGAAAAACACCAAAGGGAGGTGGTCTGCTCACTCCACAGACGGCCGTGTCTGAAGCAAACGTGTAGACGGGAAGGCCATCTCTGGAGTCCTGGTGGCTAGAAAGGTGATTCAGGGCTGAGGGCAGGCTGGCACAAGGGGGTCAGAAATAAAGTTCAAAATGAAAACCAAAGGTATGAGGCCTGGGGTTCTGTTTGGAGAACAGGAGACAAGGGCTGAGGTTTGGTTTCCATCAGTGTGGTTAGGGCTGAGTTCTGATCAAGGGTAAGAGAGATTAGTGCTGTAGGTCTGAGGAGAGAACCCTTGGTCCTGTGTTAGGTCGGATCACCGTGGGGCAGGAACAGTAGGTGGTGGCCCTCCAGGACTGCATGCAACTGGGGCCCATTTGCCCCACCTGGCAGTTCCCATTCCTCTGCCTCCTTCTAGCCCCAGGACCCCAAGGTTGTCAATGATCACTAGAACATTAGAACGCATGTGTTTAGCACTTCACACGCCAGCTCCCCTATGCCTTGAATGGAACCAAACTTCAGCCCCTCCATCTTCACCCTGGCGGAGCCCTATTCGTCTTTCGACTTTATTCAAATGTCACCTTCTCTGCGAAGCCTTCCCTGACCCCCTGCCCTTGATATCCTCTCAGCTCCTCCCACGGCTTCTTGGACTCCGACTGCCACCAGACAGATCACACCGCACTCTATCTCTTGCTTTTGTGTGTCACTGTCCCCAGACTAAGGGCCCCTAAGAGCAGGGCCTCTGTCCAATTTGCCTGAGTCCTCATGGCCTGGCTCTGAGCCTGGTGCTAGGAGGAGCTTCAGAAACGCATATTGTCTGGATGAATGAGGCAAAATGGACACATGTCCACACATAGCTCACTGGTTGCTGGGTCTGGGAAAGGTGGCGCACTTAACGATCAGGCCAGGGAATAAAGATCCATGACTGTTCTGATTGCAGGGCTCCAGGCCATGTCTGGATGAGGATGAAGGCATGGCAGCAGGGGCAGGGAGATGATGGGATGAGCCAGCAGCCTGCAGGAAGTAATTCCTGCTCATCCTGGGCCTATCCTTCTGACTGTTCCTCCCGCAGTCTGGCTTCAAGCTCTGGACAAACTCCAGGAAGCCGAGGCAGAGGATATCCAAGTGACATCTGAACCTACCCTTCTGGTGGGCACCATGCCAATGTCCTGTCTTGCTTCGGATGCCAGAACAGACCCAGCTTCCCCTTCTTCTCTGGTCATCTGAAGGGGGGAGCTCCGTCTCTCCCCAGTACTCAAGTTCCTAGCGGGGCCCTGCCTGGAGGCCCAAACCCTGCTCCGTGTTATCCCTCCCACTCCTCTCCCACCAAGCTGGTTCGGGGACGGCAGACCAAGAAAGGAGGACTTAGGGCAGGGGGCCTGGCCTCTTGGACTCTTGACACAGCGTGGCCATAAGCCCACCGGGCAACTGTGGTCGAGTGTCTGGCCCTTGCTGACCCAGGATTGTCCCTGCTGGGGTCTGTAGGCTTCCAGGAGGGATAGCAGCAGCTCCCGGAAGGGCCAGAAGAGGACTGACGTGGGTGCAGAAGCACAGCCCTCACAACCCAGAGCATCTGGAGAGCTTTTAAGGAAGGGCTCAGGACTTGGCATGCTCCCACCGGCAGGACATAGGCAAGCAGCGTCCGGCGCCCGCCATCCACCTGCCACCCGCCTGCCGGCCTGAGCCTGCACCCGCCTGGCCACAGGCTGAGGAAGCATAATCATGCTGGGCTATTTCAGACCCATTATCTCAGCTCAGCTCCTGCTTCCTGAGCAGGCCCCGAATTAGCCTGGCGCTTTGTTCTCAAGTGCATTTGTCAGATCGCTTGGCCTGTACCTCGGGAAAAAGGGAGAGGAGGGAGGGGAGGGCAGGGGCGGGGAGGGGGCGGAGAGGGAGCCAGAGGAGGAACTCGACGCTAATTAAGTCTCATTAAAAAAAAGAAGACGACAATGAGGAATAAGGAGAAGAAGAAAGAGAAACGAAGTGGAAGGGGGAGGGAAAGGCTTGCTGAGGAAGCAGAACAGCCGCTGGGAGACACACACACAGAAACACACAGGCACACACACGCCCACAAAAAGACACGCAAACACACACAGCTCTCCATCTTGGCAGCCCGCGCCCCTCCTCCCGGCGAGCGCGCGCCGCCAGACCGCTGGCCCAGCCTGGACAGGTCAGACATCGGCACAGAAACCAGGGCTGGCTTTCCAGTGCCCAGGGCTGCCAGGCTTAAGGACGAAGCACAGCCCAGCTCGCAATCCTGGCTCGGCAATTCAAGAGCCCTGGGACCTCAGGCTGCTCTCTTCTCAGGACCTCGGTTTCCTTATGGGTTACATGAGAAGGATCCTCCGGCCCACTTCGCAAGGCTGGAGGGAAAACTCAGGGGCCCTCAGTTCAAAGAGCCCAGCAGAGTGCCTGGCACAGAGAGGCTTCTCTGCTCGGGAGCAGCTCCGGCCACAGCAAAGCCTCTGCCGCTGGTCAGAACCCACCCCAGGATAGACCTGGCTGCGCTGTTCTCAGAGCCACAGCTAGCTCTGCGCTGGGACTAGGGGCCTGCGGGGCTCCCGCCCCTTCTGCCACTGTTGGCCTGTGCTCCCATGCCCCATCCCAGGCTGCTTTGATGAAACATTGCTTGGGCGACGGACAAAGCTGCCCAGGGCGGGAAGGCCTCTGCAGCTCCACAAAGGTCCCAAATATCCCTGATGAACTAACTCTAGCTTGCTCTCATGTGTCTCTCTCTCGGAATTCTTGGTTTCTTAGTAACTCCCATCTCCCAAGGCAGGAGCCCAGCTCAGTGGCAAGGTTGCCTTTCACACCACTTCAGCCCAGCCCTGGATGGAGAAGACCAAGGTTTGGACTGTCTACTACTCCATCCCTCACTGGCTGACCTCAGCCTTCCTGAGGTCCGGTGAGAAGTAACCAACACTACCCCTCTGCCCCTGCCAGACCCCGACAGGTCTTTCAAAGATGTAAGTTCAGTCCGTGCCTTCGGGGCTGGCATTTACACCCCTGTTTGAGTGCAGAGCATGGATTAGATGACGTTTCAGAAGCACTCTTAGCCCAAAGCACTCATAAAAGCAGGTTAGTGGCAAGAACGTGCATCTGGGAATCAGACAGTCCTGGGTTCAAATCTCTGCCCTGCAAACTGTTGGCCATGAGACCTTGAGCAAGTTGCCTCTCTCTTCTAAACCCTGGTTTCCTTCTTTGCAAATGAGGTTAATGATCACAGCTACCCCTAGGGTGCCTATGAGGATGGCGTGAGATCTTGTGCGTGCAAAGTGCTTAGCACTGCATCTGGCACATACTAGATGATGAATATGTTGGCCTGCTATTTTTTTTTACTTGATATAAAATTGACACATAACCGTGTATTCGTTGTAGGTGTTCAACAATAATGATTTATATACTTATCTATTGTGAAATGATGACCACACAAAGTATAGTTGACATCCACCACCTCACATAGTGTGTATATATATATTTGTGTGTGTGTGTGTGTGTGTGGTAACACGTTGGGCTATTATTATCATCATCTCTCCTGCCTTCATCTCCCCACACCTCCCCCGCCCCATCTGGCCCAGCTCGATCTTGAATTCCTGCAGAACAGCCCAGGTGCTTCTGTGCCTGGCAGGGCAGAGGGTAGGGAGAAAGTTCCTGCTCGGAGGGAACGGGGCCAGGACTTCAGAAATTCATGTCACCACAGGGCTTCTCCCTGTGCTCTCTGGCAGGCTTGGGGGTGTTGGGCTCACAGGCGCCCTGGATGGCCTGGGCACTGAGGTCAGGGACTGGGACTTGGGCACAGGGAGTAGTCAGCTCTAGGAGCGGGAAAGGCATGGCTAGGGTCCGGAGGCCTGGATACCAGTCCCAGATTTGCCGGGGACCCTGTGGGCCCTTGGTTGAGTCCCTGTCCTTATACGGGTGTCGGCTGGCACCCTCTCCCCTAGCGGTGGGGCTGCAGGGGCTCCAGGCTGCAAAAGTGGGGGTCACCGCTGAGGCCCTGCCTGGCCCAGTGAGGTCAGCCAGCATACCTTGTCCCCGTTGCCCTCCCCCACACTTCTTCAACCCCTCTCTCTGACAGAGCTTTTTCTTGCAGCCTCTTCTGCAGTGCGCCCTTTGAGCCTTTCCGCCCCGCATTCCTGTGCAAGCCTTCAAGCAGTCCCAGACTGAGCTGGGGCTTGGATGAGATGCACTGTGAGCCGAGTTCCCATTGTCCGCAAATCGGGACCAGCTGTGAGCAGCCTGAGAGCCCCGGGCTCGTGGCCACCCCCACTCCCACTGCACTTACAGAAGAAGGGAGCAGGGTGAGCCCACTGCCTGCCTGCCTGCCTGGGGCTCCCCCCACCCCAACGCACACAGCATGATCAGCTCCCTAGCCAGGAACAATCAAGCATTATGAATAAAGATGTGCAGCTGGACAGAGAATTTCTCCACACCCACCTGGCCCACCCAGCAGCTCACAGCCTTCCTCCCACGACCAGGCCCTCTCCACCTCAGGGGTACCCCGCCCTGGCATGCAGGCATGCAGAGGCCAGTTTCTAGGGGCACAGGACTTCCCTAGCCTGGCACTGTCCTCACAAGAGCGCCCCGGCCCTCTGGAAAGAGGCTGCTTGATCTTGTCATGTCGTAACTTGGGTGTTTTGTAAAGGCAGGCTGTGACCTCAGCCATCGCGATTGGTGGGGGAAAAGGAAGCCAGAGCCTGAGGAAGGTGAGGCCAGGAACCTGATTCTGGAGCAGGAATCTTGGTCCAATGGATTGTGGACCCCGACGTTGGTCAGGCTCAGTGTTGGGCCAGGTCCAGTGACAAGAGGCCAGGGGGTGTGTGACTGTTTGTTGGTATCAAACTGGTAGAATTCTAGGCACTCCGCACTGACGAGAGCATTCTAGCCAGGGCCTAAGTATCCGTGAACTATCATCCAAGGCTTTGGGTAAGGAGGGGGCTTTGAGCAGAGCATCAACACCGTGAGGACGAAATACGCTTTTTGGTCAACAGGTCATACAGTTTGGATCCATGTATGGCTGCAGGGGGCAAGGAAGTCACAATGGACACAAATCTGGCCCAGGATTCTCTCCCAGCCCCCGGTGCTACAGCCTATATAATGAGAGAACTTCCAGGTGCCTTTCCCATTACCACCCCTCCCCCCTCCTGTGCCTACGTTTTGCTTCTATCCCAAGCTCCACCCCCAGCCCTCTTCGGAACACTTGGTGGAGCCGAGGTGGTCCAGGTCAAGATTAGCTTTCAGCCTGCGTGCTGGGCCTCTAGGTCAGCGGTCTCGGTCCTGGCTGCACAATGGAATAACCTAGGGAGGTCTGAAATATTCCCAAGGGACAAAGCCATACCACAGACCAATTGTGTCAGGATGTCTGGGGGTCAGATCCGGCCATCGATAATTTTTCAAAGCCCCCCAAGTGAGTCTACTGTGCAGCCCAAGTCGAGAGCACTGTTAAAGGTTAGCATACAGCAGAGTGGTTAAGAACAGGAGCTCTGCAAGTAGGCAGGCCTGCATTCGAATTTAAGCTCTGCCACTTACTTAACTGTGTCTCACTGGGCAGATTACCAATCTTGTCAAACCTCAGTTTCCTTATCTGTAAAATAGGACCTCCACGATGGTGGGGAGGATGAAATGCGAAAAAAAATATGCACCAAGATCTTAGCATGGTAGACAGTAAGCGCTCCACAAAGGCTGGCTCTTACCATTGTTAGCTAGAAAGGCTGATTCGGGCAGAGGCTGGCACATAGGTCAAAAGCCATCGCTCTCCATCCAGAAGCTTGTAAACTTAGGTTACAGGCTGGCAATGGCATTGGCTTCCCCAGAGACTCAGGTAAATTCATCAATGGTAGAGGCATACAAAGTATTGGGCCTAAGCCATTCGAAACCTTCAGATCACATTCAGTCATGTTACAAAGACGGAAACGGAGGTGCAGGAGGGGAGCCTAGGAACTTGCTCTCTCAACTCTCAGGCCCATGCGTGTGCTCTGGTTAATAAGTATTTTTCTCCTGTGTAGATAAACACATGGTGGCATTGTGTTGGCCTGGAAGGGGCACAGAGGTGAATATGGCAGACTCCCTGCTCTCGGAGGGCTCAGAGCCAGGCATGTTGACTGTTACTCACAAAGGGTGGGGAGCGTTCGGTTCCATCTGGACAGAGAAGTTATATCCACTGGAAGAGCTCCAGAAAAGCCTTCGACAGGCAGAGGTGGCCCATTGGAGAAAGCATTCCAGGTAAAGGAGAAGACATGCATAAGGACTTTGAAGGTTTTGGAGCAGATGCTAAGCTTTCAAATCTTTAGAAAGAGTAATCTAGCTTCCTTGTGGAGGATGGAGGAAAAGGTAAAGGCAGGGAGGCCAGCTGGAGATTACTGCAATGGCTCAGGGGGCAACTGATGGAGTTACGATTCCATTGTTCCCCAACCCCCACCCCTCACCGCTGACAACCTCACCTCATTGTGCATTGAGAAAACAAGTGCCATCAGACAGGAACTTTCTCCTGTCCCCACAAATTCCATATCCCCATCGTTCCTCCTTCCCCTCTATCGCAATGGAGGATGAAGCCTTTCTCCCATCTCAGACCAGCCCTTCAAACCGTCCTCCAGAGACCACCCTTCTCACCTTCCCAAGGCTTTTTTGGGTAGCTTCTTCTACTCTCTGACTCATTCCCTCGAACAAAGATGCAAGTTCAGTGTCTTTCTTCTTAACAAAAAAGGAAAAGGGGAGAAGAGAGGGAAAGAGGGAGGGAAGGGGAGGGAAGAAAAGGGAAAAAGGAAAAAAGAAATTAAAGACAAGACTTTCCTTTGATCCACAAGTCCCTCCAGCTATGACACCATTTCTATGCTTTCTTTCACAGAGAAATTTCTCGAAGGGGCCATCTACATATACTCAGTCTCTGCTTCCTCAACTTCCATTCATCTGCCAACCCCTGCATTCTAGCTTCTACCCTCAACCCTCCGCGAAACTCACCCTTGTCGAGGTCACCAACAACTGCCAGATTGTCAAATTCAGCAGACACTTCTAGGAGCTGATACTGTGAGAGGCCAGTGTCAGGGTTAAGACAGGGCTTCTGGAGCCAGCCTGCCGAAGTTTGAACCCCAGATTTACCACTAATCACGCACTAACGGTGTGACTGTGACCTTGAGAAAGATACTTGACCTCTCTGGGTCTCAATTTCCTAATCTGTAAAGTGGAGGTGATAATAACAGCACCTACATCATAGGGTTGATGTGAGGGCTGAACAAGGTAATACACGTTGAAGACATTGACACAGTGCTTGGCACACAGCAGGTGCTCCCTATAGGCCAGCTCCATCAACAGCTTCTATCTGGCCTGACATCTCAGCGGACTACCCCAGCATGGATCAACTTCCTCCTTCTGTAAAATGTTCTGTTGCTCAGCTGCAAACCCCAGGAGTTATCCTTGATTCTTTCCTTTTCCTCGCTCCCCACGTCCGACCTATCGATAGGTTCTGTTCTACCTCGAGCTTATCTTGTCCATCCATGTCTTTCCACCTGTCCCACCATCACCATCTTCTCTCTCACGGACAATAGCACAGACCTCTTCTCCACCATCCTGCTTCCTCCCTCACCCTGCTACAGACTGGTCTCATCACGATGGCCAGAGTCATTGTTTTTTCCAAAATGCATAGCAGACCGCGTCTCTCCCTAAATGAAAACCTTGCAGTGGTTTTGCATTGTGCTTGGAATAAGAATGCGAGCTTCTTATTTTGGCTTACAGTGTCCCTGGAGATGTGGCCCCTGCCTCCCTCTCTGACCACATCTGGCTCCCTTGTTCTCTCCACCTCGGCCACACTGGCATCCTTCCTGCTTCGTAGCATATTTGAGTTCTTTCTGGCCTCAGGACCCTTGCAGTTGTGTTTCCCCTGCCTACAGACTTTACTCATCGGCTCGTCACATTGCTGGCTCCTTGTCAGCTTTCAGGCCTTAGCTTAAACAGGGCCTCCTTGAAAAGGCCTTCCCAGAACACCATATCTAAAATAGGTCCCCCTGTTGTTCTCTATCACGGCCATCTATTTACTCCCTTCATTTCTCTTTATGTATTTGTTTGTTCCTTCACCAGCTGTTTCCCTCACCAGAATGTAAGTGTTCCGAGGGCAGACACCTCGGCTGTCTTGTTCACCAGGTGTCCCTCAGAGTCTGACACAGTGACGGTCACAAATAATTCAGTAACTGCTGAATGAATGGATAAATGAAGCAAAACAGAATGTGGGGCTGGGAAAAAAGGGGGACAAACGGAGAGATACTGAGGAAGCAGACATGCTAAGACTTGGTGTGGGTTGGATGTGGGGAGAAGAAGAAATGAGGCAAAGGTGACTCCCAGGCTCCTGGCTTTGTTAACTGAGTGGATAGCTGTGCCATCTATGAAACTGAACAATATGGGAAGGGGTCAGCTTGGGGGGGAAATGATAACTTCAGCTTGATGCATTGAGTTCAGGGTCCCTGTCTGACATAAAATGAACATACCCAATAAGTACATTGGGACCTGAGTTTGGGACTGAATGAATGATCCGGACTAGTGATAAATAATAGGACAGGATCAGAATGGCTGAAAGCAGGAGACTAGATGTGACTGCTCTGGAAAGTGCATCAAGAGAGAAGACCAGAGACAAAAGCTAGAGCAAAACTGACCCATGCATTGCACGAGAGGAGAGTAAAGGAGCTGCAATAAGCAAGAGACCTGGAGCCATCCAGGGTCTCCAAGGCCAAGGGAAGAGAGAATGTCAAGTAGGAAGGGATATGTGGCAGGTTTAGATGTGTGAAGGTGGAAAAAGGCCTCTCGATTTGGTGATAAGGAAATCACTGGTGACCCTTAAAAGAGCAATTTCAGGGGAGAGGGAGAGAGGACACGATGCAGTAGACTGAGGAGAGAGTGGGAGGTGAGGAAGCAGCGACAGTGAGAGTAGACAATGCGTCCAAGAAGTTTGGCTGAGAAAAGCAGGCAAGAGAGAAGATAATAGCTGAAGAGGGAGGAAGGGTCAAGGGAGGGTTTCTTTGAAGGATGGGGGAGAGCTGAAAATCCTTGAAGGCTGAGGAGGAAACAGCACTCAAAAGAGGGGGAGAGATGGAGATATAAGAGAAAGGGAATAATTGATGGAGTTAGAGGTTAGGTATGGAGAGGAGGATAGACATGTCTTCCTAGGAGACAAAAGGGAGAGGGAGGGAGAGGGAGGAAGAGAGGGGGGAGGCAAGGAGAGAGGTTAAGGAAGAAGAGAGACTGGGAGGGACAGAGGGACTACAGAGAAATTCTGAGATGGACAGGCTTTATCTTAGCAAAATTGAAAGCCAAGTATTAGGAGGGGTGTACTCGTGATGCTGGAATGTAAGAAAAGTGGAAGATGGGAATAGCAGTCCCCATGGGATGAGTCGAAGAATTATGGAACAGCAGCATCAGCAAGGGCCTCCTGTTGAGGCTGGCCAATTTATAAGTGCTACGATCTAACTGGCCAGGGCAAGGGACAGGAGAAGGCAGAAATAGCAAAGCTTGAATGGCTTCAAGTCATGAAGGTCGTGGCTGGCACCAGCGTCCAGAGGAGACAAAGCAGGGAGGTGAGGGGGGCTCGAGGAGGACTGAGGGCTGGGAGAATGGGAGAGGGGATGGGGATGTGAGACTAAAGTGCTCAGGAGTGGAGGGACCATCATCTTTCTCGTTTATCCAGCAAATGGTTACTTCTCTCAGTACCAAGTGCTGGAACCAAAACCAGGCTCAGGAAGAATAAAGCAGCCAGTCATCTGAGGGTTGGGGGTAGAGGAGCTGAAGATAGGAAATTTTGGAGCTGGAGCCCAACCCAAACAATGACAAGGCTTCAGATGTGGCCATGCTGGTGGGTCATTTCCATAGAGAGGATATGTAGATGACGCCATGGGGGCAGGACAGCTGGGGGTCAGGCTGAGGAGATATCCATGAGGGTGTTAAAGGCAGTAGGGAAGGCAGCAGCGGCCAGGCTAGAGAGAAAGGCTTGGGACCTGGTGCTGCGGGAACAGAAGACAAGCCAGTGGGCAGTGGGGCTGAGCAAATAGAGAGGGGCCTCTGGTCATTAGCGTGGCTCCCTCAAACCCTGTGGAAGAGGGTTAATTGGAAGTAGGCTCAGGAGCTTTGGGCCATAAACAGCAGTTGCACACTCGGACTACACCAGTCTCCCAACTGCTCCTAGAAGCCAAGCTGGGCAAAGGTAAAAGCAGGGCATCCATTGGAGAGAGTTGCTAAAGGCAGATACCGGCTTTCAGTTCTGATCTTGAGGGTAAAGGGAGAATGTGTTTGGAAAAAATCTGGAGGCTGGTGGCTTCGCTTCCAATACAACAGGCTTCCACGGAGAACTCTCAGGGTGGTGAGAGGGTGAAGTCAGACTTGGGAAAGAAGGATGAGGGACTGGGGTGGCGTCTGAGAGAGCCATTTGTCCTTGGAGCAGTCCTCTGGGGGCATGACCACAGCAGCTTGTCCAACCTCTTGCCAACAGAGCCAAATCCAAGAGACAAGAGAGCACGGCTGCCTGGGTCCCTGAAGCTGACCAGCAGAAAGCATGTCAGTCTCCCAACTTTTCCTGGGGTTCCTCAGCTGGTCCAGTCACTCCATTTCATTTGTCAAGAAGTTGGCCCTACTAGCACCTAAACAGAGCTGAGGTCAGCTCTTGGGTGACATCAACAGAACACCATAGCGCCATACTGGCACAAGACAGTGTAAGCAGGCCCACGAGAGTTCTGTCCCATTGCTTCATTCTCTGAACGTCTTCAGTGTCCGCGTGAGTAAGGAGGCTTCCCTCACAAGGTAGTTGTGATGATCAACCGAGAGAATACTCTGAGAGGTCTTTGTAAACCGTCAGTCACTACAGAGATGTCAGCTGGAAGAATCTCATCACCCCTGGGAGGAGGGCCGTGGCCTCAAGACACTCTAACCCATCAGCTTGTCTGCCCGTCCAGTGGCCCACCTTCCCATTTGTCGGTATGAGAAGCTGGCATCCTAGAACTTGTGCCAAGCCAGCAGCCTGCTGCTCCTGGTGGGTAGTAGTCCAGTGGAAAAAGGGGCTGGGGAACAGGAATGCTGAGGAGAGGGAAGCATGGGGAGGATCTGTGAGGACGCATTCATCTGGCTGTCGTCCAGCCCTGCCCCCTGGGGACTCCAGAACCTGTAAGATTCCTATTTCTTGCCTTTTGGGTGGTTGGGGGCCTCAGGTTGGCCAACTGGATGCTGGGCAGGAAGCCCAAAAAACCAGCCTGAGCTGAGGGTGATTGCTCCAGGGGACCCTAAGGGACCTGGAGAATGAGGTGGGAGAAGCACTAGACAGAGCAGGGGAGTGGCCGGCAGCCGCGGGCTGATTCTGCCCGGGAAGGAGGGGATGTGAGTGAAACAGCTGAGCTGGAAATTGGGGAAATCAAACATAAACCAGCTCAATAAACCTGTCAAGGCCAACAAACTCCCTCTTTTGTTCCCATTGCCTGACCTGCACTTGGCTTCTAAAGGGACAGCAAATTAACTCTGATTTTCAGGCGAGGCCTCTGGCGCCACTCTGCCTGAGTTGGAATCTCAGCTCTACCCCTTATTAGCTGTGAGGCCTTGGACAGGTACGTTAGCCTCCCTGGGCCTCAGTCTCCTCATCTGTAAAATGGGGGTGTTGTGGGATTAAATGGCTTAATGTTGGTAACACAGTTGGAATGGTGTCCAGCATACGGTCAACACTCAGTGTTTCGAGAACACTAAAGTCTGGGCAGCGGGAGTTCTACAGACAAGGCATGGAACCTGGGTTCGGACAGATCTAGGTGTAAACCCTACGTTTCTCACTTGACCTCTCTGAGCCTCAGATTCCTCATCTTTAAAGGGGGCAGTGGACTAATTCTTAGCCCACAGGACGGTCTACAGATTAGATAAAGAAATGTCTGTGACTGCATCTGGCTATCCCTAGCACATACGTAGTGCTATGGAAATGACAGCCTTCTGAAGTCTCCCAAACACCAAGCATCATTACCCAGAGACTACCCCAGATGCCCGACGAATCATCAGAAGAGGGCAGGACCCCCTGCAGATGCTGGAGCCTGCCTGGTAGTCACCTTTGCCAGGGTTAGGGAAATCCGAGGGCCTACCACTTTTCTGTGAGAGCTTCCTGCTTTATGTATTTAAAGCAACAGTGCCTCTTAAACTCTAGAGTCTACCAGAGTCACCTGGAGAGCTTGTTGAAACACAGATTGCCGGGCCCCGCCGCCTAGAGTTTCGATTCAGTAGGACAGAGGCGGGGCCTGAGAATCGGGATTTCTAACCCGTTCTGGGGGTGCTTGATGCTCCCGGTCTGGGGAGCACATTTTGAGGACTACTGCCTTCGAGCAGCAACCATCACTTGCACGTGGACTTCCTGGGGAAGCTGTGTGACTGCATATTCTGATAGAGGGGGTCTGGGGTGGGGCCTGGGGTTCTGGATTTCCTAAAAGCTCCCAGATACTGCTGCTGCCGCCCCACCCGCCACACGTGGGGTAGCAAGGCTTAGAGGAGTAGTTGACAGCTAACCAACAGCCCCTCCCAACCAACAGGTTTGCAGTTCAGCAGAGGTAAATGGACCAGGGGAGGGAAGTGCAGGGCTCAGGAACCAAAAGCTCAGCAAAAAGGCAGCATCCGAGAGGAGGTGAGACTATAGTCCTTTGCTGGTTGGGTGAGGACCACAGTGAGGGCAGGAGTACTGGATTCCAGGAATGGCAGGCAGCCTGCGTGCGTTTAAGGCACAAACGGCAGTGCGCACGCATCCACACATGCACATGAGAGGGAAAGCAAAACATTTTGAAAGAATTTGATATATTTTTTCAAGCATCAAAATAGTATCTTGGGAAAAATTGAAACTTTGTTGGACTTCCTTACACGTATTTTATGGGTTAGTATTGTTTTTAATTTTAATTATATATGGCCAGCGGGGGGCAGGGGCTGTGCAGGCTGCTTAGAGCTTAAGGCCTCTAAAGGTCTTAAAACCCAACCCTGGTGGCCACTGAAGTCTTTGTCCCTGAGCTTTGGGGCCTGAGGTTGTGGCCAAGTGTGTGTTCTACAGGCTCTCCCCAGGTCCCCCTAGGATCCGCAGACGAGATTCAATTTTTGTAGATGGGGTACGAGATGCCAAACAAAAATAAAGAGGGTCTGAGGAACGGGAGGGGCGTCGGTGTCACAGGATAGAGGAAGGGGAAGTGTTTTCCATGTGCCCCAAGCAGCACGCACACATACCAGCAGTGCTCGCTCCCCTGACGGTGACAACTATTCCTGGCCCCACCAAGACCAAGAGGCCCAGGATTCAAAGTCACGCAGATCTGCCTGTGAAGGCCAGCTCTACTTCTTAGCTATGTGACCCAGGACAAGTGACTTTTCCGCTGGTTTCCTCATCTGCAACGTGGGAATAAGAACTCCATGAGTGACTATAAACGAGGTACTTAGAATCATGCCCGGCCCTAGCATATTCTCGAAGATGGTGGTTGCTGCCATGGTCTAGTTAGTAGTCATCAGGAGAAACAGAGATGACTTTGGGCGATGGGAAACCTCTGTGCAAGGAGACAAAGGGGCACATGTGAGAGGTGCGTTGTGTTCAAGATGTGTCTGAAGGAGCCCACCAGGATTCCTCAGGGCCAACCTCCCACTGCCCAGTCCTGACACATCATGCAGAGACCAATGAGACTATCAGACAAAGTCCAGAGTGAGTCCTAAGTGATCTGGAGACCCCAGTGATGGAACTGAAAACTTTGGGGACACGGGACCTCTTTTTACCTCTTTTTTTTTTGTTTGTTTTGTTTTTTAGGTTGGAAGCCATCCCTTGTTAAAACAGAGCAGCAATGGGGGTCTGTGGTTTGGTGTTCCCTCTCCAGACTGCTGCCAGGGTCAGATCCCCACTGCTAGAAGCAAAATGGCTGCCCTATCCTTGGTGGCCCTTGGTGACCATCAACCTCTCAGCTGGCAGAGGGGAAGCTGAGGCCAGTGACTTCTCTGGACCTATATTGGACCTACAAGAAGGACCTTGGGGGAGGAGGAGCTGGGGCCCCTAGGAGGAGGTGAGCAGGTAGTGCAGGGCTGGCTCCCACCGTTGACAGGGGGCTGGGCCCAGGCATGGGCCCCGGGGCACTGGGAACACAGAGCTCAGAGAAGCCAGAGAAAAGAATGGGGGACAGTGCCATGGGGAGGAGAGAGGTGATTCCCAGTCTCTAAGAAGAACGAGGGGTGTGTGTGTGGCCTTAAGGAGAGGGGAAAACAAAAATGGAAGCAGGCATATTTTTAAAGAACAAGAAAGAAGAGGCCCATAAAGCTGTGTGAAAACAGGGAACAACAGAGGCCTATAAGAACAGTGTCTGACCCACTCATCTACACCAAAACGCTGGTATAGATCCAAACTGCCCGAGGCCTTCCTTTTCCAAAAGAGCACATCTGTATTTAAATGTCCTCGGGAGCCCTGAATCAGCTGAACCTTTTCCTGTTGCCCGCAAGGGCAGCTATGCTGGCTGCGAGGATGATTTGAGAGTGTGACAAGAGATGGTCCCTCATCTCTGCCTCCTCCCCACCTGTGCCGGCCTACCCAGGCCAGTGGGTCCGCCTCAACATCACCAGGAACCTCTTTTACCACCTTCTTCGGGCTTTGAAAGATTTATTCTCCCACGCACAGAATTCGTGTCTTCCTAGTTTTATTGTATAGACATCCTGGGCTGCCAATCGAAGCTTCGGGCCAGCGTGAAATTGGCCAAGACCAATCAGTCATTGGCACGACAGCCCAAACCCAGGACAGGCTTTCCGAAGCGGTGTGGCTGACTTTCAGAGGACTCTCCAGCTGGTCTCCTCATGGACACTGGCTTGGGATGGGAACCGTAGACCTTGCCCCAAACCTTCGTGTCCCAGAAAGGGCCAGTGATTGATGCAAGGGCAGACACCGATTGCCAGGAAGAAAAGCCTGGTCTTGGGCCTTCCGGCTCTGTCCCCTAGCCATGTCACTGGATTGCCTCAAACTTTCCCAAACCTTCCTTCAAGTGTGCACGTAGTGCCTATTAAATCAGTCTTCTTGGCCTGGCCAAAGCCCTTCCCCCAAGCCCTACATCCTGCATCATAGACCCCCTCCCCTCCAGCTTCGGGGCCTAATCCCAAGTGTCCTTTTCACATCCGCACCCCACCCCCTCCCCTAGCCCGTTCTCCAAAGGAATGGGCCTCCCCCAGCCTTCCCATCTCCTTCTTCCCACCCTCCTCACCCCCAGCCCTATAGAGTGTCATAAATTCTAACGAAACCCCATCAGGGGAAGAAAAGAAGCAAAAAGTGCCTAATTGGCAGGGGCCTCGAAGCTCTTGGTCCCTGTGGTGGGATTGATAAGGTTCCTGGGAAGCGGTAGGGGTTTGGAGAGAGAAGGGGGAGGCTGGGGGCCTGCCTGCCAAATGTAGCCAATTAATGTCAGTGCTGCCTTTCATGCCAGCCAATTAAGTCCCACATACTTGTCACCAGCCCTGGGAAGGGGGGCAGGGAGGGCGGGGCAGGGGGTTTCAAGGGAACAACTAATTTCCCTGCAGCCAGGATAATGCAGCCTTCAAACTGGGGAGAGGGTTCAGGGGGAGTTGGAAGGTGGCTGGGGGTCGCCAGGGGCAGGCGGCAGGGGAGGGGGCAAGGTGCAGAACAGTGGGGCTCTGTGGGGACTTTGTTCAGAGCCCTGGGAGAGATAGAAGGTGGGATTGGCTTCAGAGGCCGATAGCTGCTGCGAAGAGCTGCTGGGAAGAGAACTCACTTTCTCACTCCGTGCCCTGCACCGGCAGAGCCAGGCTCTGGCCAAAGTTATGTCAGTCAGTCTTCACAATAACTCTTGGCCAGGTCAGAAAGGTTGGGGACCCTGCTCAAGATCACACAGCTCTAGATGGCCAGAGTAAGAGCTCTTAACCAGGCAAGGTCCCACGGCAAATGTACCTACAGACCTCTGCGAGGCAAGGCCAGGGGCTTAGGCGTCCAGGAGCCCTTGTGGCGTCCATTCCTCCCCACCTCTGTCCACCGTGAGGAACATCCTGATGGAGGACAGCATGGCCCAGGCTTATAGACAGCAGGCGAGGGTGGGAGATAGTGAAAGACCTCTCAAGGCAGGGAGAAGCAGATTGGGAGTGAACGGGCCGCTCAGGCAGCCTCTGGCTCAGCATCAAGCCCTTGCCCTCAGGAGCCCATGGGGAGAAAGTGAATGAGTGACATAGATCCGAGTACCAAACCTGGCTCCCCCACCTGTGAGCTAAGTGATCTTAGCGGAGTCCTGGCCCCTCTCTAAGACTCGGTTACCTGATCAGTGAAATGGGGATAAGCAGAGTACCTACCTGGGTGGTGGTGAGGCTCACAGATGAGCCAGCGTGGGAAAGGGTTTGTTGGGAGGGCTTCGGAGCAGGCGGTTAGGGTAGGGGCAGATGTGCCCAGGAGCCTGGCCACACAGTGGCACCAGCTGCCCCCTCTGCCCTGGGTGCAGGCAGAGACACCACAATGTGTGCATTGTCATGCAGATGTTTTGCCCACCCGCCCGCCCCCAGTGGGCCCACTAATGACCCTGAGAGCTGGTTGGAGGCTGGGGCAGGCTAATTACATGGCCCCAAGCCCGCCAAGACCCAATAATTACGCAGCAACTTGTACAGAGAGGGTGGCTAATTGTGTGACAAGCTGTGAGGGGAGGGCCAGGGCACCCCCCCCAAGCTAATGAGCTTTCCCCCAGAGTCTATGGGGCAGGGCCAGGGCAGGGGATGTGGCAGGCAGGCCCTTCCCATTCCCAGCCCCCCATGGCGCCCAGCTCCTGGGAGGGTGGCAGGGTGTGCAGGAGGGAGGGGAGCAGTGATTAAGAGCCAAAACTCGCCTCAGACCTGTCTCCTCTTGCCAAGTCTTGCTCAAAGCTGCACCTGGCCGGGTACTATGAGCCTGGCTGTCTCATGAAAAATCTTTCCCCACACCTCCCTCATCCCAGGGTGGCTCAAGCTCATCTACATTTGCCTTCCTGTCCCCAGCCCTGACTGGCTAGCAGACTGGCCATCACAAGGAGTAAAAGACAGACCTGGGAAATCATCGACCATCAGAGCTGGCAGAATCCCCCAGCGTACCCCATTCTAGTTCCCGCTGCTTCTCACAGGGGCAGGAAACCAGGTCAGGGTCAGAGTCCTGGCAAACCGGTGAGCTACTCTCTCACCTGCCTGACTGAAGTTCTTCTCTATAATCTAAAGCAGTCCTAAATACTCTGAAGGTCTTGGAGTCAGCAAGATCTGTGTTCAAATTCAGCCCTACCACTTTCGTTTGAGCTGTGTGACTTTGGGCAAGTCGCTTTACTTCTCTGAGGCTGTTTCTCCACCTGTAAAATGACAAGGTGACAAAGATAAAATGAATTGATTCCAGTGAAACCTGGAACCCAGGGCCTTGCACAATGCGACGCTATCTAGTTTTCTACTCACACAGGTTCTTAACATCCCACCTGAGGCCAAGCACCACAGAACAGCCTGAGGCCCCCTAGCCATCTCCACCTCCTTTCCAGGCCCAGTCCCCACCCGAATCCACTAGAGGCCACCCTGTCTGCCTGCCCGACCCCAGCCACCGGTTCCTCTTTGGGGACCTCTCTTTCCCTGAGAAGGGAGCACAACTGGAGGGGGCAGGGGTGTGAGGGTGATAGATTAATTATTCCATCTCTCTTCCCTTCAGACATGGCGTCCTGTGGAGGTTAAGGCCTCAAGATGGAGAGAGGCCTGGGTGCCCCCTTCTTCAAAAGGCCTGTTTCTCACATGACCTCCTCCTTTCTAGCCTGCCCCTCAGCTCTTGACATTTTTGGACCCCCCCAAAAAGCAAGCAGGAGGCAGAGGCATTGAAGTGGCTGCTGACAAGTTGGAATAGCTTAACAAATTACTCCTAATAAACTACTGGGGGCTAGAGGAAGGGAGGCCGGAAGCCAGCCTGTTCCCAAAGCAGTACCTCCATCCGTGCCCCGGTGGGCCTGGCCACTCCCAGGACAGCCATAGGCTTTCCAGACCTACAGAGAGTATATCTCCAGCCCCTCCCCCCACCCCAGTCTTAGCCCTGGGATCTGAGATTCCCCAGGCCTCAGAACCATGGGCACTCCCCCAGGCCAGAGGCTCTCATCTTCACTGAACCCCCGGGGGCTCTGCCCAGCTCTGCCTGGCATGGAAGGAGAAGTGGCAAGGCCAAGGGCTCCCACCCCCAGCCTATCTGGTCTGGGAGCTTGGGATAGAGGCTCCCAGCTTATTTGGTACCTGGCCGTCCTATCAGCATCTGTATGGGCAGGATTCTCTCTGTGGGCCCAGCTCCGGCCACTGACTCATCTCTCTTCTTGGCCTTGTTTGCTTTCTTATATTTACATGGAGGCTGTCCATCCCCCATCACCTGCCTCCTAGGGCTCTCCTAGGTATTAAATAAGGTTATGGACAGCAAAGAGCTTCCTCGACTTTAAAGTGCCAGACATGGGGCGCCTGGGTGGCGCAGTCATCAAGCGTCTGCCTTCGGCTCAGGGCGTGATCCCAGCATTCTGGGATCGAGTCCCACATCGGGCTCTTCCGCTATGAGCCTGCTTCTTCCTCTCCCACTCCCCCTGCTTGTGTTTCCTCTCTCCCTTGCTGTCTCTCTCTGTCAAATAAATAAAATCTTTAAAAATAAATAAATAAAGTGCCAAACACGGGTTGGTTTGGGGGATGGCTTCTGATTATTTTCGGTTTCATTGTTATTCTTTCTTGCCCCTTCAGTGTCCTTCACCTCTGGCCTCAGCTAGACTGAACCAGTGGGAGGAAAGGGTTGACCAGCTCTACCAGCACTAAGCAACACTTGCAACCTGCTTTATCTTGCGTCTTCGTTAATTCTCACCTCAGTGCCTCAAGGGAGACGTTACTGTCCCCTTTTACAAATGAGAAAACTGAGGCTCAGAGAGGTTACATAGCTTGCTCAAGATCACACAGCTAGGAAGTGGTGGAGCTAAGCTCTGAACCCATTTTTGTCTCAACTGCAAATATATGTCCTTCAGACCACCTCATCTAGTGGGCCCAGAGCTGGCTAGACTGGATAGATAGGGGTCTCCACGGTGGGTGCTCAAGATGCCAAGCTTCAGAGTGTGTTCTGACCACAGGGTGTGGGCTCCATCCTGGAGAGCCCTGGAATGGGGATGCTCTCGAGGGTGAGCTGGACACTGCTGGGACAGACCAAGGGCCGAGGCCTGTAATCTGATTAAGCCATTAGAGCCGCTACCTCAAGCACGTGCTGCCAGGCCACCAAGTCCTTCAATTAATCCCCAGATTAATCCGTTCCTCCTCTGTGTCCCCTCCCCTGCACCTCCTCCTCCCCCAGCCCCAAGACGTTCCTTCAGGCCTGGAGATGGAGGGAGACCAGGCCCTGGGGCTCGCGGAGCTGCAGCAGGGGGCACCAGACAGCCCCCACCCCCCGGTTGCCATCACTGCTGCCCCTCAGAGAAAGGTGTACAATCTACTCTGGCCACCGTACCCTGGGTCTGTCTTCCTCCTTAACCCACCACAGCCCTCTACCCCTTCAAGACCTGCATTCATTCATTTGACAAGTGATGGAGCACTTAGTGTGTGGCAGGCTGGGAGGGGGTTGTGGCCTGAGGTGAAGACTTTGCGTATGTATATGAAAGTGTGAGCCGTGCATAAGTGTCCGTGTGTGCACATCCCTATCGGCGTGAGTTGAGCGCACGTCCCGGCTTGTGTGCGTATGCAGCGGTGGCCATTTTTGCGATGGCCATCTGGAGCCGAACGTGTGCTTCTGTGTGTGCACACTTATGGGAAGGAGGGCCCAAAGCCACCTCCTCCAGAAAGTCTCCTGACGTTCTCCTGAGCCATCTCCAAAAGCCCTCGTTCTCCCTGCCCTCTCTGCTCCCAGCAGACATCAGGGCTGGGGACAGGCTCTTCCTTAGCTGGCGTGTCCGTGTGTATGTTTGGTCTCCTCCACCACACTGCCAGCACCCCGGGGACCGGGACTGCAGATGCCATTTCTCCTATAAATTACTTGCCCACCAAGTGCCAAGGACCAAGCTTCCAACACAGCATCCCTAGACATGGCTCTCCATCACATGTGCCTGATTCCTGATGAGTGAGAACTCCTGGACCTGGATTCATATTCTCTTCTTAGACAGGTCTCTTCGCTCTGCCCTGACTAACCCTAGCCAGGCACGCAAGCACAGGAGGCTGGCGACGATGGGGTCTTTGACCCACCTCTCCACCGCCATCCTGACTGAGCCCCCTTTCTGTCTCGCCAAGATTACCACAGAGGCTCCTCACTGCTCTCTGCCTTCTCCCTTGACCCTGCCAAAGCATAAGCTCTACAAACCGATCAGAGGCATCTGTTAAAACGAGGTCAGGTCCAGCCACTCCTCTGCTGCAAACCCTGCGGTAGCCCCCACCTCACTCAGAGGAAAAGCCACCGTCTTATCCATGGCCCTTACCACATGCACTACGGGATACATTCCCTCCCCTGCCCTGCCATTACTTCTCTGACCTCTTCTAAAATTCCCCCTTGCTCACTGCCCTCCAACTTCACAGGCCTTTTTGCTGTTTCTCCAGCAACCAGACACTCTCCTGCCTCAGGGCCTTTGTATCTGCTACTCTTTCTGCCTGGAGGGCTCCTCTCCCGGATAGACACAAGACTCACTCCCTCCCCTTCATTATTTACTCATATGCCTCCTGTCACCCTCTCAATGGGGCCCACCAGGACCACTCCATTCAAAATTACAGATCACTGCCCACCCCACCCTGGAACTGCATGTTTTCCCTAATCTGGTCCTTTTTCTCTCCATAGTACTCAATCACGTTCTGGCACACTGTATGATTCCCTCATTTATTATGTCTGTTATTTGTCTCCACTCGCTAGAACGTAAGCTGCATGAGATCTTTGTCAGATCTAATCACTGATGTATCTCAGCTCCTAAAACACTTTCTGGCATCTAGTAGGCGCACAATGAATATGCATCCTAGAAGGGAAGAATGCATCCTGGGGAGACAACCCCAAAGGCCAAGTTCTTCCTATAGCTTGTTTTGGGATCTAGGAGTTCTAGTTCTCATTTCCAATGCTATCCAACCATCTCTCCTCCTACCAAGATGCCTTTAGTTTCCTCACAGCCCCAAACGGGATTAGAGTGACCGTGCACACAAGTGTACATATGTGCGTGTGTGTGCACGTGTACACACTGCCCAAATGTGGGCACTAGGGTCAGGTTCTTTGGTTCCACCTCTGGCCCACCGAACTCCAGAGAACCCCCAAGCCCTGCCCTTTCCCTCCTACATTTCTCTCACTTGCTGCTCCTGTTCCCCTAATAGCTCCCTTTTTCCTGTCCAGGCCCCCTAGCCTCTGTCCCTCTGCCCACGAGGTCTTTCCTGTCCCTCCTCTGACCCTCTTCCCTGTATCCCCAGACCTTGTTCCCCTCTTCCCTCTGGGTTCCCCCAACAGTCCCTGCTTCCCTCCCCTTGGTATCCCCAGATCTTGATCCTTCCCCTCACCGGCTGGCCAGCTGCCATCCCTCTCTCCTTCCCCTCTCCCCTTCAGTGAGCCCCATTTGCCCCTGCCCCTCTCTTCTTGGTGCCCCTGGGTCCTGCCTCTCTCCCTGCAATGCAATCTCTTCTCCAACTGTTGGCAAATGCCCAGGCTTTGGCTCTCATAGCCTCGATGTGTTTCTGCCTGGCCTTTGTGCCACCTGCAGGCCCAGCGTCCCCAAGGGCTCTCCACACAGCCACTCACTAATTAGGTCAATTATGAGGTCAATTATCTAATCCTCTCCATTCCAGCTCTGCATTGCTCCACACACTCCCGTCCTCAGGCACTTTCAGAGGCCCCAGGCAGCAGATGCTCTGGCCCTTGCTACCTCCCATGCAGATGCCCCAAGCCTGGCCTCCTGGCTGAAAAACTTCTGCCCATCACAGAAAACTTTGGAAGAGGCAGAAGGCACTGGATGGTGGTTAGAACCACAGGGATTCCCAAAAGTGATATGTGGGGAGCACATTCCTAAGCAACACCAATGTCACCTTCCCGGTGATGTGACATCACTGGAGTAAATCCCCAGTGTCTGGACTTATGTATGTCTGTGTTGGGTACCACAGGGTAGATCCTTAAAGACAGGGGAGGGACAAGAAGACCTCCAGGGACAGGTCTTCTTAATCTTTTTCTGAAGTCACGCACCTCTTGAGCATCTTGGTGAAAAACCTGGACTGTGGGAACACATGCCCACACCCGTTTGCAATTCATTTCAAAGAATTGGTCCCCAGGTCCCCAGAAGTTGCCCAGAGATCTTGGTCACGAACTGGGATCCAGAAACTCTGATCCAACGGCTCTTTCTTGCGTGCTGCCACCCCTCTTGGGAAAGATTACCCCTTTAGGATAAACTAAAGAAATCCTCAACCTTCCCTACCCTATCCCAGAGCCTCAGTTTTCACTTCAGGAGTGTTTTGCCTGCCCACCCAGTTACCTGACAACCAGTGCCAGGAAAGCCTAGTGTCCCTGTGGCCGCTAGGGTAGCAAGAACTGCCCCAGGGGCCCTGACATCCATGGCAGGTCTCTGCCAGACAAGGCTAGCATGGAATGGAGGCGTCGGGCCAGCAGGCCAACTCAAAAATGGCCAATGGCTCACTGGCAGTTTGACCCAATAGCAGAGCCAAGAAGAAGTGGACCAAAAAACAGGTGGGAAGAAGCAAGGAAGTGAAAAAAGGAAATAGGGAGCCCGGGGAGGGAAGGAGACTATGGCGGGGGCGGGGGCAGGGGAGGGCAGAGAAAGCTACTAAGAATGAAAGCAAAGAAAGTGCTCAGAGATGACATTGCTTACATTGCTCAGGAAAACCCAAGAATTTCACCAAATCTAATCTCTTCCATTGCGCAAACAGGGAGATTGAGGCCCCAGAGAAAGAAAGAGACTTGCCCAAGACCTCACAGCCTGTCCTTCGCAGGGTTCTAAACAGCCAAGCCCAGACAATCACACCCGACCTCAGCCAGCAGGCCCTGGGAAAGGGGGTGCCAAGAAGGATAGAGTTGACAGCCTCCAAATCTCCGTCTCACTGACCACAGCGACATTCATGACATCAATCATTATAATGAAGACACTTAAAAAACAACATAAAGGTCCAATAATAAGGGACTGAGTATATACATTCTAGTTTACCCATAGTGCTGAATGCGTCGTAACAAAAAGAACTTGTAGATTAAATTCAGCGCCAGAAAATGTTTACAATCTACCTTAAAGTTCACTTTATAAAAACCAAACCAGTAAATACATACAGCGGGAAAAAAAGACCAGAAGGAGGAAATACACCAAAATGTTAACACTTGTTAACTCTGGCAAGGATGTTGCGAATTATTGATGTCTTATTTTTGCTTGTCTATATTTGCCATATATCATTAAATAAGCATGTATTGCTTTTGTAATAAGAAAAAGCAATAAGAAAGTTACATGTCGGGGCGCCTGGGTAGTTCAGTAGGTTGAGCGTCTGCCTTTGGCTTGGGTCATGATCCTGGAGTCCAGGAATCGAGCCCAGCGTTGGGCTCTCTGCTCCACGAGGAGTCTGCCTCTCCCTCTAACCCTCCCCCCTCTTGTGCTCTCTCACTCTCTCTAAAATAAATAAATAAAATTTAAAACAAAAAAAGAAAGAAAGTTACACATAAAATATTTTTTAAAAGGCTTCATGTCCAACCCAGACTTCCCTCCTGACCTCCAGGCTATAAAACCCAAAGTTGGTTTCCACAGGGCCACAGGCTTCTCCACCTCTTAGAGCCGCAGCAACTTTAATTCCACAGTCCTGACCCCACGCCCTTCCCAGCTTCCCCACAGCTACACAGCCACGCCTAGCTCAGGCTACTGCAACCTCTGGCCTGTCCCCCTCCACCCCACCTTCCTCACACTGCAATCTGGACAACTTTTGTTAAAGAGTTCATCCAATCATGTCTTCCCCATCTATAAGACAAGTCAGTGGTTCCTAAGTGCCTGTAAGAAAAGATCTATGGGCTGTCAGCCTCTTTTATAAACTTCATTTCCCAGAGTCCCCTCTCCCAAGGAGGAGGAACACACACACACACACACACACACACACATGCACGGACACGTGTACGCACATGCACACTTCCCACCTTTGCTCCTATCATCCCACCCCTACTTGGCAGAAGCCCTACCAAAACTTAACCCATACCACCCTCCCTACACACATTCCCTTTATTCACTTCCAATCCATTCCTCTTGTCTGCTTTAATTTGGGTGCCTGGATCGTCTTCCCCGCTGGCAAACCAGAGGCTGATTCTTGTTCCGTAGTAGAGTCTGATAGAGCCCAGCCTCCTAACGGAGACAATTGCAAAGGGCAGCAGGGTGAGCTGCAAAGTAGGGGCTGGGGGCGGGGCAGAGAGATCACAGGACTGTCTCATGTGACTGGTGAGCTCAGGACAGAGCTGTACATGCAGCCCTGCAGAGTCAGTATGTGCTTCCATAGCGACCAACCTGCACCGCCCTCAGCCCATGGAGCCCTCGCACCACACAGACCTACACCTCACACGGTGCACACATTCTCTCTATTCAAAGAGACCTCTCCCAAGCCCAACACTTTAGGATTTAAAAACTCAGGGTGCACATTTGCAAACAAGAACACCACCCTCACATCCTAGGATAAACCCACGCTACAGTGAACGCGCCCTACTGTGTACCCAGCTGAGAAGTGTTTGGTACAGTAGTGAAGACCCTGAATGCAGTCTATCTACATGGTCTGCCTCCAGCTAGCTCCGTGTGGCCTGCTGGCAAGTTATGGCCCCTCTCTGGGTCTCCAATTCTTCAACTGTAAAATCAGGATTTTATACTAATGATAGTATGTACCTCCTAAGGCTGCCACGCAGATGAGATAAGTTAATATATGTAAAGTGCTTAGAATAGTGCCCATCAGAGTGTTATGTGTTTGTTACTATTACGTGTCATAAAAATGTACACCTATATACACACAATTCAGAACCTTTCTGCAAGAGTGATAGAGATGTGTTTGTGTGTGTGTATGCGTGTGTGCACATGTGACCTTATGAATAAGTGATTACCTAAGTGGCATGATTTAGAGGGGACTATGCACACCTCCACCCATAATCAACACCATTGCCTGAAATTCCACCAATATAACATATATCATTTGAGTCTTGAAGGCCAGTCCTTTTCAACAATCCCCTATTAAAATGCACATACCCCTTGGGGGGTGTTAAGCCTTATCAACTAACACCTTGGTTGTCAACTAACACCTTAGTTATCAGGTAACACCTTAGATATCAGTTAACACCTTAGTTGACAGCTAACACCTTAGTTGACAGCTAACACCTTAGTTGACAGCCAGCTGAGAGCAAGACCCTACAGTACCGGCTCTTGGAAGAAGGAGGACAGAAATAGGAGAAATAGAGGGGCTTTGATAGGGTCGAGAGCAAGGCACCAGGGCCAAACCCCACCGATTTCCCAGTGCTACCAATCTCCCCCTGCCCCGCAGTGTGTGGAAGGAACAGGGTCCTTCCTTCCAGTTGACGTCACCAGGTGTAGGTGGGGGTGAGGCAGAAGGAAACGGGAGATCATATGCCAGACATTCTTCACAGCAGCTGGGGAGTGTTGGCATAGCCAGCCCAAGCCTTCCTGAGAAGGTGGGTGGAGGTTCAAAGTTGGAATCTCTGCAACCTACTGCCTCTCCTGTAATTCCCACCCCTGCTCTACCTACTAGCCCCCAGCCAGGGGCTAAGCTACGGGAGTTGCAAGGAGGGCGTCCAGGTAGACGGTCTCAGTGGCTTTCCTACCCCCAATTCCCACCACCCATAACTGCCGCTCTGGAAGCCTCGGGCTGGTCTCTGGGCCCTAAGGGGCCGCTTTCCTGCCATTGACCTTAGAGGTCAGCGCTGCCAGCTCCTGCTCAGAACCATCCGTGGCTCTGGCATTTATCATTGCATCCAAAGCCAGTCCTGTTTCCTGCCTAGACCACTCCTGTGTGTAATGAAAGCCATAAGCTCATTAAGTTGGGGTGAGGAAGGACTTCCTTTGATTTGTCCTCAATTTACCTCCCTCAAGCTTCAAAGAGGCCTCCCACATCCACAGAGCTGAAGCTTCTGTGGCCAGAGCAGAGGCCCCTGTGTTCACAATGCTCGCGGTTGGAATGTCTAAGTTCAATTCATCTCCACAAAAGTTGGAGTCCCAGGATTCTTGGGATGTCAGTGGTAGAAGGGTGGTCAGAGATCATTTAGTCCCCTGGACACTCTCCTCAACTCCCACCCACTATTCAGATAAAGAGACTAAAGCCCAAAGAGGTTATTAACCCCGTATATACATATATACATTGATAGAGCAGACAAAGCTCTTTAGTACATGTTTCCACATGGAGAACTTGGAATAATCCTGGAAGTAAGGGATACTTACTCTGCCCAGCTGAGAGAAGAGGAGATTGAGGGTCACAACTGCTTAAGAACTTGTCGAAGATCTCAGATTAAAGATGTGGCTGAGGAGGACTCCAACCCAAGCCTTCTCTCAAAAGCACTTTCAGGCTTTGGAGCCAGAGACCTGGGGTTGAATCTCAGTTACACCACCTCTTAGCGGGCAGCCTAGCACTTTCAGTGATCTCCCTAAGGCTCAGCTTCCTGCTCTGAAAGCTGGGGATGACAACTACCACTCTCACAGCGTTGTTGTCAGGACAAAGGAAGCTGATGCACTATAAAGTGCTTATTCATTTAGTCCACAAATACCTGGTGAGCATCTATTATGTGCCAGGCACTGTTCTAGGCCATGGGGATCCGGCAGTAACTAAACACAGATGACAACCCTTGCCTTCATGGAACTTAACAGTTTGGCATAGTGGAGAAGCATGTAAGTAAGTGAACAAGACGACTTCAGCAAGTGATGAGTGCAGGGAAGGAAATGAATTAGGGTGTGAAATCAAGCATGCCTGGGGTGAGAGGCAATGTTTGAACTGAGACCTAAATGAGGACAGTGTGAGACAGAGGGAAGAGCAAGTTCAAAGTCCCCAGGTAAAAACTCTGATCACTTCCACGTTTATATCTCTTGCCCTGACCATTCCCCTGAGCTTCAGACAACTGCCCCCTTAACACCTCCACTTGGATGTCTAAGGATCTTGAAGTTAACATAGCCAAGGCAGAGTTCTTGAGTCTCCCTCAAACCCTCCTTCCCCCTATATTCCCCGGCTCCATAAATGGTATCACCATCCAGCCAGTTGCTCCAGCCCCAGACCCTTGAATCTTTTCTTTTTCTCACCTCCTACATCCATTCCATCAGCCAGTCTAGCCACCAGAGTATATCCTAATCCACCCACTCTTCAGCACCTCCCCTTTCACCAGACTGAGTCAAGCCACCATCTTCACTCACCCCAGTGGACCTCCTCTCATCTCCACAGTCTATTCTCAACACAGACACCAGAATGGGTCTTTTAAAAATGCAAATTAGATCAAGTCACTCTTATGCTCACAACTCCCAACTGGCCTCTCATTTCCCTTGGAACAAAGCCCCAAGTCCTCCCCATGGCCTACAGGGCCCTGCCTGCTCTGGCCCTACCTGCCTATCCCACTCAGTCCTCACCACTCTTTCCCTTGCTCGCTCACCTCCAATGCCACCAGCTTCCTCCTTGCTCAGCCCTCCAACATGACAAAGCTCTTAGAAAGTAGTGAGCACTCAAGAAGATGTTAGGTGGTAGGTAAGAAAGAAGGAGAAGAAAGACGGGACAGGGAAGAAAGAGAGGGGGAGGAGGAACCCTGGAAACTCAGATACCGCAGTGACATCACAGTCTGTGACATCACAGACTCTGGCCTGGAGGAGTTCAGAGTTGGTCTCCTCTTCAGCACTCATCTCTCCTTTCTGAGGAGAGAGGACTCCCCTTCCTGGTCCAGCCTCACATGCCCACTCTTTCTCTGACAAGGGAGAGAGTTGAGGCCACGGGAATAGATGAGTTTCCCAAGGTAAGATATTGGAAGAAGAGAAGGAATCCAAGGGAAAACATTCAGAATCCCGAGGAGGCCTTGGAGAGAGAAAGGAGGATTCGGAGAGCACAGTTTCAAAGAAAGCCAGGACGGGGCAATGGCAAGGAGAGGTTGGGCACTGATATCAAAACTGAGTGGGTGTTGTCAAGGCCAAGTTGGGAGGAGATGACCTTGAGTCCTACAGACATCAATGGCTTTTACAGTGAGAGTAGAGCAGAAGGCCGTCCAGGCCAGAAGACAACACACAGAGATGCTTGGCTATGACCGGGTAGACAGGCAGGAATGTGGGCGCTTGAGGGGGTATATAGCATGGAAGAGAGGATATTTTCAGATGGGAAAAACTGGAATGTATGTGCAGGCTGAGGGCAGGGAAGCAGCAGAGGGGAGAAAATGACTAGAGCGTGGTCCCCTAAGGGATGGGCTAGTCGGACTTTGGAGGAGAAGGGCCACTCCTTCCTTTGAGGAGGGTAGGGGTGAGGAGTAGAGGAGGGCCACTGAGAAGAGGAAAGAGGGGAAAGAGGATTCCAGCCCATGACCATCGGCCTCCTGCTTCGTTTCCCTCTTCTGCTATGCCTTACCCACCGAGGACAATGCCAGCAGATGTTCTTCAGCTCTGGCCTTCACATTTAAGGGATGACTTGGTGGGGGGGGGGGCGGGAAAAGCAATGAAATGGGCTATTGCGACCACCCCTTTGATCTTCCCTCGGGCCTATGGGAACCTTCCAACATTGGGCTCAGGTGAACAGGACAAGTGGAGCTCATACCTGGTATGACCTCTCTCCTTGGCTCCCTTGCCAGATTTCCTCAAGACCCAGACCAGCTCCCTCAATTACCAATTCCCATGCCCACCACCTTATCTCACACTTCTGCCTCAGTGTGCAGGGGGCGCTAAGCATGGCGGGACTGGGAACACTGTCAGCGATGCCACCACCAGGCCCAGCCCGATGGCCTCACGCTGCTCTAGGCCAACAGGCTCTGCATCAGGACTTCTGTACACACGAGCACCCACAGTTAATGCCTCCGAAGATCTTCTGAGGAAGGTAGTTTTATGATGCCCTCTTGACAGTTGAGGAGATGAAGCTTAAAGAGACACCAGGATGCCATCAATTGCCTAAGGCCACCCAGAACCATGGGCCAAGGGCGAAATTCCCCAGGCATTGTCAGCGCTAGATCTTACAGCATCTGTCCAAAGGCAAGAACAGTCACTGAAGCAGGAAAGGCCCTCTGAGCCCATCACAGGGCATCCAGTCCCAGGATAGATGGCAAAACAAAGGATCTGGCAGGGACAGTGGCAAGGTCACATGGGGAATGTCAGGTCCTGTGTCTTCTGGCTCCCTAGCTTATCGAGCTACCAAAGTGAACTGTCGATACAAGGGTCAGTCACCTGCCTCACAGAACCACGAAGGAGGCAACATAGGTGAAGTCATGGAGAAGTATAGCTAGGAATGCACTAGATTCAGTGGTCTTGGGGGCAGGGACCTATCTGCCTGATCAATATCCTGATAAAATCCCTGGCACAAGAGGCAAGGCCCAGTAAATAAGTGTTGAGTGGGTGGATGGAAGAACAGCTAGGTGGACACATGTCTAGAGCAAACCCAGAAGGCATCCAAGGCAGGGGACACAACACTGGTCCTAAATTCTCTCCCAGATCCAGGACCTCACTCCTTACCGCAGCCACCTGGAGGCTGGGCCCTGGAGACCTGACTCCTGGTGGGGCAGAGAAGGGTGGAGAAGGAGCTCTGCCAAAATTGGCCTGGGTCTGTAACTGAAAGCTGGACCCCCAAAACCACAGAGGCACCGTCGATCAGCCTCTCATTCTCCTCTCCAATCCTCACTCCAGGAATGTCCCCTGAAGTCCCCCCTGCCCCAACCATGCTGGTGAAGCAGAAGGCCCTGCTCCTGTACAAACACACATTCACACACTCTACTGCCCTCCTGAGTTGGGGACACTAAGGGAACAAACTCCTTCTCAGTTCCCAGGGCCTGGAGGGAACAGCTTTGTTCCTGCCCGTCTTTCAGGCCCCAGAGCCTGCTCAGTTCCCTGCGGCTGCCCTCCTTTCCATGCTTCCCATGTCCTTCTTACCAACCTTCACCGTTGCACTTGCCCTCTGGCAAGCGCTCAGGGAAGGCCTTGCTTTTGTTCAGAAGCAGGGAGCGGTAGGAACAAGGACTGTTATGCATGGGCACCATCCCACATCCTTGCTCACACGTGCACACACACACACACCTGGGTTATGGCCATTCACTGACACACATGCTGCTATTACACACGGGCATGTGTAGACACGCATGCACACACAGAGACCCAACTACCCTGAGGTACACAGCTCTCCTGCCAGGGCCAGTCTGTGAGGTCTCTCTCCTGGGTGGACCTGTCTTTGTTGAGGTGGGACTGATAAGAAAAGGTGGAGGCTAAGCCAGACAGTGAATGCAATTGTGTCTGTTTTATTTGGAAAAGGTTCTAGGGTCCAAAGAACACGAGCCAGGGTTTAGACCTTATTCTCCTAGGCCCCGCATGCCCCAACCCCTCTGTTGTACTTCTTCCCAAAGCTCAGCCCTGTGCCCAGTGACCAGCCTGGTGGTTTAGCCTGGCCCTGCCCTGCCCAGTCCTCTGGGTGCCAAATATGTGGCCAGGGCTCAAGTAACAGGCCTCGTCTTGCCCAACCTGGGAAGCTGCTCAGTGGTGGAAGAGGCCCCCCAGGCCAGAGGTTATCTAATGCTCCCACTCCTCTGAGGGAGTGCCACCCAGGTCCTCTGAGGCATTCCCCAAAGAGAAGGCAGGAGACTTCCTCAGAGGGGAAGCCATCTTTCCCAGTATTGACAGGCCTGGCATGGATCCTGCTAAGAGGAAGCGAGAAAAGAAGAGGGCACTGGGGCCATCAGAGCTTAAGGTAAGGGGGAGGCAGCCCTTCCTAGCTCCTGCTCTGCTGAGCCCCATGAGGGATTTTCCCAAGCCCCTCACTGCCCACTGTCCCCACCCCTGCTTGTCTCCCCCATCCTGCCTCTCTGCACCATCCTTCTCCTGATCCCCTCATGAAAAATGGATAGAGCTTTTATTAAACTGTTTTCTCTTCAAAGGAGCTTTCAATTTTTAATGCTTTGCTGGGGTTGGGGAGACAGACTGGCCCAGACAGACTGTTAGGGAGGGTTCAAAAGAGGTCTTCCCTGGACCGAGGGAGAAGCCAGGGAGAAGGGGGGGGCTCTAGGCCTGCCTGAGGGTCAAGGAGCTGGAGGCAAGAGAAGAGATACCTGCCTAGACAGGTCGTTAGTCTTTGGAGTGGACATATTTTCCTGTCTTAAATGTTGTGGTCCTATCCCAACGGGGTCTCAATTTACTATGTGTCCCCTCATATTAATCACTTCACTCCCCTGGTGAGAGTGACCTGCGTACCCTACCCCTTCCTTGGCTCTCTTGGCAGATGAAGCTACCCATGGAGGTTTGAGAGGAGCCCAGTCATTAGCTGAGAGAGTAAGCCTCCTGTAGGACCAGACGGCACAGGACAGGGACCCACAGTCCCAACCCCAAAGTACCCATCACAGTGTTTGGTACGTGATTTGGTTCTGCATTTTGAATATGTGCATTTAGCTTCTTATTGTGGGATTTATGTTTGTTAATCACTAAAGTAATACATGGTAATGGTAGGAAATTTAGAAAACACAGAAAAACCCATTTAAAAAAAGGCAGAAGTCTGCTTTGAATCCGTACTAGCTATAGGGTTGATTTGACCTCGATTTGTTCACATGCATGTCTTCTCTGAACTCTGAAGCCAGAGGATAGATATTGCAGTGCAAGTGTGTAGAAAAATGAGGCATGAGGCCCAGCTGAATGCAGTCCAAGCATGGACCCAGTGCTGCTCGAGGCAACTCCAGGGAGAATGGGATGAGGACCTTTGTTCCAACCCGTCTGGTCTGGCTCCAAGTGAAATGATGGAAAAAAAAAAAAAGTTGGTTCTAAACGATAAACTAGAGAAAAAATAATCATACTCCTTTCATGATTGTTTTTCCACTTACTGGTCATTTCGACGCACTGTGCAATGCTTCAACAAATTTTTTAACAATTTTAAGCATTTTTAGTGCACTTGGAAGGGAGGAGCTCATTCTTTACTTGTGGGGCATTATTTCTAAGTCGTTGAAACTCCCATGCTTCCTGGTGTGATGCACTGAAGGGTATTTATTTCATTTTGGTGGAAGGATCAACACGTGCAGGGCCAGTGGGGCAACCACTCTGAGCCTAGACTCCACACTGCTGCTACCCAGGAGAGGGGCCCGAATCAGTTTTTGAGGGCGAGCCAGGGTTGGGAGCACCAAGGCTCAGACAATGTGGACCAACACTGAAGCAGCGGTACATGGGCCACAATGAACCACACGCCCTGATCCTTTTCACCGCCTTCAGATGATTCCCTCACCTCACACCCTGCCTGGTGTGCTGTGTGTGTGGACAATATGCCTGCTGGCATTTTCTTTGCCAATACTTTCAAGCACCATTACACCAACAAAGCTCAGCCCAAGTCTGTCCCTGTCCCAGAAACCATACAGCACTTCAATCCTGACAGCAAGTGGCATTCCCAATGGGAACAAATGATTACCATGGCACAGTTGAAAAGATGCTAAGCAAAAGCCGCTTAAGTTGAAAAGGGGTGTATGTTGAAACCGGTGAGAGCATAGGTTAAATATAAAGAACATGAGAGTTACTGGCAAAAAAAAAAAAAAAATCAATTTGCAAAACTTAAAGGCAAATCACTTGAAAAGCAGATTGTGTTGCATTGAAAGGTTGTATATTCGTCCTAGCTTACACAAACTTATGGAAGCTGGGACTAGCAGATGGAAACATTTCAGTTGCAACTTACTTGCTTTTGGGGCAATTTATTTAGAATCAGAGGTAAGACTTCAAAGTCCGTGCAAATATTGTTGAACGACCACAGCAGGAAGAATGAGTTGAAAATGAATCCCCAAATTATTCTTCCCTGAAAATTAATAATTGAAAAATCCAGAAAATAGACAAACACGCTTAAAGTGCAAAAATTAAAAAACAAAAACAAAACAAAACAAAACCAGAAAAACAAAAAACTTCCCCATAGTGCCTGGAAATTATTATTACATGGAAAACCTTTGGCTAGACATATTTATTTTCAACCAATTTATAATCTTAATGAATTTGTGGTCACCACCGATTTTTCACTAGTTTGTTTCTGACGTGCTACCAGATCCACAAAAATCTCACTGTCTCAGGTCTCTAATGCGGCAGCACAAGCCTAGTGTGCAAATGCTACATCAGGAAGCAGACAGAATACTTCCCAGCTTCCTACGCTGGGGTCCAACCATTCCCCCCTTTCTGAGCCACAGATTCCTCTTCTGTGAAATGGGGAGAAATGACCCATCCGGGCCCATTTCCAGGGCTATTACCACAAGGATCACATGAGACAGGGAAATGTTAGTAAAATGTGCCCAGGAATCAGTCCGCCTGGCTCTGCCACCTAGAAGTGGTTTATTTAACTTACCCTTCCTGGATCTCGTTTTCCCCATCTACAAAATGGGGCCGCATCTTCTTCAGTGACATCTTGACATCTTACAGGTAAAGTACCTGGTATATCGTAAATGTTCAATAAAAGTCTGTTAGCAAGATGGTGGGAGAGTCTGCTTTGAAGATTTGCGAGGCATTGCCATGGTCTTTGCACCTGCCTCCCCAGACAGTGCTGCAGCAGAGAGAAAGCAGGGGCTATACTTTGCCCATCCGTGTGTGTCTCACAGAATGGAGATACAATAGTCACCGTGGCATGAAAATTTGAGCCGTCCTTCTCCTCCATTTGCCCTCTGGCTGGATCTCTTAAAGAGATCCAAATGAGACCAGAAGGAAGACCAGATGAATCTTAACGGAACTATCTGAGGCACACGCTTCTGCCACCCTGCCTGCAGCTGCCACAGCCTGAGCCACGATGCCTACAAGTGTGACAGCAGGAGCTCTGGGCCAGACAGTGGGAGTCCAGGCCTTGGGTCTCAGCCCTGCTCCTGACTTCCGGGAAGACTTCAAGCAAGTGCTCAGCCCTCTCTAGGCCTCGTGCTTCTCAACTGTGGGGTGGAAGCCACAGCTCTTCCCTTTATAGGGTGAACATTCCAGCAGAACCAGCCCCTGAAACGATATCTTTGAACAACTACAACTCCCACCCCCAGATCTACATGTCCCTCATTTGAGAAATGTCTTCGGAATTGAACAGAGACTATGAAAATGTCTTCCAGTATGAATTATAGCTGTTGTTGTAAGTGTAAGAAAAATCATGTTTAGATTACCATCAAAATAAGAACATAAAAGTTCAATTCTCAAAGAACTCGTGACCCCTGAGAATAGACCAACCCCCCTGCTCCCCGCCCAGAAATCACACAAATCCCAGGCTAAGAATCACTGGGCCAGATGTTTGCCAATACGCTCTGGACCTATGCCTACTTTTATGGTCTCTTGGCTGTGTATATACCTTAATTCCATGGACCCAGACATGCCCCCTCTCTCTGTCTCTTCTTGTTACCCCCAGCCCCTCTGGCAGACTAGATAGGCTTCTCACTTTCCTGCCAGGGCCCCGAGAGCAGCAGTGTGGTCAGAATGGGAGACGGGCCTGGGCAGAAATCAGCTTGAAGCCCCACCTCTCACCCTCCACTGGGGCTGGGCCAACTCCAGAGGAGCTCCCATACCCAGAGGAAGAAATGGAGAGGGGACTCTGAGCCCAAACTTTCCGCTGCCCCCAGACCCATTTTTAGGTACCCCCTAGAAAATAGCCACTGGGCCCCTGGAGTCCCTTTTACTTTCTGTGGACACTGTTCTCCTTGCTTGCCAGGTGAAGTCACCTGGGGAAGAGGGAACTTGTTCTACAGGTGCTGCTGACAAGAGGAGGAAGGGGTGGGGTGGGGTGGGCAGAAAGCCAAGGTCGGCCATCTCTCTGCTCTTTCCTCTGGGAGGCTGCTGTGGGCAGGAAGAGCCCTGGACCAGCATGGGGGGGGGCAAAGGTGGGAGGATCCAAGACAGGCACTGGGCGAACGGAGAAGGCTGTGGACTGCCATGCTTGGCATCCATCAAGGGCTAGCTGCTTTATGACCTCACCTCCCTGGAAGTCAGTTTACTCATCTGGGAAGTGGGCGGGATCCCCGTTGTTAAGAGGATCGGAGGAGGTTATAGGTGAGAAGGCCCTTGGTACACTGTAAAGTGCTGGGCTCTGGGCGCGTGTGTACATGTACGTGGAAGTGTGCATCCCGGCAGGCTTCGGCCCCTCCCGCTCGTATCTAATGCTTACACTTGAGCTGCATCAGAATCACCTGGAGGGCTTGTTAAAACACAGATTGCTGGGCCCCACTCCAAGTCTCTGATTCAGTGGGACTGGGGTAGGGCCCAGGAATTTGCATTTCTTTTTTTTTTAAGATTTTATTTATTTATTTAAATTTTTTTTAAAGATTTTATTTATTTGTCAGAGAAGAGAGAGCACAAAAGCAGGGAGAGCAGCAGGTTCCCCACTGAGCAGGGAGCCCGATGCAGGGCTCGATCCCAGGACCCTGGGATCATGACCTGAGCCGAAGGCAGATGCTTAACCGACTGAGCCACCCAGGCATTCCAGATTTTATTTATTTATTTGAGAGAGAGAGAGAGAAGGAGAGAGAGCAGGAGAGAGAGGGAGGGAGAGAATAGGAAGCAGACTCCACGCTGAGCGCAGAGCCCAACGTGGAGCTCGATCCCCCGATTGCAAGATCATGACCTGAGCTGAAATCAAGAGTCAGATGCTTAACCAACTGAGCCACCCAGGCGCCCCAGGAATTAACATTTCTGACAAGGTCCCGGGTGCTGCTGATGCTGCTGGTCCTGGGACCACAGTTTGGAGAACCACATGCAAATGGTTTCACATCCACCATGGTATCTGTGCGTGTTCTTGCTAATGTGTGCTGCTCTTAGAACAGAGGGATAAGGGGATCTGGACATGAGGTCACAGCTATTTTGAACCACAGGCCCCCAACCCCCAGTCTTAGATAGCTTGCCCTGTGCCCCAGACACCCCCTGTGCAGAGCATGAAAGAGAAATTGGGAGTTAGCCAAGAACCCCTCCCAACTCACCACCAACCACACACAACCATCATGTGCACACACACACATACACGTATGCACATACACACAAAATCATCATGCACACAACACTCATCTCACATCTGTATAACCTGGTGGTCAAGTACAAAGACTCAGAAATAAAACTGCCAAAACTGTTCAGCTCCCCCACCTTTTTTTTTTTTTAGATTTTATTTATTTATTTGAGAGAGAGAGAGCAAGAGACAGAGGAGAGAGAGAGCATGAGTGCGGTGAGGGGCAGAGGGAGAAGCAGGCTCCCCGCTGAGCAGGGAGCCCAATGCGGGGCTCGATCCCAGGACCCTGGGATCGTGACCTGAGCCAAAGGCAGATGCTAAACCAACTGAGCCACCCAGGTGCCCCCAGCTCCCCAACTTCTAACTGTAACCTTGGACAAGTCACTTAACTGCTCTGAGTTTTGGCTTCCTCACCAATAAAAATAGGGTTTTTACTGCTTCATAGGGTCATTGACTCTGTGCAATCATGAATGGAAATCTCTTGAAAGAATGCTAAATGTTAGCTATTTTCTAATTTTTAGCAGGTCCCCAAGGGAAGCCTCAGTAGGGGGAAAAAAAAGAGCTGGGGCAGGCCCTAACTATTAATAAATTCACTCAGGTCAAGGGAGCCTCCTAGCTCAACCACGACCCACTTGGGAGGCAGGAGACCTAGAGCCCAGTTCCAGGTGTTTCTGACTTACGGTGTGCCCATGGCTCAGTCCCTTGCCGTCCCTGGGCTCAGCAACCGCATCTATCCCATGGGGGCTGAGCTGGATTATTCGGCAGGGCTTTCTTCCAGCTCTGCCACATGGTGGGTTCATGCCCAGTGGTGCGCGGCGGAGGCAACAGCCACAATGCCACAGGCCCAGCCCGTGGCCCGGTTTTATCCTCACTGGCTCTGAGAGAAGCTGCTCACCCTTCCTTGAGCAAGAGGCTGTCAGCAAGCCTCTCACGGCCGCCTCTTCCACTGGCTCCTCAGGCGCAAGGAGCCTTGGGGCTGCCAGAGGCCTGGAAAGGGGATGCCAGAGAGAAGATTCATAATAACCCCTTTACATCTGGGCCCTGCCTGTCAGATTAGAAACCAGTGTTGGTGTTCACCCTCTTACCCCAGCCTCAGGAGGCAGGGTGCACAGGAGAAATAGAGGCTCAGAGGGGCGATTTCCTGCCCAAGCTGCTAAGACTTGAACCCAGGCCTGTCAGATCCCAAGTCCACTGGCCTGAGCTGTGCAGGTCTGTAGGAATTAGACATGGAAAGAGTACTTGGCCTCTGCTTTCTTCACAGTTTTGGCTTAAATGTCACCTTCTTGAAAAGGCCTCGAGCCAGCCCCAACCTCACAATTCCAATTCTCCCTATTGTGCTCTATTTTGTCTTTTTCTGTAGCTCTCCTCACGTTCTCACGTCATACAGAAATGACTTGTTTATTATGTCTATTGTTTCTGGTGTGTCTCCGAGGGCAAGGAGCTTGGTCCACGTTGTTCATTGCCGTGTCTCCAATGCCCACCACGGTGCCTGGAGCTTTATAGGTGCTCAATGGATCTTTGTGGAGGCAGTGACACACGTACGGTAGCAGGCTCAGAACTGGGTGGTAGAAACTGCCTCTCACCTGCTCTCTTTGCCTCCACACTCCACGCTGCTCTGACTACCAGGTCCCTGCCCTGCCGTTGACATTTCCGGGACTCCCCATCTGCTGTAGGATGAACTCCAAATGCCTTGGCCCTTCAGGAATTGGCCTCCCTACCCGTCCAGCTTCATCTCTTAGGCCACCCAACACATTCCCCTGCCTTTCAACCAGAACAGATTATTTGCAGCTTCTCCAACGTGCCCCGGTCTCCCCCGCCTTTGTGCTTTTGCCCATGTGATTCCGCCCGTCCTCCGGCAGCCTAGCAAACCCTTAATCGTCCTCCACTCTTTGCTCAACTCCCCCTCTTGGAAGCATTTCCCTACGAGATGATGACTTAAAGCATTTCCTGATCCTCACTGACCTTCTGCTCCCCACCGCTGGCTGCCTCTGCGTTTCCCAAACACCCTGAAGAGGCCTGGGTTCCAGCATCTGCACTGTGATCTCTAGTCTTCATGCATGTCTCACTCAGTGAGTCAGGAGCCCCTCGAGGGTGGGGACACATCATGTCTTAGTTATCTCTGTGTCCCCCGTGCCCAGCCACATAGTAATTGCATGATGGATGAATGCATGAATGAATAGGGGTTCACAAAGTCATTAACGAACATCCACAAGTATCTCAATTTTCAAAAGCCCTAAGGGAAAATGAACATTTCTTTATGGTAGGGTTGTTCAAGCTAAGGCATCAAGTTCTTTCGCCTTGGGCTAGAATTATATCACCCCGACGTGGCAACTCTGGTTATCTTACGGAAAAACCAATCATATCTTTCATCTCACTGTCCGTCTGCCATCTCTGCCTATCATATCTGCCTATATCTGTTTATCAAATCTGTCATCTGTATACACGTATCCCCTAGATACCTACCTGTGTACCTACCTTCCATTTATCAGAGGCACACTGCAGAGTGAGGGTACAGCTCTGGAGTCGGATGGCACAGGTCCTTACCCAGATCTGCCAAGCCATATGACCTGGCGTGAGTAACTGAGGCTTTCAGAACTTCAATTCTCTTGTCTGTAAAAGTTGAATAATAATAACAGCCCCTGGGACACCTGGGTGGCTCAGTCGGTTTAGCATCTGCCTTTGGCTCAGGTCATGATCCCAGGGTCCTGGGATCAAGTCCCGCATTGGGCTCCCTGCTTAGTGGGGAGTCTGCTTCTCCCTCTGCCCCTCACACTGCTTGTTCTCTCTCCCTCTCTCAAATAAATAAATAAAAATCTTAAAAAAATAAAAATAAAAGGTAAAAATAATAATAACAGCCCCTTTCTTATACGGTTGTTGTGTGATCAGGCTAATTCTTGGTGAGTACTGGTCACTAAATGATGGTGGCTCTAACACAGTCATTTATATCACAAGTTAGTCATTAAAGGATTTGGGACAACTGAACAAATACTATAAAATATGAAATGATAAAATATGTACTTGAGAGAAATCGAGATAAGGAAAAACAAGGGCAGGAAAATAATAAAACCAGAAGTAAGATTCACACACACACACACACACACACACACACACACCCTTCTCTAAATTTCTATACAGATATTGGAGCCGGCTCCTCTGGTATCCTCATAAAAGAGGGAAATATCATCAATTATAAGCTTCATAGCATCCGTAAGATAAAAATAAAGCAAATATTCCAGAGAAGTATGGCTTTCCCTCGACAGAAAAGAAATCACATCTTTTCCTTTGCCCTTCACAAAGAGGACCCTGGGAGAAATGACCACACAATGTCTTCAACATCCCTGCAGTCAGTGAATTCCAGGCTGACTTTCTCACAATGTTCCCTCTAGCCACCTACCACAAGGACCCAAAGCAATTTTCCAAGGATCACAATAAATAACAACAGCCACCATTTACTACATGCCAGGTGTTGAATCCCCCCCAAATAAACACAGGAGGTGAGCGATGTTATTATGCCCATTTTACAGATGAGGAAACTGAGAGTCAGGCGAAATCATTTGTTCAAGGGCACACAGACGGACAGGAGGTGGGAGGGCTAGACGCCAACCCAGACCAGTCTGTCACTGGAACCCAGATTCGTAATCACTATACTCTCCTGCCTCCTGAAGGGCCGCGGCGCTGTGCTGCAAATACCCAGCCCTCTGATGAGCTGCCTTAAGCTAAGAATAACATGAGACTCCAGGAGATAGGCTGGACTCTCTGCTCTGCAGACCATCCACCATAAATATTGGTTCTCCCAACTGCACTGCTGATAAGGCTGGGGCATCAGGGGCTTCAAGGCTGAGTTATCTGGAGGAAGATCCTGGAGTGTTGCAATTGTGAGTCGCTGTTGCAGGGCAGAGCCCCACGCTTGGCTGGAGAGCTAGGCAGAGGGGAGGTCTTACATGGATCAAAAGGGCCTTGGAGGGATTTTCACAGGGAGGCCTGGAGGGGTACCCATGTGCAAGGGCAATGTTCTCCTGAAAACAGTTCTGAATCCCCTCCAATGTGCAAAGTTCTCTGCCATCGAGCCAGGCCTGTAGCCATTTCTGTCTGGAATGCTTTCAAAGCGGGCGTTACCAATTGCCACTGTGGCCATTTAAAAACTCAATAAAACACCCCTAGAACATCTAATTTAGGCAATATAGCTTCCTGGTGAACCCTCCAAGATGAATTAGTCGCAAATTGCACCCCCAGGTAACTAAATGATTTGACCTGCTGTATTAAATTGTTGGAGAGAAACCAGCTGAATGCTGGGGGCTGTCTGGAACGCTGATGATCTGGGTTTTTGGGTTGTTGATCTTAAGGTCTTCTTTCTGATAATAATTGGGCCGTCGGATCAGTTGTCTTTTGCAGTCAGTCCTATAGCATGACAATAAAGCCATATCAACAGCAGAGCGGAAAATACTGATCTTTCTATTCTCATTTGCAGGGGGCCCAGCCCCGGCCTCAGTTTTGCCCAGAACTTGCATGGACTCATTCAAACTCAAGTTCAGAAGAAGCAGGGTATGTGGAGAAGGCAAAATCCATACACCTCTCAAAGGCAGTATCTGATTTCCCAAGAGATCTGCCTTCTCCAACCCTGCTTTATATTTTTTAAATGCAGAGGGTTTGGTAGACAAGATCTTTCAAAGCTGTGGTATTGAGGGCAGGGAGAAGAGAAGAGTGAGGAGGAAGAATTCCAAGGACGGCCCGAGGTAATGAAATGGTTAAGGACCACTGGCAAGGAGCACCCTATATAGCTTCATAAGGGTGGTCACACCACCAGGTTCCTCTGTCTCCCCTCCCCCCAAAAATGTCCCCCAAAACCCTGCCTTTCCAGGTGCTTGCTTTGAACCATTGGCTTTGGAGATGGGTTCAGATTAAATACCTGGAAAGACAGGGTTTGTGTTCGTATATGCACGGATTTTTTTTTTGGTGGGGGTTGGGGAGAAGGTCATTCCAAACTGAAGAAACCGCCTAAGCCAGGGCTGGGAAGCAAGAACAGTACCTGGCATGCAGTAACCACTCACTTGGTGTTAGCCTTTTTCATTATTGGCAGAGGACATGACCATACTGGGTGCTTCCTCTTCCTCTGGTCATGGAGCTAAGTGCTTTACCTCGTGCTCTCAGTTCACCCCCACAACCCCATGAGCTAGGTCTGCTTTTTTTTAAAAAAAAAAATTTCATTATTTATTTGACAGAGAGAGTGTGCAGAAGCGGGGTGGGGGGGCTGGGGGAGAAGCAGGCTCCCCGCTGAGGAGGAAGCCCGATGTGGGGCTCGATCCCAGAAGCCTGGGATCATGACCTGAGCCGAAGGCAGGCGCTTAACCGACTGAGCCACCCAGGTGCCCCTAGGTCTGCTTTTTATCCCCACCTCCCAGAGGAGGAAGCTGAGGCATAGAGAAGGTAAGCACCTTCTGGATCTGGAGTTTAAGAAGGTCAACCTGGCTTCAGTGCATAGAAGGTGAGTTACAGGGGCAACTGGAAGGTAAAGTGGGACCAGGAAGAGGTGGAGTCAGGGGTTCAAGCGAGAGGCTGTGGGGCCAGGGCCACACAAACAGTAGCTGGAAGACAACATAGGGATGAGGGAGACCTGGGCCTCTGCTCCCCAGGCAGGGATCAAGATCCCACAAGACCTGGGTGGACCTTCATTAATCTCGAGGTAGTTGTGTCCCAGAAGCCGCGTGGCTTCCTCCAAAGCCCGGTGGGTCTCAGACCTCACCAAAGGGCAGAATACAAGGACGGAGCAGCCCCATGTTTTAGCCCTTTGGCCAGGACCAACCCAGCCATGAAATGGTGGGAGTGGGAAGAGCCATTGGAGCCGGTGCCACTGACGGAGTCAAGCCTTCGTCAGTCTCTTCATCCGGGGCCCTCAGTTTATCCAACTATGAAGTAGGAAGAAGCTTCCACGGTGTTTCTGAACAGCACTGGGCAAAGAGCGCACAGAGGAGGTATGAGCAAGGTGAGAGGCAAGGGAAAGTGCCAGGTGAGAGTGTGAGGGATGACCGGCACACACCCCCTGGCCCTGCCCTCCTTAGCAAAATCTAACTGCTATCTGGCCGTTGGGCACTCATAGAGCCTGTGTGCACCCCACCACTGAGGGGGAAGGGAGAACAGGAGAGACTAGTGCCACTGACACACAAAGGCCTGCCCCTTCTCCTGGCAGGAAAGGAGGGAGCAGCTGCCAGTGGGGCACACAGCCTAGGGGAGAGCTGGTGGAAAGCAAATCCTTTCTGACCTCAGTGGCGACCACAGCCCCTTCTCCTGTGCTCCTACCCTACTCCAGGCAGAGACTGCTTTCTGCCCAGGCTCCTTGGGGAAGACTGAACAGACACAAGCAACTATGCCCTTGGAGGTGTGTGGGGGTCAGGTCAGAGGTTGGTGGCATCTGGCAATCTCTCGCATGTAGGTGTGATGGGAAACCGCTCTCTCGGAGCCCTCCACAGGACAGCAAATGGAAGAGGTTTTCATCCGCATGTTAGAAGACCTGGGGCCAAGTCCCATATTTACCACCACCTCCCTGCATGCATGAAGGCGAGTCTTTTCTCGTCTGGCCTGTGGAATTCAACTGCAAGGTCTCAGCTCATTCTTTCCTAGAAATCCAATTCGAATCCAATGGAAGCCTGGGGGTCTGGTGTCCCGGGCACTGATTCTATGTCATGTCAGTGAGTCCCATCTTAGTCCAAGCACCCAGAGACTGCAGCCATCCTCGGCGGATCGGGGTGGGGGCGCAGGGAGGAGCGGAGTCTTGGAAGCAGAAAGCCCTGAGTTTGACATCTCAGCTCTGTCATGTACAGCCTGTGTGATGGCGCCAAGTCCAGAGGCTTCTCAGAGGCACTGTGCCCCTAGCAGTAAACAGGGGTAGTGTGACCCCCTTGTAGGAGATGGGACTGAGGGTTTGATGGCATGAGACATTCAGAGCATCCACGATCACTCAGGGATTGCCCTCCCTGCTCAGTCCGCCACACTCCAGCATAAGACGTTCCTGGCCAAAGAGCCAGCCTAGCAACATAGGGGTAGATAATGACCAGGGGGCCTGACCAAGATTGGGAAGGTGACTTCCACCTCCACAGAGGGCAGAGGGCAGAGCAGGGAACTTGGATGGGGGTGGAGAGGGGCAGAAAAGGGCTGGGGAAGGGGAGGTGGAAGAAAAGGGGAGCCTCTGAATGAGAAGGAAGGGAAAGGGGGGCAGGATAAAGGAAGTTTATTATTCTTCCTGCAGACCAATCATGGGGCTCCTGGAGTGTCGAATTCCAGCTCCTGCAGCCAGATGTGACCTGTTCCTGTTATCATGGAATATTAATCAGAGGGGCCCTTGGGTAATTGAGGAGTTTTGATTAGAGAAATAACCCTTACAATAATAAGCAGGCAGGAGCCTAGGGAAACCCACCCCCACTCTTGGTTGCCCACCTCTTAAGCTCCATACTTCTGAGGCTCAGAAACCTGGACAGAGGGGTTGGGGAGCGTGGAGAGGGGGATGGTACCAAAGCTGGCATGGGGACCAGGGTCAGACCTGTGGGGGGGGTGCAGGGATAGATGGCTACAAATGGGAGTAGAGACTGGGAGTTTCAAGGGCCTGGCGCTGGCCTGGCTTCACTCACCTCCCCATCAATCATCACATTAGCTGTTTCAGGGCCTTCCCCTTTGCAGGGCCCCTCCCAGCCAGCCCTCTGCCTGCACCATTGCCTCAGGCTCTGGCCCTGCTGGGACCCCAGCTCTGTTGCAGGCTGCACATGGCCCCTGGGCTCTGTATATTTAGATGGTTAATGAATCTTCCTGTTTGGCTGGGCCAGGCTAGAGCCTGAGATGGAGAGAATGAGGGCAAGAATGGGGAGGAGAGTCAGCACAACTGCCCCAGCCTTGGGGTCTCTCTGATCATGGGCTCCCAGACCCAAAGCATGGAAAGAGCCCAGGCAGTTCAGTTCAAAGGATCCAGAGTTTGCTCCCAACCCCCACCGTCACCCCCAAATCCCCAGGGCACCACAATTGAAGGACAGAAGACCCAAGTTCTAGGCCTAACCCTTGACTTGCCCCCTTCTTGGGCCTCAGTTGCCTTTTCTTCCCGTTGAGGGCACTGGACTAAATTTCTTCTCTCATCAAACTCCCTCAGCACCTACTATGTGCCAAGCTCTGTACTGGGCCCTGTAGATTCAGAGAAAAAAAATGTATAGCATAGTCTGCACCCTCGAAGACATCATAGTGTAATGACAGAGGGAGTCACGCAACTATCTCTCACTGAGATAGTAATCGTCATAATAAAATGAATTGAGTGATGATGGCCTGCCAGGCTCTGTGCTGAGGGCTTGACATGACATCTCTTTAACAACCCAACACTATTAGTGGTATCAGCAATCCCATTTTACAGATGAAAAAACTGAATTATTGAGGGGTGAGGAACTTAGTAATTGTGATCGAATGTGTTAGAGTCCAGGGACACCCACAGAGCTCAGAAAAAGAACCAGGAAGGTATCTTAACGGAGAAGACAACTAATATATGCTACCTCAAAACATTTGCATTATTACTGGAGGGGTGTGTGTGTGTGTGTGTAGATGATGAATTTTTTGATTTCAGAAAAACCCTAGAACTCTGTACAATTGCAATGAAAATGTTTTATACAGGCCCTTAATCCACACGGAATTGCTAGGTCAGAGGGTCTGCACCTTTTGGGGGCTTTTGATATGTATATTATCTAAGTGAGCTCCAGAAAGAGTGCACTGGCTTACCCTTCACCAGCCTAATAAGGCTAGAAAGAAGACATCTAGAGTAGTGTCTTTCTTTTCAATGGGACCTGGGAGCTCCAGTGACCCTGCAGAGGTTGTCAACAAGATAGTCTCTGGATCTCAGGTTTTGGTTAATGGGCTTCTCCTGAACAGGGCAATACATGCTTCTTGATTTCCCAGAAGTACTGCAGACAACAACCAGAGCACTCCTGCTTTGGAGCCGGACCTCTGGCGGGAGCCTGGCGGGGGATGGTCGTAGATGCCGGGTGGGAGAGACACTCACTTATTTATTCATTCATTGGCTCTTTGCTGAGTGCCAGGTTCACTGGCCCAAAGGAGCCCATGTTCTTTTTTTTTTAAAGATTTTATTTATTTATTTGAGAGAGAAAGAGAGCACAAGTGGGGGAAAGGGAGAAGCAAGCTCCCCGCCGAGCAGGGAGCCCGACACAGGGCTCGATCCCAGGACCCTGGGATCATGACCTGAGCCAAAGGCAGCCGCCTAACCGACTGAGCCACCCAGGCACCCCAGGAACCCACATTCTGATGGGAAGTGGTGGCTCCTTACATCAAAGTTCTGTAGGTGCTTTTTACCAAGCAGTTTTACTTGCATCATTCCTTCCCCAACAGATGAAGAAGAAATCCAGGCCCCAAGAGAGAAATTATTCAAGTATTAGTGGCAGAGTCAGGCATCAAACACAGGCCCCCGGAGCCTGAGTCCAAGCTCCTATGGGGGCACAACAGACCGGATCTTCCCTCCTCTGGGCCTGGAGGAGCTTGCAGCCTGCCACCACTGGGCTCCCACCGGAACCGTCGTGATCCAGGCTGAGGCTGAGGCCAGACAGTCTCTGGCTGCTGAGCCCCTGAGTCCGGTGGCCACACGGAGACCAGACCAGAGCAGACGCGACGGCCTACAGGTGGGTGAGAAGCACTGAAGCCTGCCTCAGGCCACACGGAGCAGTTACCAGGGCCCTGTTCCCAGGGCTTGTTATGCCTGCATTTGCATAATCCTCGCTGCCATCTTTTGAAGACAGCTGCTGCTCTCAGGCCCATCTTCCAGAGAAAAAACCCAAGGCACAGAGGGGTTTCAGTAACTTGCTAGAGAATTCAGAGCCAGAAAGTGGTAAAGCTGGGGCGCCAACCTTGGCAGCCTAACTCCAGAGTCTGGGCTCTTAACTACCACCAGCAACTGGCCTGCGAGGCCACGTGGCTGAACATCACCGGTGTGGGCTGCAGGGCCCAGCCTTACCCTCTCCTCTGGCCAGCACCTCCCCCTCACCTCAGCAGCGTGGCGAAGTACCTAAGCGTTTGGACTCTGGAGTCAGGCCTCTTGAGTTCAAATCCTTGCTCTGCAACTTCTAGCCATGTGCCCCCTTTCTGAGCCTCAGCTTCCGGATCTGTAGCACGGGGCTAATCATAGCCCTATCTGAGATAAGGCCTGAGACCTGAGGTGTCAATGGAGTAATGTGCGTGAAGTGTTGAGCACAGCGCCTGGCCCATAATAAGGACTCAGCCAATGTTCCCTGTTATTGTAGGGTAATATGATAAGACGTCGACGCTCCAGATTGGCTGGACAGTAATGTAAGCAGGTAGAGGGGCAGGGACAGGACCCTGGGATGACAGTCCCAGCCCATCCAAGTCCCCTCAATGCGACAACCGTTTCAAAAGTGTCTTGATCCTGCCTCTGTACTAAACTCTGTTCTGGGCCTCACTCTAGGGGAGATACAGAGATGAACTAGATAGCGTTTCTGACCTCCAGAAGCTCACAATCTAGTGGGGGAAACAGACACAGGCCACATAGCGTGAGCAGAAGCACTGAGAGAGCTGAGAAGAGAACCCTACCTTTGCCAGGATTTGCGGATGAGAAGAGTTCGTGAAGGAGCAATAGGAATTTGCTAGGCCAAGGGCAAATGGGTGGGCATTTCGGGCCAATGGTAGCGCATCCAGAAAGTCTCAGAGGCTTAAGGGTGCCTGCCTGTCCTGGTCAGGGACCAGTGAGTAGGTTGTCGTTGGGATGTAAGGTGAGTATGGCGTGGAAGGATGAAAGGTTCAAAGCTTAAAATATGGGCAGGGGCCAGATCTCCCGGGGCCCCAATGCCCGTGCCGAGGAGGCGATGGATGATTGACACATTTGAAAGGTGAACAGAATTGGACAGTATCAGGATTGGGAAAGCTCATTTTGGCTGCTGTGTTGCAAGACAGGAGGACAGGCTGGAGGCAGGGAGACCAGGTGGGGGGCTATTGCCACAGTCCGGGCAGGAGGTGAAGGAAGCTTGAACCAGAGTGGTGGCATTAGGGGTGGTCAGCAATGTGCAGAGCCAAGAGCTGGTTCAGAGGCAGAACTACAGGATTAACCCTGAAGTTTCTAGCTGAGGCCCGTCTGTGCCAAGACGACGGCTGAGGTGGGAGCGGACACCTGTGCTCTGTAAACTGCTCTCTTTTTCCCCCTTTGGTGTTTATTTTTGTTCCCTTGTAAAGTTCATTGCAGAAAATTCTGATCTTGTTTCAGCTTAACTGAAAGAAAGGGAGATTTTTCCATCCCGCAGCTGGGACCTGGGTTCCTGCACCTTCTGGGGCCCAGGTTTTACTGGTGGCAACTCCAGCGGAGTGATTGCACATGAAGCTACGAAGATCTGGTGAGGCTAGGGCCCAAGAAGGTTTGGCGTGGCTTGGCAGACCTGCTGGGGCAGATGGTGGGGCGGGTGGGGGGGGTGTAAGTGGGTAGGTGGGAGGGTAGTGAGAGCAGTTTGGCCTGGATCAGGGGATGGGGGTGGGTGGGGTGTTGTATAGAGCGAGAAATGAGCAAATCCTGCCTGTTGGCTGTTTCAAAGGAGAATGGAATGGCTCCCTTCCCTAGGCAATGCCCCTAGGTCATAGATACCTCTGGCCTTTTCTTCTCTGGATTCGACCCTCCCAGGCCCCACTGGGAAGTGCCTCAGTTGAGCATCTGTGCTAGAGGAAGGGATCCCAGAGTCCACAGTAAACAATCCATGGCGGAGGGGCGGCGGGGGGGGGGGGTTCAGGGGTATTGGGAGGCTGTGTGGTAGTTTGAAGAGGCAATGGGCTGGAAGTCAGAAGACCTGGGTGAAGGCCAGTCCTGCTGAACTTTCTGTGTGACTGTGGGCAGTTCCTTCTTTCCCTCCCTGGGCCTCAGTTTTCCCATCCATCCAACAAGGGGGCTGGACTAGGAGGTCTCTAAACGCCCTAACAACTTGAAAGATTCCATTCTCTTCTCTGAATCTGCCCAGGGGGAGGCCTTGGGGGCTGGGGCACCGGCAGGGGCTGAGAATTCCATAGCAATTTGCATGTGAAAGCATGTTACTGCCATGGCTATTAGTGTGTGCAGGGGGGCTGAAGACAGGGCAAGGACAGCTAACTGTCAGGCTGGCCTGAGAGGCCCAGGCTGGCTGCCTGGGTGGGGGAGGGAGGGAGGGAGGGAGGAAGGTCCCGGAGGTGTGCACAGGAGGCGGGACCACCTCACTTGTCTCCCAGGGAAGGGTGAGCCGCCTTATCTTTAGGGCCCCGTCCAACTGAAATGCCCAGTTCTGGGTCTGGGCCATGAACCAGCGGGTCTCGCTTCCACAGTGGGCCCCAGTCTATTGTACCGAGTGACTTCAGAGCTGTGTGAGGTGCCACAGGAGAGGGGCCTCCAGGGAATGGGGCAAACTCTTAGTGCATTTTCCAGGTCGGCTGCGACCAGGCCTAAACCTCCCAGGGCCATGTTTCCCTCAGGGTTGTGTATAATGTGTTGTTTCGGTAATTGCCGTGTGTAAATTTCCATAGTTTGTCAATAAAAATATTGTGTATATACAGATTTGTTTGGTTCACTCACAGGCACAAACTTGGGGATTCTGAGAGAACAAAGCAACAGTGTGGAAGAGCGAGAGGCAAAGGAGCTGCTTCTGATGCCTGGCTCGACCGGTCCTCCCTGTGTGCCCTTGGGTAATAAGTCCCTTCTTGTGTCTGGGCCTCAGTTTCCCCATAAGGGGCTTGGTCTGGAAAGGAGCTCCTGGGAAAGTCCTAGCTCTACCATTTCCTGGCCTCTGACCTCTTAGATTCTACTGAACAGGCATGAGGGCAGCCAGGGAAATCTGGGTAGTCCCCCTGAGAGCAAAGGCTCTGCCCAGTAGAACCCCGCTGGCGTGAAATCCCTGTGATGCAGGGTGGATTCCAGGATCTCCCTGGCTTCTCCTGGTATCTGGAGCCTCTCCCTAGGGCCCTGGCCAGAGAAAAGAGGCAGCTCCTCTCTCAGAAGCCAGTTCCTCAAGTACTGCCTCTAGGGAGGCTGGGAGAGATGAGCCCACGGAGCCACAGGGGTAGTAGCAAGGGCTAAGGACACACATCTCTTCTACTTTGGCTTTGGAAGTGTTTGTTACAGGGATATTTTGCCCTAGCCCCCAACCCAGGAACCTGGGACAGGGGCTAGGGGAGGCAGCCCGGAGACTGGAGCCTCAGGATAACTTCTGATGAGGATGTTCAGGAACTTTGCAAAAGGCCAGCTTTGGTCAGTGATGATGGGAACAGCCAGGGGCTTGCGGTCCCCAGGAAGTGCAGCCCAACTGTCCATTCCCTGCCTCACGAGAAAAGCAACAGGTAGTATTTATTGGTGCTTACTACGTGCCCAGCGTTCAACATTTTATGGGGGGAAAAATGGGTGAATGAATGCATGAAAGGCTAACTTTAGAACCCAACTTTCTAATCTGTGTACCTTCTATTCTGCCTCTCACATTCCCACGACCCATCCCCACACAAAGACTTTTAGAGCTAACCGGGCACCTAAAGGCCTTTCTAGAATGTGAGGTCCCTCGTAGCAGGGACCTTGTCCATTCTGTTCATCACTGTACCCCAATGTCCAGACCACCCGCTGGCATATAGTAGGCGCTCAGTAAATATTTTCTGAATAGGTAAAAAAATCTTGTTCTACCCCTCATTACCCAGACAGGGAAACTAAGGCTCAAAGAAATAGGGACCTGCCTGCCTCTAGTCAGAAAGAGTCATGTTGGAGCTGGCACAGGCCCTCAGTCTCGAGCCTCTCAGGCTGGGCTCTTTCCCCTTTATCACAGGGACCTGCAGCAAGCTCCTCCCACCCTCCCGTATCCCTTCACACATTCCTTATTCCCCCCACCCCCCAGCTTTTCCTCTTTTCTTTCTCTTTGCCAGCTGGGTAATTAACCATTGGAAACAGAACCTATAATTACTGTCTCCCCCATGCCCTTAAATTGCTTTCAGTTTGGGATCCGTGACCCCTGTCCTGGGTGGAGGTTGGTCTCCCCCTCAGCAGCCTCCCAAAGAGGGAGCCAACCTAACAAGCACCAGCTGGGGCTCCAGCTCCCCCAGATCTAACGGCCAGCTGTACAGGAGACCCGCAGCAGATGGGCAAGGAGGGTCCCCAGGCCAGCTGGGGCTGACTCAGCTGGGGTGTCAGTGGGACTGTGACATGCCTGGGCAGGACAGGAGGCTGGGCAGGCAAGGCTGGATTTCTGAGAGTGACTGATGCCAGGTGGCCAAAGGGCCGCTTGCTCAGCCGGGGCAAACCTAGAATGGTCCCGGTGGGGCCCGGGACTCTCCTTGGGTTCCTCGGCCCACCCTCAGGTCCCTGCCTCGAGTGTGCCAGGCCATCCACATCCTCGGGGAGGCCTCTTGTGAGCATAAAATGGACCAGTGCAATAAATCACAAGAGGCCTGGTTTTCCGCACCACGAGTCCCATCCCTTCAAGGGAAACTGAGGCCTGGTTAGCACCTGCCCAGCTTGCCTCGTCGGTGATCTGGGCTCAGCCTGCAGAGGAAGCCAGGCAGCCCCACCCTCACCTGGAAAGCATCCTCTATCCCTGACTCACCAGAAGCTTGGGCCCAGCTGGGACAGGAAGGAGAGCTGAGGGTGTGGCTGGTCTGGGCCCTACCACAGGAGGCTCACACCTCCTGCGTCCACCTGGCTCAGCTTGGTCTCTCTCTGACCCACACAGCTGGGAAGGGAAGGTGAGGGAGGGCCCCTGTTCTTCAAGGTCCCGAAGGAAGCTTGGAAGCACACTTGCTCGGTCTCACCTAAGGCAGGGGAAGGGGTGAGGGGGTGGGGAGAAGGAGAATCACTTTCAAGGAACTTCTATTTGCTCACAGTGTAGAAAAAGGCCTGGGCTCCAGTCCTAGCTCTCTGGATCACTTGACGTGTGTTCCTGGGCAAGTCCCTGCCCCTGATAGGGTCTCAGTTTCCTCATCTCATATATGAGGCAAATAATTCCCCACTGTCCACCCTCACAGGAAGGTTTATGAGCCTCGGTGACATAATGTGTGTAAGGTAAGTGTTTGAAACAAGTGGCAGGCGCTGTCCGGGTGAAGGACACTCTGCCACAAGGAGCTACGGAGCACCGCTGTGTGGCCAGCACAGCTCGGGCACCGAGCCCAAACCAGCGCCAGCCGCGGCACCCAGGCCAGGGCAAGTGGGAACAGCCAGTCACAAATCTGGGCTGCTGGAGAGATGGCCCCACACTTTCCCCTGCTCTCTCCCACAGATTTTACTTCACACCCCCACAGCTACTCCCAAGGGTCCCCCAGGAACTCGACCCCCCACTGGTAGGCTGAGGGCAGCTGATATCATGGGCTGGGTGGGGGACCACCCAAGGACACTGAGTTGCAGAAGTGCGTGAAGGGCTCACCCAACCGGGGTCAGGCTCCACGTCAGTTAGAAACATCAACCTGGCCTGAACCAGCCCTGGTTAAAGACCCCCCTGACCCAGGCTGGGGGCCCCACTCTGGGCAGGCAGTCAAGTAACAGAGGCCCCATCTGATCCAGGCACTTCCTTTGGTTAATGAGAAACCAAATAAACAGCCTCTGCCCCAGCTGGCTCCAGGAGCACCCCAGCCGGGCCCAGCCCTGCTCCAGCCCCGCTCCAGCGCAGCCTCTTCCCTTCACCCTACTGGTCCCGTGGCTCTCCTCCCCCTGCCTCTCCCTGCGCTTCCCACTTCCCTCATAGCCCTGCCTGCTCCTTGGCTGGTTCTCTGAAGCTTCTGCTCTGGATCACTAACTAACCCTCCCCTTCCTTCCTCCTTCTTCTTTCCTCTAGTGCCTTCTTACCCATTTCTGGCTACTGGGATCTCACTTGCCTCCTCTCCTGACATCTGCCTTGGCCATCTCTACAGGGAGCTCCCCACCCCCAGATGGCAGCAGGAAGGCCCCAGGCCCTTGCCAGTCTGCCTCTCTGTTGTGGGATTGAGGCCAGACCCTCTTCAGGGCCCCCGCCACACTCCAGACCATCAGCCTGTGGGCGGGAGACTGGGTGCTCACAGCTGCATACGGCTGCCTAGCTCTAGGGCTTCACCTGCCAGCCAGAAGCCCCTAAGGATGCCGCGGTGAGGACTCTGGTGTGGACAAGACAAGAGAGGAAGATTCTCCTAGCTAAGAAGTGAACCGGGTGGCCTCAAGCAACCCCAGTACCCAGTAGGTCACAGCTGAGGTCCAGCTCTTGGAAAGTTATTTCTATCCACCTTTAGGTGTCTTGAGGCAGGGCAGGGCCGGGCCTGCCAGCAGGTCCCAGACATAGCTCCAGCCAGGTGGTGGCAGTGCTGGCGGACACACCTAGGTCCCCCATGGGAACACCCCCTCTCCCATCAACTCTCTCTAGCAGAGCCTAATGACAGACTGGGCAGATGCTCAGAGCCTGTGCCACGGAGGTGACAGGATGGACAGGGGAGAAAGGGTCGCAGGCTCCAGCAAAACGAGATGGCAGAGGAACTTGGGTGGGGGGCAGAAAAGGACAGGCATAAGATACTTGAAACCTCTTGCTCCGCTAGGAATGCCACCCTCTTCCCATACCTGCCCGCATCTTCAGTGATTTGGGCATAGGATCTCTCTCTCTCTCTCTCTCTCACACACACACACACACACACACACACATGCACGCAACTCACATACTCACACCTCATTCCCCAACATCATGACACCATTTTACACCCATTTCTCCATGTGGTTAAATTTTTTTTTTAGTTCTCATTTTTTTCTAAGAAAAAAGCAACAAGAAAATAATTCAGAGTTTATACAAAACATCTTTACATTATTTCTTCCAAAAAGACTAGTATTTACACAAATGGCAACAGAAACAAAAACAAAAAACCCTTCCGACTGCCACCTGGAAGGGGCTGGCTGTTTCACTCCCTCTCCCACCTGGCACTGGGGTGGGCAGCTGGCCAGGAGGCAGTGTGGAGGTGGATGGTGTAAGGCCCAGCTCCATCCATGGCCACTCTGGGAGTGCCTGCAAAGCGCACTCAAGTGGCAGTCTGTTAGCAGCCGTGCTGGCAAGGAGCCGGGGTCAAAGTGCACGGCGTGCTGGCCCAGCCCTGGGCAGCGTCTTCCTCTTTCCAGGCCCCGGCCCAAGATTGGAGGGGCCAGCAGAAGCTGGGTTGAGGGGGCACCCACCTGTGCTAGAGCCTAGAAAAGGAGCAGGCCGCCCGGCCTTATACCCGCTTAGGTCTCTGCCCTGGGCCTCTGTTTCCCCACCAGGCCAAAGGATGCCAAAGGTGAGGAGAGAACAGGGAGGGGAGGGGGAGGGGGAACTCCCAGCTCTGCAGGGCAAATAGCCACCTGGGCACCTCACCTCCCTCCACCCCCATGAGGTCATCTGCCTGCAGCAGCTCTCCTGTTCCCCAGGCAACAGCCAATTAAGACGTTAATTACCGTGAGAGTGAGGGAGGCAGGAGATGCCCAAGAATCCCACAAGGAAGAGATTTTTTTTTTTTGGTGGAAGGGTGGCAGCCACTACCCCATTGCCAAGATCAGCTTTGTAGAAGGAGGGTCAGGAGGGCAGGGTGAGACACTTTGCCCAACGGCACTCTTGTCTTCCCTCATGGGCAAGAATGGCTCTGGCCTGCCACCCCTCCCCCAAATACCAAGGAATTTATAAAAGAAATGCCATCCTTTGCTTCCTGGCTGGCCACATCCTGCCCCAGTTCCCTTAAACTGGGCTGGGCCAGGCTCAGAAAGCCTAAGGAGGGGCTGCCTTTTCCATTTTTCCATTTTTTCTTTAAAAAACAGATGAAAATGAGTTGACAGCTAAAAAATGAACACAAAAACATTAAAAACAGTGATGATAGCGGACAAACAGTCCTGGGAAGGGGGGAAAGGGGGTGGGGGAGGCAGGGCCAGGGGGGCATCTTCCTGCCTGCTGTCCATCAGCGTCCAACCCTGCCCTCCAAGAAGGGGCGCCCCTGCAGAGCCCAGAGGCCTGGCCAGAGGGGGAAGGCACAAGAGCATGGGGGCTGGGGGCACAAGCACCCCCCTCCAAAGCCCAGGGGGGCAGGACAAAAGGGGGATTATAAAAGCCAAGAAACTACAAAACTAAATACAAAGGTGGGCACAGCTGGTCAGGGGAGGGAGCGTGGGGGAGAAAGGAGAGGTGCAGTCCTGGCCGACTGTCCCTCGGGGGCCCGAGGCCGTGCTGGGCCCTCAGACCTTGTAGTAGATGTTCGCTGGGCTCTGGGGTGGCATCTCCTGGACGATGTAGACAGGGTGCCCGTAGTCCCCACTCACCTTCTCGTAGTGGGGGCAGTAGTTGTTCTCTGTAGTCCGTAAGGGGATGATGATGTCGCTGGGCTCGGTGCCCGCCGTGCCGCTGCCCGCCTTGGGACTGGCCAGGGTACTGAGTGAGAGGGCGGGCGCCCGCTGCTGCGTGTGCTTTCGGTGCCGCTTACGCAGCTTCAGTAGCAGAACTGTCAGGAAGATGATGATGAGCAGGAAGATGACGCAGCCGGCGCCGACGGCCGCGAACAGGGCCACCTTGGAGTTGAAGAAGCTGTCGGGGTCCCCACTGCCACCTCCACTCGCCCCTGGGCCACTTTTCTCTTCCTGGTTCACGGTCTCTAAGGAAAGAGGAGGGAGGGGAGACATGGTCGGCTGCGGGCCCCAGGGACACGCTGCCCGTTTCAGGCCGGGCCCCGTCCCGCCTCCCTTCAGAGACAGGGCCTGAAAAGGCAACTGCTGCCTTTCAGAAAATGGCTTCTGCCCTTCGGGAGACACCTATCCACTCACCATGCTTGCCGTCAGAGTCGCCCAGGGAGCCCCGGCCGCTGGGGGCCTGCGTGGCCATCTTGATGGTGTTGTCTGCCTCCTTGCTGGGCCGGCTGGTGGTCAGCTGCTCAGGCGTCACAGCATTGGGGTCTGGGGGTGGGGAGAGGACGGGTGAGAGGGGCCCCCCACTAGCACAGGTGCTTCACTCATCCAGCATGAGCCAACAGTGAACAGGTATGTCAGACCTCAGATACTCTGACCCTATTGCCCCTTCCCTACTCCCAAACACACCCATACCCAGCCAGGGACATCTGTTGCAAAGGCTCAACTGGGGAGCCCTCGCACCGGGCGCTCACCTTGCCCAACCTTCATGACGATCTTCATGGTGCGTGTACGGCACACACCTCCCTCCCGGTTTTCCAGTCCCTCCAGGCTCCCATTGGATGTAGCTGTAATAGGAGGCCAGAGAAGTCAGGGGGAGAGAAAGGTCTGCCCACATGACTGAGAAATGCTAGTGCTCTCTTAGCCCATAAGAACAGAACAGAACAGAACTGGGAGTTGGGGGGTGGCAAGCAGCTCCCACCTACCCGCGAACCTTTCCGCTTGTCTCCCTCATGCTGGGAACAGAGTAGCCGGCCCGGCCCAGCCCACGTCAGAAACTAGTGCTTCCCCCAAGGGTGCTGCTCCTTTAGCACGACCAGGCCTTAGCCCTTCTTTCTCAGTGGACACTAAGGTATCTTCTCTTTGGGCGATGTTGCTCAGAGGCAAAACAATCAGAACCGGAATCATGGGGGAGGCTCCTATACAGACTGGAAGGAATCCATTCAGGTGAACCAGGCTGGCGTCCCAGTACTATTCCTAACTTCCCGAGTGACATGGGGCAAGAAGCTCCTTCACCTCTTGGGGCCAGTGTCCCACGAAGAGAAAGGCCCAACAGCCAGCTGATCCCCAAGGGTTCTGCCAACTCTGCCATTCCCGAGATGAGACCTCAGGTAGCTAGAGGGCACCGTGAATCGGAGTCTCCTGCCCCCCAATTCCTAGAGCCAACGTGAGCTGGCAGCCACCCCCTTGGCCGATGTTAGGGCCAGAAGCCCAAGGCCAGGCTGGAAGGAGAGGATGCCAGTCTGCAGAGGGGACCGGACCAGGATAGGCCATGCGCTGTCTCACTGGACTACTTAGAAGCTCCTACTGCTACTGGATAAGAGAGGAGCCTGTGACGGGAAGGGACTCACAGGTAATGTAGTAATCATGGTGCTTCTTAAACTCCAGGCCCATGTAGTTGGGGCTGAACTCCTGGAACTTAATGGTGAAGCGGATCTCCTGCTCTGGCCGATTGCAGGTGACCAGCACGTTGGGGTCAAGCACAGTGCTGCAAGCAGCCGCCTGCTCGGGCCGCACCAGGTACAGCTTGTAGTACTCGTAGGGCCGCCCCGCTTCCGCTCGGGGGCAGATGATGTCCAGCTTGTCTCCAATCTTTGGATAGATCACCAGGCCCTTCCCACTCAGGAACCTGCCCAGAAGGGAAGACACAGTCAGCCTCGGGGTCAGGGGTCCCGGGCCATCCCCTGAATTGGGGGCACACATGAGGAGGACCAGGCTGAGCTGACTGGGCAGAGATGGCAAGGATAGGCATTCTGTCCTTCCTCCATCCTCAGGCTGGGGGTGAGGAGAGACAATAACACTACCAGCAGGGTGTGGAAGGGGTGGCCCATGGGCAAGGCTGCCAGGCTTTGACTGCTCGGCAGGGTGGGGCACTGCCTAGCTGGGGGAGCCCATTGTCCTAATGTGGCATTTCCGCAGGGGGCTGACGTGGCCAATGGTGTCAAGCTGGCAGCCCTGTTCTCCTTCCGCCCCCATCACACTCACACTCCTTCAGAGCCACTGCTACCATCTCTCCAGCACACACACGTGTGTGTGTGTGTGTGCACACATGCATACAAATACATGGTGTGTGTGAGTGCACATGCACACACACACACACACACACACACAAGCCCACACATGCCTTAGCCACCACCCCTATGGCTCCCAGACTACAACTGGGGGAGCTCAACCTGTCTGGTACCCAAGCCCTCTCTCCCATCCGTGCTAATCTTGGGCATGATGGGGAGCTAGGAACAGGCATCGCCTGGAACCAAGGGGTAATGGGTACAGTGTCTGGCCAGGTGCGACTGCACACAGCTCTCCCCACTCCCCATACCCACAGCCCAGTGTCTTAGAGGGGGTACCCATCAAAGGCCCATAATGTGAGAAACCTGAGTCCTGAAACTTGACCAGTCTCAGTCCTAAAAAGAACAGAGGGAGGGGAGAAGGGCCCCAAACACGGACAACAGATCACGTAAGATAGGACCCCAGGAGCCTCACACCTCTGTGTTCTAATCCCCCCACCTCCACATCTGCCTCTGTTCCAGATCCTGAGGGAGATGGACAAATGCCTTCCAAGCCAGGCTAATCTTCTAATCTTGAAGGCCTGGCACAGGGAAGAGCAGAGGGAGGGCAACTGCCCAAGCCCACCTATTCATATCACTCTCTCCTTACCTAAGCACACAGTGCAACAGTGCTGCTCTCTTGGCCATTTCTGAGCCTGGGCAGGCTGGAGCTGGGAGCAAAGCAATAGCGTGGAAGGAGAAAGCAGATAGACTTTGGAACCAGACAGACAGGGCCCTTCCTAGCTCTGTGACCTTGGATGAGCTGCCTGATCTCCCTGAGTTTCAGTTTCCTCACTTATAAACTGGCAGTGGTAAGAGCCCTACCCCCCGGGATTGTGGAGGGAGTGCAATGGTGCACGCAGAGTACATGGCACATAGTAAGCACTCAACATGTTTGACCCCTGCTTAGAAACAGTCTAGTCTGCCAAGAGGTAAGATACTAACAGCAAGTACCAATGAGGCCAGTCTTGGGTGACGGCGGCAGGGGGAGGCGAGAGGAAGAGAAGCGATGGCCCCATCCCGGAGGATTTTACTGTCTGCTGTGGGTCAGAAAAGTAAAAATGGTCCATGTTTTAGCAACAGACAGTACCAGGCTATCTGTAGGTTATGTGGGAGGATGGTGGTTCAAACTGCAAGGGCTGGAGGCAGTGAGAGCAAGGAGACAATTCATCTGACAGGAGATGGTTCCTCAGAACGAGCAGAATGAAAGTGCGTCCTGTGGGGGCGGGTAAGAAGTTAACACAGAGCAAGAGTGGACAGGAGTGGCTGGAACACAAACCCCAGGCCAGTGACTGGCCCCACAACTGGTAGAGAGAAGCAGAAGAAGAGGTGGGAAAGCTCAGCTCGGGCCGGACTGAGAGGCCTCAAGTGTCACAACAAGCAGTACGAGTTTCATCCCACTGGGGACAGACCTTCCAGCAAGGACAATGAAGGGTTGGAAGCAGTGCTTCAAGAGAACAGAGCTGACAGCAGGAGAACATGGCTCCACTTCCTGGGGGCCCGTTGCGCACTGGGGACCACAAGGTACGAGGGCCTACCGGGAGCTCAGGGCCTCACTCCAGGGAGGCAAATGCTACCCGAGGAGGTGAGTCTAGACCAAGTAGATGAAGAAAGGCAGCCCTCCCTCCATGTTAAATGAGGCTTCAACAAGCTGAGACCTGCCATCTTGCTGTACAAGAGGATAAAAACCACAAGAAGGTCTTTCCCTTAGTACCTAGCTTGACTGCACTCCAGAGGGCCAGAAAGGAGGCAGGCATGGGATGAAGGCCCCTACAAACATCGGAGAGGGAACACCCTCACCCCACGCCCCTATAATTCCCAAGGCAGTTTTCACTTCCCCAGCCTCACACTGGGCCCACCCAGACAGCAGGGTTAGATGACTCCTAACTTCTCAGAGCCAGAGGAACCTTTGAGACCCACTGAGTTCAGGCTCCTCATGTGAGGGAGGGAGTGATCACATGAACATCCCTATGGAAGAGAGATGCTCAAAGCCAACTGGAGGAGGCTACCCTCACCCAGGACGTTAACCCCTACAGGTCTAAGAAGACCTAAAGCCTTGGCTGAATCCTTGCATAGCTGCACTTCAATGAGACTCTCCATGGAGGTGATGGCAGGTACCCAGAGGGCATGTGAAGGGGTACAGGCTGGCTCACCTTTTGAACCACTTGGCCCTGGCTTCCTCACCGGGGAGGCTTAGCTGTTCTGAGCACATCTATGGCCGCTCAGGCTCTAGAGCTCCTGGACTGAAACACAGGGCTCCCAGCTACTGGGGGCTCTACCTTGAATCCAGAGACATCGAGGAAACAGATGTCTATATAGTGGATGGAGGAGAGAGAAGGAAAGAGGACTATTGCCCCTAACCCCCCTCAGACTCTCTTCAACCTCCAAAGACTTCATAAATATTCATCCGTTCATTTGCATAGCAGCTGGCAGAGGGAAACTCACCTTCCTCTAAAGTGCAGAAGGAAGAGGAGCCGGATGAGACCTGCCTTCCCTGACCCTCATCCCCCATAATGGTGCCTCCTCAGCATCTTCTCCAACATCAGGAGAACTGCTTCTTGGCCTATGAGAAGGCCAGGAAAGTGGCAAGGGGACACAAAGGGGCAGGTATGTAGCCAGTGAAAGCGAAGCCTGAAGCCAGGTACAACACTAGTCATACTATACGGGGGGAGCCTGTAGGTCTCCCATCATAAATGTCAGGTTAGGAGTAGGGGCAAGAGAGGAGGAGGAAGAGATTGTCCCCAAGTTAAACTCTTTATGCCCCACTTTTCAAAAACTACTACTCCCCCATTATCAAGCCAAGCTTTCTTGCCTGGGGCCACCCCCAGACAAAGCCCTTTTCTGGAAAATAAGGGGATTGACAAGGCCCAGCAGGAAGCCTGAAGCAGGTCGCCATGGTAACCCCTGAGGCCTTCCCTCCTTAGCTTCTGATAGCCCCAGGACCCCAGTGAGCCACCCCAGGGAGTAAAGGGACTTGGGGGAGGCAGCCTGAGTGTTCCAGCTCCTTCTTATGGCCTACCTCTGCCCTTCCACCTTAGTCCAAGTCTGTCCCTCAGCCTTTCTACTGAGCAGAGAAGTGCTGCCATGACTGCTAGTAAGAATCCTGGGACAGGAGAATCCTGAAGGGTCTGGGGCAGTAGCCTGCTCAGAGGCCAACTGCCCTCCTGCTTCTTTCGTCCAGCTGAGCCCCTCTCCACCCAAACACATACAATCTGCAGTGGGGCCAGCTTGCAGCTATGGGGGTCATGCCCAGAAAGGTGCCCATGCTCCACCAGGCCCACACTTCCTTCCCTTTCACCCTTCCCACAGCCTCTAGGAACAGGTGGTCAGAGAGTGGATGAAGGGAGAGCCCGGTCCCAGGCCGTGCCGGTCCAGGTTTGGTAGAAGACTCTAGCCTTGATTTGGTGACCCCGGCAGCACTGCGCCTGCACCCACAGAGTGGCAGGACGAGTGGAGGACAGACCCCAAGCCAGAGCTCAAGTCTGCTCTCATCCCAGCAAGGGTGGGGAGCCCCCAAATTAAAGGCTCCTCTTTCATTCCCCCAGCTCCACCCAGCCCCCGAGGCGGCAGGAGCAGGCCTGGCGTGTCCCAGCAGTGCCCGCCCAGGCGTGGGTGGGCAGGAGCAGCAGCTGGGTCCTGGCGCACACGCAGCACTGTCGGAGGCAGGGAAGCCAGGAGAGACCCAGAAGAAGTCACCCTCCCCACCTACACTGACCTTTGCCCTCCTCTCTGCCCCACCAGGCTCATACTTGGGTCCACTGGGGGACTTAAAACTCCTTTGCTCGTTGTCTGCTTTCTGTGGGATCCCTGAGAGGAAGTGAGATTCCTGGCCCAGAGAGTAACCAAAGGTGCTGTTCAGAGCTCAGGAGGGAGAGTGCCAGGCGGTGAATGGACTGCCTCTAGTTCAGGTCACCCAAGCAGGCTGCCCTCAGAGGCAGACCTAGCAAAAGCAAATGAGGAAGCCAGGGCACTGCTCATCCCACGTAGGCAGGGCCTGAGTCACAAGGACAGATGCACACACACCTGTGAGGTAAGAGGGGAACCCAGGGGCAGGGAGCCGGCACCTCTTTCCAAACCCCACCTTGAATTCCTCTCTCTCCTAGATTCCAAGGTAGCAGGATGGCATGGAAAGAATGGCACACAGCAAGCTCTACCCCTATGAGCTGAGTCTAGACAAGTCACTTCCCTCTTCCAGGCACAGGCCTTCTCATCTGGAAATGGGGGCAATTCCTACTCCCTAGGGCTGTTGGGAACCACCAATGAACTTACATATGAGGATGCTTTGTAAGAAGCAAGGTGCTGCCCGACTGTTAAGTTAGCCTGCCAAACATAGTACCATCGAGAAGTAAGAAGCTAAAGGAGCTTCCGCTCCTGGCTGCTGGCACCCCCACCCCCAAATGCCCACTATGAAAACACACACAGGAGGGGCTGCTATGGTGCCCAGGTCCAGGAACCCAGAATGTGGCTGGTGAGCATCCCCCCACCTCAGCTCCCCTAATAATCACAGAGTGGACCCTCCCCCGAACCTGGTGTTCTCATGGCAACAAGCAGCCTCCTGGCAGCGCACCCCTTCCATAGTCTCAACCCCAGAAAACAGTAGTATTCAGGGCCTGCTCATCCCCATCCACCTGAGCTGAGGAGGCAGTGGAGAACCTGAGGGGAAACAGGGAACCCTCCATTTAGCTCCCTGCCCAGCCTCACAGGCCCTTCTTGCCCTGGCCCGGCTGCCTGGGGTGGGGGTGGGGAGGGATGGGAACAGGAAACTTTAGGAGCTGCTGGGTTCCCATCACTCTGAAGCCCCCACCTGTGGCCAATCAGCCACAGAGTAGAAGAGGTCAGGTCCCTAGCCGCCCCGGAAAGGGGCCCCCTGAGCTGGCCTCCCCAGGACTGTGAGCTGGAACAGCTGTGAGGGGGCTGGGACCAACATTTTGGCTTGTAGCAGGCAAGCCTGGGTTGGGGTCTGCAGCTGCCCCCACCCATGCTGGATGGAGTCAAGGGTCCTGGACACCAAGCCGAACCCCCCACCCCCACCCCCTTATAGGGAAGGTGTAATGTGATCTCAGGCACATTCCCACTCCCTGGAGGTGGGGGAACCTGAGTGGGGGGCAGGAAAGGGTCAGAATGGGACTGAGAGACTGAACTGCAGCAGCTGGACTTGGCTGAGGACTCAAGTGTGAGGCCTGCCGGCTGCCCCAAGCTCTCCGGGGAAGAAGCTGGGGGAGGGGGCCGCTCTGGGACCTTCCATCACAAGCCCCCAACCCACCCAAGCACATGCATACATTCTGGTTTCTCCCAACCTGTAGTGGGACTAAACCTGCTTCCCCACCCCGTGCTCAGCAGGCAAATCTGACAAGAGGGGCAAAGGAGAGGCAGAAGCTCCAGCCACCCAGGGACTTCCACACTGAAACACCCCGGCACCACACCGATTTGGGAAAGAGCCTGGAAGTCTTAAGCTGGCCCTTCCTGCTCTCCTCTCCCAGTCAGGGCTAGGGCTGCAGGCACCCTGCAACCTGGAAACATACCCCCAGCCCCACCACTTCTTTATTTTGATTTTTTTCCCCCAAGAAGGAAGCAATTAAGCAAGGTTTATAGGCACTGGGAGATTTGAGTGGGGGGGGGGGTGCCAGCTCCTGACAAGGCTGAGGAAAGAGACCAAAAGCAGGGTGGAAGAGGGGAGGGAAGAGAGAAAAGGAGCCTGTGAGGGAGAGCACGGGCATGTGCGAGAAACAAAAGGACTTGAGAAAAAGAGGCAGAGAGTGACTAAGAGTGAGAGGGAGTGTGAGAAAGAGGGAGAGCAGGCGAGCCTAGCTGGAGAGGGGAGGTGAGCGCTGCTCACAGAAGGTGTGAGAGGGTGAACCGACACAGACCTGAGAGGGAGAACTCGGGCAGGAGGCAAAGAGGGAGAGACAGACAGAGACTGTTTATTTGAAAGGCTGTGGCAGCCTGAGGTTGGGCGCGGTGGCAGGGGCAGCCCCCAGAGCTCTAGTGGAGCTGAGGGTAGTGCCTCCCTCCTGTCCTCCTGCCCACCCCCCATGCGCCAACACACACAGACCCTTGGGCGTGGATGGAACTGGGAGGGGGGAGTGTCCAGGGGCACCAGGATCAGTCCCCCACCATTCTCAGGATCTGCTCAATTATAGGACAGAATTTGTGCGGCTCCTACTGAGTCCTACTGAGCCGCCCCCCCTCCCCTCCCCGGCCGTGTCCGGATGCCTGCCGTCAGCCTGAAGTGGATACTGGTCCAGTAAACCTGTAAACTGTAAAAACCTGTAAACTGGTCCAGAGCACTAAAGGCTCAAAACACAAAAAGGGAGAAGCTCAGAGAGATCTTGTTTCTCCCAGCCCCCCCCCAACTCTGCAGGAGGGCTCCTTTCCAGCTGCGGAGCTGCCTGCTATCTCTGGTTAGAGACCCGAGAGAGCAATTAGGTCACTCCCATGAGCCCCTATAATGGGCTACCCCAGGCAGATTTCAGCTATCCTGGCTCAAGAGAGAGCACTTCCAGCCTCCACCTCCCCTGTAAGTGGGGGGGGGAGGGGGGACAGACTGGGCTCTTCACAACCTTTCCCCTTGAGCTAAGCAGCTCAGGGCCCCCAGACTATCCTGACTCCCCGCTGTTTGGAGAGCCCTGCACCCAGTTTGGCTTCTGGGTGGGGGAGAAATTCTCGAAAATCCCTTTCCTTGTACCTTGTTCTCTTTCCGGAACCCTCTACACTGACCTTGTTTTAGCCATCCCACAAACCAGTAAATAGGACCCTACCGCAACCAAGGAGAATAGGAAACTAGAGAAGCTACCTTCTCCCCACTCCAGGGCTGAGAGATGCACTGTCCCTGAAACCTAAGAGGCCAAGGCAGGCAGGAGCCCGGGAAGTTAGCCCGGGAGACCAGGAGAGTGGACAGAAAGAGCTTCCAGATACAAAATCAGAGAGCACAGAGGGCAGGCCAAAGCCCCCCAGTTTCCCACTAAGTAGGGGTATCCACACATTGCCAGGACCTCCACAAAACAGGAAGAGCAATCTTGACCCTGGATTCCAACCCCAGTCCCGAATGCCAAAAGAGTAAAAGGTCCAGAGGTCACCGCACAGCCCCAGCGACTCTTCACTAACAGCCCAGAAACCACTGAGCCACCGCCCTAAAAGGTGTGTGTGTTGTTTGGGGGGTGGGGGGTGGATTGTGAAGGGTAAGGAGGAGGAAGAAAAGAAAGGATCTCCTCCACATAGCTACATCCCCAACCCCTTGGGAAAAGCTAAGCATAGCCCCCCAATCTGAGGGACATAGGGTGGGGAGCGACCGGGACCCGCCTGGGCAGGAATCCTTCTACCCCCACCCACCTCCCTCGCCAGCTCCGGATGCCACTCTCTGCCTGGGCTGGCCCTCGAAGCTCTGCCGCCGGCTCCACTGGACCCCCGACGGGCGCTGGATCGAACCCCCCTCCCCAACAAATCCCTCTCCCACTCCGCCCCTCTCCACCGGCCGCCTTTGTGAGCCTGGGAGCGGCGCCCGCCCTTCCACGGCCCCGGCAGGGAGAAAAGAGGGGCTAGAAGAGACGGCAAAGCGAAAAGCTAGGGAGGCAAAGAGGGAAGAAAGAGAAATGGAAATGGGAGAAGCCGGAATGGGGATACAGGCGCTGCCACCCGCCCCAAGCGCGGAGTCCCGAGCCGTGGTCCCTTCACAGCTAAACAAACGAGAAACCGGTGTTCCGGCCTCGTCCCCCACCCAGGTCAAGCTCGCCCCTCGAGTGGCTCTCGGAGAAAACCGCCACGTTCCCAGGGGCCCCATAGGGGAATGCGTTCTCTCCCCCACCCAGCTCTCGGGTGCGCCCTCGAGCGCCCGGACTCCCAGCTCCGCCAGGCGCGACCATCCGACTTGATCCGGGACGTGCGGAGGAGAGGGCGGGGAAGCCAAGGGGTCACAACCCAGCCGAGTGCCCCCCACCCCACCCCGCCGCACCCTGCCCCACCCGCCCGCAGGAAAACACACTTGAAAACGCCGGAGACAAAATGGGGCGCCGCTCCTCCTCGAAACACCTCCCCACACGCACTCGGGGGCGCGTGGCCTCACCCTGCAGAAGTGCCTCCCACCCCCAGGGACCAGAGCCAATAAGTTACTCACTTGGGGTTGAGGGAGCTCCAGGACACGGGCTCCAGGTTCTTGGCCAGCGGCGTGGCAAGCCGGCACAGTGCCAACACGACCATCGCCACAAGCCACTTGCCGAGCCAACGCTGCCCAGGCCGGGCCATCTTCCCAGGAGCAGGCTGCACTTGGGATCCCCTGGCGCCTCCTCAGCAAACTGGCCTCGCCTTCCCGTACTGCGCTGCGCTCTGAACCGCTCAGGCGCCCATCCTCCGCAGTCGCCGGCCTTGAAGTGCTCCCCTCCCGCCGGCTTCGATGTCGCTCTTCTCCGCCCGGCGGGCCAGGAGGACTCACTGGGCAGCCGTCCCCAACCCGGGCATGGGCTGCGGCTTCCGAGGGCTCGCTCCCCTGGTCTCTCCGCCGCACGAGGCGCGACGGGGGCTCTGCGCCCCCGGGTGATCCGGCCCGATTCCGCTTGGCTCCCCGAGACCGTTCGGGACTGCGCGCCCTCTCCCTGACTGGGTCTCCCCACTGAGGACTCGGTGGCCGCCCCGACGCCTCGACCGTCCCGGAATCGACGCCCCTCGGAAGAAGTGGGAGTCTCCTCACAATGCGAGCTCAGTCCGGGGGCTCCCGGCTGGGTCGCCCTGGCACGGTCTCCGTTCCTCCAGGCCACACTGGGACTCTGGGCTGCGCGCCCCCCCCTCCCCGACAGCTTCTACTTCAGCGGGGGCCCCGTTCAGTGTACTCAGAAGAGCGGGAAGACGCAGCCGAGCGAACTAGTCCCATCAGTTTGCGCTTCTGAAGCCTCGGCCGGGTAGCCCCGCAGCCCTGTCGCCGAGTCCTAGCTCCCCGGCGATTGCGCCCGAAGGTCTGCGGCCAGTGTGAGCCTCACACACCTCCCACTGCTGTCCAGCGCGCATAGACTCCCTCCGCTGCCGCTGAGCTGTCTACTCCCCTGCTCAGGCGAACGCAAGGCCAACCCTACTCCTCTTAGCCAATAGTAAGCTCCGTCTCGGGGTCCTTGTCCCATGCCACGCCCCAGAACAGGAAGGGGGCGGGGCTTCTGGGAGCTCTTAAGGACGCCGTGCTCGCGATGGCACCAATCTGAAAGTGCGGCTCGTGCGGTTAGGGGTGGGTCGGGTTTAGTCGCGTTCCCAGAGCGCTCAGCCCGTGGGAAGTTGGCGTTCCTCTAGGGCTGTCGGCCTGCTCTCCTCCCGCGCGCCTAGTCAACACTCTGGCCCACTGACCTGGGCCAGACAGGCCCTGTCACAAAATATCCCGGGAAAGTACTTCCATTGTCTTTACACGGGAGCCCTGAAGTCCTGCACAGGAGCCCTGAAGTCCTGCCTGTGCCCACCTCTGTGGCAAAAGTGGCCTGTTTGCTCCCCGTCCCATCTCATGTAGGGCTCTGGTGGGCCTTCCTCCTTCTTACCTCGCAATGCAGTGTCTGCTTGCACTTGGACCTGGAGTCCTAAACAAACGGAGAGCGGTAGGTGATGGAGACTCAGAGAGGTCAAGTACGGGATGGAAGTGGGTGGGAGGTGCGTTCTTTGCCCCTGGAGACCAGGCCTTCGGAATCTCAGCTTCGGGGGAAGGCTTTGTGGGATCTGGGAGCCCAAACTTAGAGTCTTGTCCTGTCTGAAGGGGCAGGCAAGGCCCCGGAACAGGTCAGCGGGGATGAGAGGGCAACCTCGGTAAAGAAAGACACCACGAGTGCGAAGAGGAAAAGGCGCAGGCAGACGCCTTTTGAAAAAGCAAAAGCGGGCGTCCTGGCCCCAAGACGCCAGACTCTAGCCCCTCCCGGCCTCACCATCTGGGTCTTTGTCTCCCAGCCCTGGCCCATTCTCCCCGCCCCTCCTCGCTTCCTTGCTTATAACTTTGGCTCCATCCCATAGCTCAGACCCTCCCGGTCCGGCCCGCTCTCCTGGTCGGACCCCAATAGGCATAACCACGTGCTAATGTCTCCCCCTACTGGTCTTCTATAGCACTGCGGGAGCCCGGGACAAATTGGAAGCTCCCAGCCAGGAGCTTGGCACACACAACCCTAGCACTTGACTTGAACACGAGACTTGGGACAGGCGTGGCGGCCTTGGCAAGAACCGCGGCCCAGTATAGGGAGGAAGGGAAAGCACTAGAGGAAGATCTGGGTTTGGGGTTGGCTTTGGGATATAGTCTCCTTGCCGCTTCTTGATGGAGACAATTACGTGAGCAACGTTCCCAAAGGGCTCTACCATTTACACAGGTTCATGTCCTTATCACACTCAAGTAGGAGTTACTCACTGGATCCTATGATGATCTCTTTGGCTGTAGAGTGGACCTGGATTTGGGAGTGGGGAATAAGAAGGGAGAAGCTAGGCCCCTCCTCCTTTTAGGGACAGGGCCTGGAGGGTGAAAGGGATCTGGGTGGACAGGGACCAGGAGGAGCTATGTCGGGTCTCTCAGCCGACAGCTGGACCCCTTGTTGGGGTGTGAACAAGGAGAGATGAGAACAAGGTGCACGGGCACGCCAATAGTCCAGCTTGGGGATCAGGATCCCTTGAAGCGTGTACATGGCACCTGAGTATGGAAAGAAGCCTGCTGCTTACTGAGTGCCTACTCCGTGCCAAGAACCATGTTAGATGGGTTTCCTCTCATAGTCCCTTGAGATAAGTTCCACTTCCCCCATTTCTCGTAAGAGGGAAGATAGGGCTCAGGGAGGAGAAGTAGCTCCACTGGGGTCACTGAGCTAATCGGTGGTAGAAGCAGGACGTTGTCTGTCTCCAAAGCCTGTACCGTACTGACTTGCCACACATTCAGCCCTTCTTGCCTACTTGCTTACTTAATTCATTCCTGGTTAAAATCTGGCTCATGCTTGGAAGGCAGCAGCCGTTAGGATAGCCAGGACTCTACTCTTCATTCACAGGTTACTAGAGCTGGGAAAGTTCTTCTGTGTTCCTGGCCACATCTCCACGTTCCCACCTAACATCACCACCACCAACCCCAGAACCAGCCTCAGATTCTGCTGCCAACATGCCCCCAGTGCCGTTTAGGAGGCAAGCCCAAGACCAGGTGGGAGATGGGGGAGGCGAGGCTATGGTGCCAGACTTGGGAACCCTGAGCAACTCCTGAGTGTGCGTTGGCACACCCTAATCCTGGCTGGGGGAGGCCAGCAGAAGAAAGAGGAGACGGCTTTTTATGTCGAGGCCTGCTTTACATGCTGGTCACCCCTGGTCACAGCACAACCTTTCTGCCTCAACCTGTCCACTCTAGCTCTAGGGGCCTCAGTAGCCAGGGCCCGTGACTCCAGGCCCCCACCTCCGGCACCTCCCTAGCAGGGCCTCAGATGTAAGGATTCAGGCCCCAGAGGTAGGGAAAAATGACTCCCCAGGGGAGCCTGAGAAGAAGTTGGGACCTGTGGGGCACATGGGCCCTCTCTTATCCAAACCCTCCCTACTCCAGTGCAGTCACAGCCCTCCCCAGGCCTCCCAGCGTCACCACACACACACACACACACACACACACACACACACACACACACACACACACCTGTCAAGTTCAAGTCCACCAGAGTTTGCTGAGCACTGATGCTGTGCTAACTTCTGAGCTGGGCCTACCCTGGTGACCCAAAGAAGAGCCCCACCAAGCCCAGCCCTTGAGGAGCTCCAGGCACCCCAAAATCAGCAGGTGGGGACCTCCCAGGCCAGGGATCATGCAGCCCCCAGAGAACTACAGAGAAGTTCCTTCTGAGCTCAGCTTCCCACACCCATGGGAGGCAGGGAGGTATATACTTCAGAGCCTCAGATTTCACCGTTTATCAGCTCTGTCTCCTTGGGCAAGTCACTTCACTTCTGTGTACTCCAGTTAACCCATGTATCATTTGGAGATCATTCCTCCTGCACAGGGCTGTGGTGAGGGCTGAATGAGAGAACATACAACAACGGCTTAGCATCACACCTGGCCCACCATGGTGCTCTCCATATGGAAACTCATTCTTGCCCAGAGACACCCTCATTCCTAGTCATGCAGGTTCTCACTTTTGCCTGTTCACGCATGTTTTATGTACGCATGCTCAGTTTTTAGACCCTCTTGTATTTTCACACACAGGTACATATTCAAACAAAAACACTTGGTGTCTCTCACCCATCGATTCATGCAGCACCAGGTGGCAGGCCTGGTTCCTGCTCCTTGTGGAACCTAGAGTCTAGCCCCCACATTTTTCTCATGTCACTGTTACATATACACGCATGAACACACACGCACACACACACACACACCCTCAATTTCTGTGGCCCTTATCCTCGACCTGTCCTTGCCAGCCTTGCACTCTGAGACAAGAGAGATGAGTTAATTTACCGAAGGCCACACAGCCAGGAAGTAGAAAAGTCACGATTTTAACCTAGGCTACTGAGCTATGTAACTTGTGCTGTAACTGATGACTCTCGTGAGTCTACACTGATATCCCAAGGCTCTGGGAAGGAGTGTGTGCCAAGGGGTGGGCCTTGCATTCCAAAGGGTCAGAGCACAGGAAGCCTACCCTGAGGCCCAGGGCAATGTAAGCTGGGAGAGCCCAGTGAGGCTAGCAACCCTCTATTATATCTACAGTCATCCCCAGCCTGCCCTAGGTCTCCTGTCTGTCCCCTCAAAGACCCACAGCCTCTGCACGTACCCTCCTCACAGATACACACAGCCATTCCCTACTGGAGAGGGGGAGCTGCATTTCTTGAACACCCACTGTATGCCAGGCACTGTAGCTGGGTACTTTCACCTTTGGTGCTATATTATCTGAGTCTAATTCTCACAACATCCCTGAGGTAGACATTGATAGGCCTATTCGAGAAGTGAGAGAAACCGAGGCTCCAGGCTCAAACGGTCTGCATCCCCTCCCCACGCCAATCTCCGCTTGTGAGGCTCTCTCGAGCCAGCTGGCTCATTCCCACCGTCCATTTCTCTCCTGTTCTTCCCTCTGCCCTCAGGGCTCTCCTAGCTGAGATTTGCTGGGATCTGTGTTGGACCCAGGCTGTCCTCTCTCCCCCACAAATACCTGGTTTTTCCCAAATCACTCTATCTCTGGGTTAGTCTCAGGGCAAACCCCAGGTGGGGCCGGAGCCCTCCCGCTCCTCCTCCCCCCCTCTCCTGGATGCACCACACCCCAGGACTAGGTCAGATCGAGCCCCAGGGAGGTAAACCTTGCCAGTCGAGTTCCACTGCAGCCATGACAATGTTCAGTGGCTGGTGAAGGAAGGGGTGGTCCCAAACACCCAAGTTTCAACCAGACTCTCAACCCCCAGTCCCTGTCCCAGCTTCACGCCTGGTTTACAGGTGTTTGCACTAAGATCACCGTGATCTTCCAGGTGTCAACCTGGCCCCTGCTCAAGCTGTCAGCAGGTTACTGGGGATAGGAGGAGCACATCTTCTTGAGATGGTCCTGCCCCCTCCCTCCCTCTCACTTTATCCCCTCCTTATTCCACTTTACCCTACCCTGGACTTTTAGAAATCTGTCCTAAACCTTCAGGCCCCATACAGGCAAATGACCTGCCCCCGTCCCTGAAAAGAGCCTACAACAGGACATCGGAGAGACAGAGCATGGCTCAGTGTGGCAGAGTAGGCGGCACAAGGTTCTGAACTGCAGCTGGGACCGTGGGTTCCCTCGAAGCCTCATCTTTGGACACCCCTGGCCTCCTGTGCGCTCCAGAGCAGTCCCTCCTGTCTTGTGCGCTCTAGCCCAGCAGGGGGCAGTCTAGGGGGAAAATCCCACAAGACTCGGGCCAGGCCTCCTGTTGTTCCCTCACTGCCCCCTGACCTGGAGAGTATGCAGAGCGGGGCTAGACCATTCATCACTGTCAAGGTCTCAGGAATTTGGGGGAGGGGAAGCGGTAGCTGTCCCTACCTGTCACTGACCCCAGCCTAGCTCCCCATCTCAGAAGGCCAGTGGTCCTGGGGGAGCATGCTGCTGGCTGGAGAAGTAGCATCTTCGCCCAGTGCTGCTCCTGGCTCCTTAGAGAACACACTGGACATGTCAGGCCCCATAAATACAGGGAATAAAGTTCCCTTGGAGGAGCACCCCAAGCAGAGCACACATCTGGACAACCCCAGGAGCGCAGGAAGGGTAGCTGCTTCCTCAGCTCTCCCGCCCTCCTAGACCTGACCTCTCACCAGCCTAGGAGCTAACTTCCTGCATCCTCCCCTGCCACAAAGGCTAACGGGTCAGGTCCTGGGCTTCCTTGACTGATAAACCTAGGCCTACTGGTAGAGAGATCATGAGCCCTTGGGGACATCCTGAGGAGAGAGAAGGGGCTGAACCCAGCTGGCCAGATACCCACTGGCAGATATATGGCACCCAGGCCCACCCGCCTCCAGCTGCCCCTTAGCCAACCCAGCCAGGATCTCTGACCTTGAAACCTCTCTTCCCCACTCACAACTTAGTCCACTTGGTTTAGAGAACTTCTGTCCTACCTTCAAGTCAGGAGGGCCCCAGTGCTCCCTCCTGAGCTCGGTGTACCTCCCAGTGAGCACCCAGTTTCCTTCTAAGCCATTAGTGTCCCCACCTAGCCTCTCCCATCCAGGCCTCCTCCTCCCCAGAGGGCTGCCTGACTTCGGGTTGGGGTAAGACCTCAATTAAGGTACCACCCAGCACCTTCCTTATGGGAAGCTAGCTTCTCAGGGGAACATAAATTTCCTCGGCCTGGCTTGTTTTTCTTTCACAGACCCTCTGCAGGACACAAAATAGAGCCCCCAACTTCAGGAGGAATTTTCCTCCTTGGATGGGTGTCCTGGGAAAGGGTGGGGAAGTCAGGAAGCTGGGGGGAGGTCTGAACTGAGAGTGCTGTAGGGGATTAGGACTCCAAAGACAGGGGAGGGAGGAGGTGGGATTTCAGAGGTGGGGAAATGAGGCGTTAGGGAGGTTGTTGAATCAAAGGGGTAGAGTCCCCAGGGAAATCCTTCCCTCGCCCAGGTAGCCTCCCTATTCCTCAATCTCTGTCGACCCCCAGTGGCCAGCCCAGTATTTGCAGTCCAAAAGCGGACCTAGCACTAAACCTTGGCCACTGACAGCTTTGGGTGTTGGCCTGGGTTAGGCCAAGCCAAGAAGATCCTTCCTTCTCCTCCCCATCCTCCCTCCCGGTACTAATCCAATCTATCCAGGCCCACATTAGCATCCACCTCCTCTGGGCAGGCTTACTGGCAGGTCCTGGAAACTTTCCCTCCTTTGAGCTCCATATTATGACTATACTGCCTGTGATTGGCACTTGAATTTTCATTATTTGTATACATCCTAGCTCTCCCACTACATACTAACCTGGGGCAGAAATCACTGACTGCTTCTCCTTTGCCCTCGGGCATACAGGAGGTATGCAATAAATGATGATGATGATGATGGTGACAGCTGCCATCTACTGAGCGCCTACTACATTCCATGTACTTTGTACCCATTTTCTCATTGAAAAGTCATTTTATAGACAGACCAGGAAACAAATGTTATCAGAAATCAATTGACCTAAAAATGCCTCACATGCAGTAAGTGGCAGACTCCAAGGCTTGATGCGGGTTTCTCTGGCTCCAAATTATAAGTATCTCCATCTCCTATGTGCCATACGCTGCCCGTACCCCTGGAAAGGACGTGGGGATGACTACGACTTGGTCCCTGACAAGTCATGGTGTGGGCCACGGCCAACATGATACGCTCCACGGAGCATGGAGGAACTGGCTCCATGTCCTTCCAATTTTTCTCTAGTTTGCTCTTTGACAGAGCAGATTGCAGAGCCCAGATGCAAGTCTCCCAGGTCCCATCACACAAGGAGACTGGGGGCAAGAAGGAGACTTCTATGGGGTCAAGAATCCAGGGCCACAGAGGAAGAGTCCATCAGAGTCTGCTATCAGTAGGATACCCAGTCCCTCTAGAGAACCAGCCTGGGTCAGTTCAGTTCACCAACACTGCTGGGCCTTCTCTGGGAGCCTGACAAGAACTGGAATCTGAGGTTTAAAGAGATGAGAGAGATGCGTGAGTTAATTCCCCTCTCTCCATGCTGTGCCCAGTTAGCTACCAGTCCCAGGCCACTAAGCACCATTGAGCAGAGCGCCCACTGATCTGAACCTTACTCTTCTCCATGACTTCCCTGAGCCATTTTGCCTTTCTCCAGCCTGGTGATCTAAGGGGAAACTGAGTCATCTTACGCTTGCCCTCCCTCCTTCCCCAAGTAAACCACTCACCTGAGACTCTTCCAGTCACTCCATTCTTAGTAGTAGTACTTGATGCAAAGAGTACCTGCTTGGGCTGAAAAGGAAAATAACCCCTTGTGTGTGTCTGAGGTGGTTCAAACTCCCAGTCCCTTGCCTGCCCCCACCACTAAGGTTCCAACAAGGCCCTGGCTTAGAGTTGACAGCACTGCAAAGCAGGAAGCTTAGTTTCCCAGGCGCATTCTACCAGAAGCAGAGCTTTCAGGTTTCGGGTTGGACTTTCCATAGACAGTTCATTAAGGGATTTTTTTTTTCCAAAGTGGATGAGTGTTAACACCTGCTTTTGTTTTTGTTTTTTTTTTTTAATGTTTACTTTTTTATTTATTTTTGATGTAGTGTTCAATGATTCATTAGTTGCATATAACACCCAGTGCTCATGACAACATGTAACACCTGCTTTTGAAAATGTCCAGTCTGGGGCGCCTGGGTGGCTCAGTCAGTTAAGTGTCTGACTTTGGCTCAGGTCATGATCTCAGAGTCCTGGAATTGAGCCCCGTCTTTGGCTTCTCGTTCCAATGGGGAATCTGCTTGTCTCTCTCCCTCTCCTTCTGCCTCTCCCCCCTCTTGTGCTCTGTCTGTCTCTCTCGCAAATAAGTAACTAAATAAAATCTTTAGAAAAATAAAAATGTCCAGTCTGAAATGATCAGGCACAGGCCTCTGACTCTGAAACCCGCTGTTATATTTTTTTTTTCCTCACACAGGTACAAAACAGAACTGCTTCCCATAGAAAGTCTCAGCCCTGCTAGCAGGGCCTCCCAGGGCCACTGCTGGGCAGAAGCAATGATCTTCCTCTAGGAGCGTACGTGCCCTCACCGGGCAACCAACCTTCCATCAGCAGCAAACAACCTCACACCCAGCCTAGCTGATTGCTAAGACTGATGGGTGTGCACGTACCCTGCCACAAGGAATATTTGCACTCCAGGAGCTCATTAGGGAAGTTGGGCTCCCACACTGCCACCTAGCACTTGGCAAAACGTGTACTTCCAGAAATAATGACTCCAGAAGTCTTGTCTGAAGGCGTGCAGTCCAGCAAGCTATCCTGACACCCTAAATGATCCCAGGGATGAAATCAGATCTCTGGGGTCAGTGGCGCTGAGATGGGGATTGTGGGGGTACACATCACTGCACACAAGTCAGCAGACCACCATGGATGGGGCAGGGTGTTACACAGTATTGCGTAGCCTGGTGGTATTCACTGTGAGGGGCTAGGAGCCTATTTCATAGAGTTGTTGTGAGGGTTACATGGGTAAAATATGTGAAGCATTTATAAGGCAGGCACATGGATGCGTTAGCCCTTGTTAACTGTCTTTTTGCCCTCTTCGAATATTTATTAGCCAATTTGTATTTCTTCTCAGCTTTACATAGTCCACTCTTTTGCATTTGTGGGTTTTTTTTTTTCTTAACTTGTAAGAACAATTTATCTGTTAAGAATATTATTTGTTGGGGTGCCTGGGTGGCACAGCGGTTGGGCGTCTGCCTTCGGCTCAGGGCGTGATCCCGGCGTTGTGGGATCGAGCCCCACATCAGGCTCCTCCGCTATGAGCCTGCTTCTTCCTCTCCCACTCCCCCTGCTTGTGTTCCCTCTCTCGCTGGCTGTCTCTATCTCTGTCAAATAAATAAATAAAAACTTAAAAAAAAAGAATATTATTTGTTGAATCTCTCTTGGACTTGGAGCCCAAATTATTTTTATTATGTTTTTGCTTTTCAGATTATCCCTTATAACAGCTTTATTGAGATATAATTTACATATCATAAAATTCACCCCTTCAAAATGTACAAATCAGTAGGTTTTAGTATATTTGTATAGTTGTGCAAGCATCATTATTATCTAATTTCAGAATCCTTCATCATGCCCCAAAATACCATATCCATTAGCACCCACTCCCCACTCCCCATTCCTTTCTCCCCGTAGCTTCTGGCAAGTACTAATCTACTTTTTTCTGTCTGGGTGGATTTGCCTATTCTAAACATTTCATATAAATGGAATCATACAATATGCCATCTTTTGTGGCTGGCTCCCTTCACGGAGCATAGTGGTTTTGAGGTTCGTCCATGTTCTAGTGCATGTCAGTAGCTTTTCCATTTTGATTGCCACACCGTATGTCATTGCACGGCTATACCACACAATTTTTAGGCATTCGTCAGTTGATGGACGTTTGGGTTGTTTCTACTTTTTAGATCTTACGAATAATGCTGCTATGAACATGGATGCACAGATTTTTGTGTGGACATATATTTATATTCTTCTTGGTTACATATACCTGGGAGTGGAATTGCTGGGTCATGTGGTAATTCTATCTGTAACTTTTTTTAGGAACTGCCATATTGTTTTCCAAAGCGGCTGTACAACTTTACGTTCTCACCAGAAATGTACAAGGGTTTCAATTTCTCCACATCCTCCCCAAGATTTATTTCCTTTCTTTTTGATTGTAGTTATCCTAGTGGGTGTAAAGTGGCATCTCACTGTGGTTTTGGTGTGCGTTTCCCTGATGTTGAGAACATTTTCATGTGCTTATTGGACGTTTGTACATCTTCTTTGGAGAAATGTCTATTCAGATACTTGACTCATTTTTACTTGGGTTATCTGTCTTTTTAATGTTGAGTCCTAAGGATACTTTATATATTATGGAGACAAGCTCCTTATCAGGTATATGATTTGCAAATATTTTCTCCCATTCCATGGGTTGTCATTTCGCTTTCTTGATATTGTCCTTAAAGCACATTATTTTCTTTTTTTGCTTATGTTTCTGGCATCACATCAAGAAACCACTGCATATCCCAAGGTCTCAAAGATTTACTCCTATGGTACTTCTAAGAGTTTTATAATTTCAGTTCTTACATCTAGATCTTTGATCTATTTTTAGTTCATTTTAGTGTCTGGTGTGTGGTAGGGGTCCAACCTCATTTTTTTTTTTTGCAAGGGTATTTTCAGGTATCCTACCACTTTTGTTGAAAAGACATTCTGTCCCCATTGAATTGTCCTGGCATCCTTGCTGAAAATCAACTGACTATATGTGGGAATATTTGTTTGGGGGTTATCAGTCATATTCCATTGATCTACATGTCTGTTCTTGTGCCCATATGATACTGTCTTGATTACTACAGCTATGTAGTATATTTTGAAATTGGAAAGTGTGAATTCTCTACCTTTGTTTCTTTCTTGCAGGATTGTTTTGCCTTTTCAGGGTCCCTTACCTTCCATATGAATTTTAGGATCTGCCTGTCAAATCTGCAAAACAAAGCCAAATGGGATTTTCATGGGAATTGCACAGAAACTATAGATCAATTTAAGAATTAAATTTAAAATATTAAGTTTTCCATTTCATGAACACAGAGTATGACTTTCCACATATTTAGGTCTTCTTTAATTTCTGACAATAACATTTTGTGTTTTTCAGATTACAAGTCTTGTACTTCTTTTGTTAACTTTATTCGTAAGTATTTTATTCTTTTGATGTTATCATACATGAGATTGTTTTCTTAATTTTATTTCAGATTGTTCATTGCCAGTATAGAGAAGTACATTTTTGTACATTGATCTTGTATCCTGAAACTTTGCTTAATTCATTTGTTACTTTTATAGGCTTTTAGTAGATTTATTGTGCTTTTTATACATAAGATTATGTACTTTATAAATAGAGATAAATATTTACTTTTTCTTTCATTATCTGGATACCTTTTATTTATTTTTCTTGGATATTGTCCTGGCTAGAGCCTCCAGTAAAAATGTTGAAAAGAAGTGGCAAAAGCAGACATCCTTGTCTTACTCCTGAACTTAGGGAAGAAGAACTCAGTCTTTTACCCTTAAGGAAGATGTTAGCTGTGAGTTTTTTGGTAAATGCTTTTTATCTGGTTGAAGAAGTTCCCTTCTCATCCTAGTTTGTTGAGTTTGGGGGATTTTATTTATCATGAAAGAATGACAAATTTTATCAAGCACTTCTGTGTGTATCGAGAAGATAGTGTAGTTTTTGTCCTTAATTAATATAGGTGTTAAATAAACCTTCTATTCCAGGGATAAATTACACTATTTCATAGTGCTTAATCATTTTTATTTATATGTTACTGGATATGGTTTGGTCTGTACTTTTCTTTGTCTAGCTTTAATATCAGTAATATTTATTTCATTGAATGAGTTGAAAAGGATTCTCTCCTTATATTAGGATTCTTCAAAGAAATAGAACCAGTAGTACATATATGAATTGGCTTATTCACTTATGCAATAATGGAAGCTGGCAAGTCCAAAATCTGTAGAGCTGGTGTGCCAGTTCAAGTCGGGAGATTGGCAGCTGCTGTAGAACCAGGAAGAGCTAAAGTCCCAGTTCAAAGGTCTTCAGGCAGGAAGAGTTGATGTTCTAGCTTGAAGGCTGGCAGGCAGGAAAATTATTTGGGGCAAAATCAAGTAAGATTGGGGGGATCAGCCTTTTATTCTATTCAGATCTTCAACTGATTGGATGAGGCCCATCCATATTATGGAAGATAATCTGCTTTACTCAGTCTGCTGATTTAAATGTTAATCTCATCCAAAAAACACCTTCACAGACGTTCCCAGAATAATGTCTGGCCAAATATCTAGGCACCCCATGACCCTATAAAGCTGGCACATAAAATTATCTACCACAAGTCCACCCCTTATCAACTTGGCACCCATATCCAACTCCTTAAACCATACATAATATCAAAATAAAGAAAGTAACAAGGTTATAATTCCACCAATATGATACAATTATCCTGCCTACAACCAAAAGCACACTAACCCCTTTCCCAGATGAGGGGGTAAAGTCCTTGAGTGATGTTTACTCTCCCCATGATATCCCCGTAACTTAAATAATACGATGTAAAGTTAACAATACTTAAATACTGATACTTAAATATTCCTGTGCCTTTCTCTTGTAAGAACACTTGTCACTGAATTTTGAATGCACCCAGATAATCCAGGATGACCTCCTCATCTCGAGTTCATTGACTTAATCATACCTGCAGAAATAGATCCTTTTTCCGAATAAGATAACATTTGTAGTTTACATAGTATTAGGGCATGGACATATATTTTTGGAGGCTATCATTCAGGGAATGGGGTGAGTACCAAGTGCAGAGAAGGCATGAAAAGGGGCTGTCATGCTGTGTTTGATTCAAATGCCAGGAAAACAATGGTACAAACAAGCAGAGAAAGCCTAGGACCCTTGGCTAGGCCCTGGAGAAAGAAGACTCCGCCAGGAGGGCTACAGGTTGTCATCTCAGCCTGAATTTACATGAGGTGAACACACGGGGGCGTGTGATTCTCACAACAGGCTGCCTCAGAGACTCCTGGTGAGGCCCCAGTCTCCTGCTCCCCTGTTTCTACCTCTAGGGCAGCAGGCCCAGGCCCTGTGACTGAGAAAGAGGCTGATGGAGGGAGGGAGGAGGCCTAGGAGATTTAACAGGGTCCTCTCTGGGGCACAAAAGATACCTTATGTCAAACCACTGAAGGGAATAAAAGAGAAAGTAGAAGTGGCTCAGCACATTTGGGGGTTGAGGGGGGAGGGAAGAAGTCACAATACAAGGGATTGTGCCCTGCAGGCTAGGCAAGTAAACATTAGTCTATTACACACACACACACACACACACACACACACACACACACACACACACACAAATTATGAGGGAGTCCCAGATTTGTGGAAGGGAGCATGAGTGAGGCATGAGAATGTCCAGTTGGGAGCATTTGGGGACATACTAGATCTCAGTCTTCATGTTATAATTATGAAAAATAAAGACAGCAAAACTTCATGTCTCTATAGGGCTAGTGTGTGGAAAAAGCTAAGCTGATAGCTCTAGTGAGAAATATCTGAAGAAATCAAGCCTGTTCTGAGGTTAGAAATCTCAAAGAACGTCTAGCCTGAACAGGATGGTTTAAACTTCAGAATTAAAGGAGCAAGGAATGGTAGCAAGATGCACCAGCTTTAGAGTCAGGCACATTCACTGCACACTTGCTGGCAGTGTGGCCTTGGGGAAGTTTATAAACTCTCTGATTTGCCCCATCTTTCAAATGGGCATAATAATAATAGTACTACTAGGTAAGAGTCGAGGAAGATACTGGGTGTAGAAGTGTCTGGAGCATAGCAGGTGTCTAGAAAATGCTCCATCTGCAGCTATGCATGATGGAGTCTTGAAAAACAACTTCAGTGTGAAACGTTGGGGACCTTGAGGCAGGCTGTCTAACTTGAGAGCAGTAACCTACTGTTGGATGATAAAACCCATGTAGGATTGGACCTTCTCTAGATAATGCTTAGGAACCTTCCACTCCTGGGACAAGGAATTATGGGAGGTGCAGAAAGATATCTAGTTCTCATCAGTCAAAACTTAGCTCAATTGCCACCTCCTTGGAGAACCTTCTCCAACCATCCAGACTAAATTAGTGCCGCTCCCCCAACCCTAGCCATGGCCTAAGAAACTATCTTGTTTATTTCTTCATAACAGTTATCACAGTCTAAAATTACCATTTTCCTTATTGGCTTACTTTTTAGCATGCACACACACACACATGCCCAGTAAAATTTGTTGCTGTGATGTATAAGAAATGGACCCTAGCATCAAAAAACTAATGATACAAGTGTAAGAGTAGTTGAGGGCTCACGTGTCAAGGTCAGGAGCTATTTCCAGCCAAGAGGTATGAGTTCTTGGGTCTTGAGCAAGGCTTTGAAGGATGAATAGCATTTGAAAAAGTGGAGGTAAGTGAAAAGAGAGGAGTTAACGAATGACAACAACAGCAGTTCTTATTTTCTGAACACCACCATGGTAACAGACCTGGTTCTCAGCCCTGCAGTAGAGCAGTCAACAAGCCAGAGGAGACCCTGGCTCTGTAATGGCATTCACATTGCAGTGAGAGGAGACAGGACTCTTTTGGATAGTAATCAATACAATGCAGAGGATAATGCAGAGTAAAGTGATGGAAAGAGATGGACATAGAGGTGGGTGGGGTTCCTATAGAGGTAGGCAATCAGGGGGTCTTGAAGATGCCATGTCTGAGCTGAGATCAGGATGATAATTAAAAAAAAAAAAAGCCAGGCACCCAGATTCCAGTCCACTGTTCTACACACAAGGCTCATTTCCCCTGCATTCAGACCTTGCCACCTCTTCTCTTTCTCTGTCCTCTGATCTTTCCCCAGAGCCTTTCTTTGCTTCCTCTGGCCACTCTCTACTCCTTTTACTGTAAATCACTCCAGCCTTTCAAAGTCTCTTTCAATTTTCCTTTATTTAGTACCAATTCAACAAACCAAAAGTCTCCAAATCAAGCCAGAACACTCAAGAAGCTTCTTAGAAGGGGAAAGAGATTAGGGGAAGACAATGAATCCTCATGCCTCATTTTTCCCTGTCACACTGGTGAACTCCAAATAAAAACAGTAACCTGACAGGGATGCTGTGGGGATTGTCCTACCTAGCACATAGTGGATACTCAGAACACTTTAATTCTCTTCTCTCCCCGACTCCTTGATATTTTCAAACATGAAGTGTCTGTTTTTAAAGTTGTGTGTTCATCATAGAATAAATGAAAGACACTGTGAAGAAGAAAAGAAAAGAATGGCAATCACTCTAATAAATTTCCCATGCCTCAAAAGTAACAACCATTTAACCTTTCGGTGTATTTTTTTCGGGGGTTTTTCTAGGTGTCCTTCTTTAAAAAAAAAAAAACACAGATTCATTGAGATATAGTTTGGCTACCATAAAGTCTACCTCTTTGAACTATACAGTATAATTTCTTAGCCTATTCCCAAAGTTGTGTGATAATCATCACTGTCTCATTTTGGAACATCTTGTCACTCCAAAAAGAAACTTTGTACTCATTAGCAGTCACTCCCACTTACCCCCACCTCATGTCCAGCCCTAACTAAACATTACTTTATTTTCTGTCTCTATAGACCTGCCTACACTGAACATTTTATAAAAATGAAGTCTTTTCTGTCTGGATTCACTTAGCATGATTTCAAGGTTCATCCATGTTGTAGTATATATCGCTAATTCATTCCTTATGAATTCCTTATTCCAACAAATAACATTTTGTTGTATGGATATACCACATTTTGTTTATACATTCTTCAGTTGATAGGCATTTGGGTTATTTCCATTTTTACTATTATGAATAATGCTACTATTCAGTTTTTATGTGGACACATTTTTTTTCTTGAATATTGTACATAAGTAGAAGTGGACTTGCTGGATCATAGGGTAACTGTTTAACATTTTGAGGAACTCCCACACTATCAATGTTTCTTTCTTCATGTTATGGTGATGCTGTAATACAATTACCTGTACTAGCTTTCTGGGATTTTGTTTTTCCCCTAGTTTCTTAGTAAAACTTATTTTTTCAAGCTTCCTTTTAAAAATGCATTTGAGTTCATTGGCTGCTAATAAGTTAATAAGCCCTGGGAATACAAACATAAATAAAAGCTGGTCATTACTGTCAATTAGCCCACAATCTAGCAGGAAAAGCAAACATATCAAGTTCAGTTCCATGTTGTCTGTGCTATAGTAGAGAGAGATTTACAAACTGCTGAGAAAGCTCGGATGAAGAAACCAAAACTCTTCCCATGGGGTGGTAGGGAAGGCTTCCTGGGGGAGTGACATTTGCAGAGTCTGGAAAGATGAGTATGGGTTCATCAGGTTGATGAGGAAGAAGAGGAGGAGGAGAGGGAGGAGTAAGAGAAGAATGCCAAGCAGAGTCAGCATGCTTTTTACATGAAAAAGCATGTAAACATGAAAGAAAATGGCACCGAAGATGCTACAAAAAGATTGGTATGGTCAGAGTCCCAAGGCAGTTGTGATACTAGTAATGGAGGTCAGGGCCAGATTTTGAAGGGCTTTGAATAATACGTAAAGAATTCAAAATTTAGCCTGTATCATTGGAGAGCCTTAGAAATATTTAAGACCAGGAGCTGGCATCGCTAGAATTACAGAGTTCAAAAAGTATTTTTAGGGGCGCCTGGGTGGCTCAGTTGGTTAAGCGTCTGCCTTCGGCTCAGATCATAATCTCAGGGTCCTGGGATCAAGCCTGGGGTTGGGCTCCGCTCCTTGCTCAGCAGGAAATCTGTGTCTCCCTCTTCCTCTGGCCCCCCTCACTCATGCTCTCTCTCTCTCTCTCTCTCTCTCTTAAATAAATAAATAAATAAATAAATAAATAAATAAATAAATAAATAAATCTTTTTTAAAAAGTATTTTTAAGTCACAATAGTATACACGTGTGTGATTAAAAATCAAGGAGCAGGAGTGTTTATTATAGCAACCAGCAGTCTCTTGCTCCATTTGTCCCATGTCAGACCCTCTCCTCTTTTGTTTCTCCTGGTAATTACTTCCCTCATTTATTCCTAATAGTATACATAAGCTACCATTTCTTGATCTACCAATTCAAGACACAACCTCCCTACTTTTATCTTTGCAATATACATGCTATCTTTGTATGTCATACTCCTATTTATGTAGTCCCGTCTTTCAATGGACACACCATTTTACATTCCCACCAGCAATGTGTAAGAGCTTCAATCATCCCCTTGCTTTTCTGTGTAGCTTTAGACAATATACTTGTATTTCTTGTTTTATCAACACTAGATAGTATCTCTTGACTCTCCATTCTGTGAGATGAGAATATTGATGGCCCTGCTTTTCCCTAATGCTCTTCTCTCCTTTATGCATCCCATTTTCTGTCACTTACATTTTTAAGTTTGCATTGTCAAGATTGATGATATTTGCATTCTGTTCTATAAGCATAATTAAATCATCCATGCTTTCTCTATAGGTTGTTGATTCAAAATAAACAAGGGTTGCATTAATTATTGTTGATAGGTGGGGGATTCTGTATGTCTTTTAGGTCTAGTTGTTTTATAGTGTCCTTTAAGTTCTATATCTCCTTACTGATCTTTTGTCTGATTGTTCTATCCATTATTGAAAGTGGGATATTAGAGTCTCCAAAAACTATTGTAAAGCCATTTATTCCTCCCTTTAATTCTGTCAATTTTTGCTTCATATATTTGGGGATCTGAGTTCAGTCACATATGCCATTCAGATGGTCTCAACACCACATTACAATCTCAAGGCTATATCCTTGGGACAGCTTCTAGGAGCAGGAGAGGCAAGCAGAATGTACATTACAAGGACGGAGGAGTGGGTGAGGAGCCTCTGCATGCCCTGGTCCAGCTCACCAGTCAATTGGTGGTCATGTTCTTTCCATGATATCCCCTAACCTCGGATTTGGCAATGGATTCTCATATATGACATCAAAACACAAGAAAAACAATTCAAATAGATAAATTTGAATTTGAATTCATCAAAATGGAAAACTCTTATGATATAAAGGGCTGTCAAAAAAGCGAAGAAACAATCCCCAGTATGGGAGAGATATTTGCAGATCACAAGGGACTTGTATGTAGTATATATAAACAACTCTTAAAACTCCATAATAGATGATCCAATTTTTTTAAATGGGCAAAGTATCTGAGTAGACATTTCTCCAAAGAAGATATACAAACATCCAACAATTACATGAAAAGATTCTCAAAATCATTAGTCAAGGGTCAAAGCCACAATGAGATACCACTTCACATCTACTAGGATGCCTATAATCAAAAAGTCAGATAATAACAAGGGTTGGTGAAGGTGTGGAGAAATCAGAACCCTAATATATTGATGGTACAGCCACTTTGGAAAGTAGTCTGGAAGTTCCTCAAATGGTTATACGTTGAGCTACCATATGACCCAGCTACTCCAATCCAAGGCATAAACTCAAAAAAATAATAATAAACATACACATTCACACAGAAACTTGCTTTTGAATGTTTATAGCAACATTATTCATAATAGCAAAAAGGTGGAAACAACACAGATATCTATCAACTGATGAATAGATAAATATCTATATATGTATAGTGAAAATCTATTTCACAATACAAAGAAATAAAATTCAGACACATGGTACAACACAGATAAGCTTTGAAAACATTACATTAAGTGAAAGGAACTGTCACACAAGGCCATGTATTATGTGATTCCAATTATATGAAATGTCTGTAATAGGCAAGTCCACAGATATTCCTGGTTATCAGGAGTTGGAGAAAAGGAGGAAAGGTGGATTCCTGCTAATATAGGTACAGGATTTCTTTTTGAGGTGATGAAAATGTTCTAAACTTGACTGTGGTGATAGTTGCACATACACTAAAAACAAGTGCATTGTATACTCAGTAATGGATGAATTGCATAGTATGTGAATTATATCTCAATAAAGCTATTCTTAAAAAAAAAAAAGCTCCACTTAGTCCATTAAAAAAAGAGAAGCTGGGATGCACTCAGGCCTGCTCAGTTAGTAGAGGTTTCATGTACAGAGCAATAAAGAAATAAATATGAAACCTTGAAGAGACAGAACCTTAGAATGGTCTGGCCTCATGGAGGCTGGAACTGGATTCTAAACTACTCCAGAGATCCCAGCAGCAGGAGTTTAAATACTCACTCTCAGCCTCTCTTTTCATCTTTCCGATCCAACTTTCAGTGCTGGCTGCTTGATGATTTTCTCTAGTTCCTGTATCAGAACTCCTTTTGCATAGAATTTTCTGCCAGACCACCCCTAAGGGACCACCAAGTAGACTGCCCTTTGGTCAAATAGCCAACTTGATTAAACTAACCATGCTCCCCTCTACTCCACCTCACCAGATTCAATTACTTCTTCTTCTCTTCCTTGCTCCCACAGCACTCTGAACCTCTCTCTATTATAGTCCTGAGCCTCTTGGATTCTGGCCAGTAAGTATACATTTCTCCTCCCAGAAAACTGGCCCAATTCTTCCCTGCTTCTCACAGGGAATCTGGCATAGTTGGGCACAATATGGGTACTAAGTCAAAATTCATTCAACACTAATGATAATGTTTTTTATTTATCAAGCATTTACAATATGGCAGGCATTGAGACCTTTTCATGCATTAACTTATTTAATCCTCACACTAACCGTATAGGGTAAATACTATTATTATTCTGATAATACTGATGAGGAAACTGTGACTTTAAAGAAGTTAAGTAGCTTGCCCATGATCACACAGCTAGTAAGTGGTAGAGCTAAGAATTAAACACAGCAGCCTAGCTCTTGAGACTTCACAGATTCCATGAAATCCAGAGGACTAGCAGTGATGACAGTGAATCAAGCATCAGAGAGTTCTTTGCAGGCTGGAATAATGAGTTGAGATGGACAAGGTGAAATATTATAGCACCAAATGTAACCTGCAACTAGTCCCATGCCTCACCCCCCCCCCCAGTTGAACTGCGCTAGTCTAAGAAAGGGAAGATGGGTCTTAGCAGCAGTGAATTTGGAAGCCCTTTGAACTTGCTCTTTCCCCTTTATTTCCTCTAATCAACCATTTGCCAAGTAAGGCTGCAGTCATTTCCACCTCCTCTCCATTCTCACTCATTCTGCCTTAGTCTAAGATACTAACATCCCTTCCCTAAACCACAGCAAAAGTCTCTTAGATGACCTTGCCTCCAGCCACCCCTTCCTCACAGCTAGGGTGAATCTAAAACCCTACCTGGCAGACTTCCCTTCAAGACTCCCTATCTCTCCCCCTTACTAAAATGTGAGCCCTTGAAGTAGAGGCCAGACCTTGTTTATCTTTCTATATCTCCCTACCATCACCAAAAAAGAAACACACACACACACACACACACACACACACACACACACACACACACACACACTGTGCTCAGTGCAGTGCCTGGCGTGATAAAGGTTCCTTAAATATCCTGGGTGTATCAAAGAGAAATTTCGATTTCTTCAGTAAAGATGGTATGCAAGTGAGGATAAAGGCCTATATCACCCCCACCCTTGCATATTTCTGTGCCCCTAGGCTATCATGACCCTGGGCACCTCTCTGTTTTCCTTTCCTTCCTTGCCATGGGCCACCAGCAGCTCTCTCTGGCGTATATAGACCCATCTGATCACAAATTAAGTGAAACTGCCCAAAGATTTATCCAAGGTCCAGACATATGTGGATAGCTAGCGGAGCTTGGACACCTCTACCTCTCAGCAAAGAGTGAATGAGTGTGGCATCCAGCAAAGATTTTTATATCTTGCCTTAAGATTTTCCTATCATTTTCATCCTTAAGTATCCTGCAAAGGAGGTAGGGCAGGAGCTTCATATTTCAAATGGGGAAATTGAAACTCAGAGATGGAACAGGAACTTCCCAGGGTCAGTGAGGCTGCACATGGAATTCCAATTCCAACATGCACACATAGTACCCAGAGCACATTGTGGATACATTAGTGGTAGTGTCTTACCATATTCATTCCTGCCATCCTGATAAATGCAGGGACCTGAGATAGCATGTACAAACTGCATTGGTTAATCAGACTTGTTAGTCACACTGCCAGTGTTTCAGTTTCAGCCGAAAGGAAGTAATCACCAAGAAGCAGTTCTGGACTGTGAGGGTTGAGGTGCTATTACTATGTGTATGTGTGGTAAGGCAGGGCGGGGTAGGGAGTACTATAGTGAAAATGAGAAGAGATGAGAATGCAGGCACCATGAAATTCCAGGCTCACACCAATCTCCAGGGTGCCCACTTAGGTCCCTGGCTCCTCACTGTGGCTTCCACTTACAGGCCTGGTAGGGAGCTCACCTCTCCCTGGCCTTGCTCCTCCCCTGCACAACATTCCCCTGCAGGAAAAGCTTCTCACTTCCTGCAGGCCTTTGACTTCCCTACTTATAATTGAAACATACACCCCCTCTAGCAACTTCTTAGTTCCCTTTGATCCTTACTTTTTCTTCTAACATTCTATAAATTTTATTTATTTTTTTATTGTCTGTCTCCCCTCACAAATGTGAGCTCCATGAGGAAAGGGATTTTCATATGTTTTTGCCTCTCATAGTCACTGCTGTGTTCCTCAGCATCAAGAACAGTGCCTGGCACATCATGGGTGCTCAGTTAAGTATTTGTGGGATGGATGGGGTCTCACAGTCCAAATCTTCCACTGTCATCCATCCAGCCTATAAAACACCACCATGTGCACAACATGCTACAAGTATGGAATGGGCAGTGTAGTTACAGAGGACTGCTTGGTCCCCTTGAAGGGCTAAAGCTGGTATCTTTCCTTCTGGTTTCCATGTCATGGCATGCACCTCACACCCACCCAGCCCTGCAGCCTGGACAGGCTTCTCCTTCTTGCAACTTACCTAGTCCTTCCCAGCAGTTTTCAGCCAAAACTCTGCCTGACTACTCCAAACTCTATCCCAGTGCTATCCACTCTCATTGAGAGCTACATCTACCACCTCTTTCCTGGAGAGTAATTCAATCCAATAAACATTGGCTTACCATGCACAAGACACCAGGCTGTTTCCAGAATGTTCATTCAACACACAAGTATTAAGCACCTACAAGATGCCATATGAGGACAAATAAGACTTGGTTCCTCTCTTCAAATTGAACCCAATTGAGTAAGGGAGTCTAAAATGTAACTAGATTCATACTAATTAGTGTGATTAATTTTGTGACAAAGAGAAGCCAGGGGTTGTGGGAGTCCAGAAGGGGAACCTCCAACCCAGACTGGCTTTCAAAAAAAGAATTTGGGTAAGTTGAGGCTAAAAGGATGAAGAGTTTGCCAAGTGATAAAGTAGGAAGGGAGATGTTTCAAGCAGAGGAAGAAGTGTGTGCCGAAGTCTGGAGATGGGCAAGAGTGGCTTGTAAGATAGAAGTGTTCTCATCTACTAGGAAGTGGGAGAGATGAAGCTGGGAAGAAAACATGTGTCAGACTGTGGGGGGCCTTGTAGGCCATGGTGAGGAGTTTGGATTTTACCTAAAGAGCAATGAGTAACCAATGAAGGGTATTTCAGGGATGTGAAGCATGGCTTGGAGAGGCAAGAGTGAGTTCAGGGAACTCAGGAAGCACTATGACACTCCAGGTGAGTGGTGAAAGAAGATGATGACCTTGTGGTAGCAGTGTAGATATGGAGGATAGGACAGACTCAAACCTGACATAGAAGGAGGAGACAAAAATCAAAAACAAAAACCAACAACACTGGACTTGGAGAGTGTCTGATTTGGGAGGAGAGAGATGCTGAGTTGGGTTGGGGCCAATGAAAGCCATTGTGGCTTTGAGTTGCTGGTGGGGCTTCTGAGGGAAGATGTCCAGTAGACAGATAGACATATAAGTGCTGATATTTTTCTCAAATAGCTCAGTCCCGCCCATCTTTGGATTCTCCATTGTCTTCATTATTTTCATCCCTTTGCCTTGTCATTTTTACTAGATCTCTATGTCCATACCTCTTTTCAATCTTCTTTCTGAGACCATCAGTTTGCCCACCTACATCCTATTATGTTCTTCTTTGTTCCATCCCAACTAAATATCCCTAAGTATATCTGAGTATAACTGCTGATTATTATTATATTGAACTGAGTATTATTTCCAATTAATACATTATTCTATTTTCCATCAGTCAATTTCTTCCCCATAGTGAATTTTTAATTGCAGACATGTACATTAACTCTTGGCATAGCATCATCCCATCAGAGACTTTTGAACTACTAAATAGAAATTCCCTTAGGATGTAAAGCCCAGAAAGGGGAAGTTAGTTGCCAAGAAGATCACACAGTGAGTTTATAGTTGAAAGGGGACCAGAACCTAGTACTTCTGCACCCCAGGCTGGTGCTTGAGTGCATACAGTGGATTCTTCCTAGCACAAAAAGGCTGCTTCAGATATTGAGCAAATGGAGAGGGTGTTTACTTGCCATGAAGACATAAAGAGGAGCTATGGAATTTCCTCTTCCAAACTCTCAGTGGAGAGTTGCTATTCAATTGACTCTGGCTTTTCTGCTTCAAAATAGGCATTTTACTAGGCTGACCTCTGCCTCATATGCATTCTCACTGGGTCAAGTATCACCTAACAAGTAGTAAGTAAGCTATTGGGACAAGCCCATGGGGAGATAATGGAGACAGGTATTTCTACTCCAACAGTACCCCATTACAGCAGAGATGTAGGTACCTTATTGGCCAATCCAGAGATCATCCAGGGATGACACACTTGTTCAGAGGCTTCTGAGAGCTGGGAGACCAATGGAGAACAGTAAAGGTAAATTACCCACAAGGACTAGGGTCCATCTCTTCCAGATCTTCCTTAGGGAGAAGGAAAACATCACAATGGGGATAAGGGACCCTCTGAGGGAGCCAACCCATGTGGTGGCCTCTCTAAGACCTAAAATCTGTGCCAGCATCCATCCAACTGACACAGAATGACCTATAATTATCACTGAGGGGCAGGAGACCTAAAATCCACTCTCTTCTCCACTACTTAGTAGCTATGTGATCATAAGCAAGTTATTTAATCTCTCTGAGCTCCAACTGCTAATACTGTAAAATAGAAGTAATTAGTATCCACTTCACAGTGTTGTGAGATGCTTACAGAAGAGTGTGAATATGAAAGAACTCTATAAACTGTAAACCAGTGCACAAACAGGAGGAAGTTTTTTTGCCAGGAATTCTTCCTGCTGTCTGACCAGCAGTCCCACCTCTAGCATGGTCCCCTCTTGCTGTAGTGTCAGCGCATGTCCTCTTATGAGTCCTTATTCTTCAAAAGTGCATGAGGTAGCTTCCAAAGACTACAACTGCTTTCCTGAATCTTGTGGAGCCCCCACTCTCATTTTACTGAAAAGTAGAGACTCAATTGTACATGATCTATGACTTCAGACCTCAGAGTTATTGTCACAAGCAGAGGTTGTAGATGGGATCTGGGTGGCCCTCAGGGTGGGAGACATAAGGACCCAGGCTCAAAATTTGCTCCTTCCCTTCTGCTAGCAGCCCTTCTTCCAATAGCAGATGACAAGCCCCAAGAAGCCACCTGAGAAATCTGCATTTTTAACATACATCTCAGATGATTCCAATGAAGAGTTTCCCAGACCAGACAGCTGCCTTAATTAATCTACATGGACAGGGACAGTAGCCTTCCTGGATTCCTTGCAAGGCAATACATCATTCTAAATGATGGCAGTGAGACATTGTGAGTGACAGGTGGGAGTGACATTTGGGGTCCAGCCTCTCCACTTCTCTCAGATGTTACCTCATGAGTGTGACCACAGGGTCCCACAAGGTGCAAATATGCTTTGATCTTCCCATGTTTGAGCCAAACAAGTTTTGTTTGTCCCCAGCCTCTGCTATAATTCAGCCTGGCGGCGGGGGGGGGGGGGACTGTGAACACCATAGGAAGCACAAATAATGGAGAGGCACAAAGCCAATTTTTGCGAGTCTGGGAAGAATACACACAGTGGCTTGATGGAGGAAGACAGTAGGAAGCCCCTTTCAAAGAAGACATAAGCGGAAAGGAGAACAACTGAGGGATTTGGTCAGAGCCCAGGAAGCATGCTCTAAGAGGTGTCTTTGAGGGAAGTCTAATGACAGCATGGGCCAGAGGACTGTGTGGGGGTGGGGATGATATGATTTCCAAGTAGCTTGAGAGGAAAGTCCCCCAGCTCCTTTCCTCCATGACTATATCACTGACAACAGAAACTGGTGCCCTGCATTTTGTCAGTGTCATAAAACATACACCAAACAAGGAAGCAGGAATCCCAGGTCTGAGTGCTACCCTGATATAGATGCACTAGAGGTGGGGAGAGGGAAAGTATCTATGAACAGGTTGCAGGTCTGCCTCTGCTACTGGTACTAGGACCTCCAGAAGTGCTGAATAGCACTTGACAAGGATGCTGCACAGAATTGCATGGTATACTGGGTGTTATACGCAACTAATGAATCATCGAACTTTACATCAAAAACCAGGGATGTACTGTATGGTGACTAACATAATATAATAAAAAAAATTAAAAAAAGAGAAAAGAAAGAAAGCCCCAACACAAAATAAGGGTGGAACCAGAAAACTGTAAAGTCTCTGTCATCCCTAATTGTCTGTTTATCCGTCTGCTTAATCCAATCAAGATGAAGAGATTTTTCCAGGTAGGAGATCAGAGTAATAAATCTAACATTGATTAGACGGTTTATTATATGTCCCAGACTGCTCTAAGCCCTTATGTATGACCCACTTAATCCTTATAGAAGATTGGGATCTTTATGACTCTAATTTTACAAATGAGGAAACTGAGGCCCAGAGAGGTTAAGTAACTTGCCCATAATTCCCGTTTGGAGCAGTACAGGCCAGATTATGCTGCACTAATAAACATCACCTAAATCTCAGAGACTTATAAAGAAAGTTTACTCTCACTCATCTTATATGTTCATTGTGGGTCGACAGGAGGGTTCTAGGACCCAGGCTAGGGGAGCAATCACCATCTTAGGACAGTGACACCACCGTCTCCACCTGGGCTTCTGCCATTGCCAAAGCTATGGAAGACAAAGGTGGACAGTTGAAGATGTGCCATTAAATGTTTAGATTCAGATGTGACCCCTGTCAGTTCTATCCTCACTTCTTTGGCCAGAACTAGTCACATGTTCACATCTAACTTCAAGCAAGTGGGGACGTATAATCCTCTGCATACCTAGAAATGCAAAAAGAGCTTGCTATTGATGAATGTCAGTGATGCCTATCGCAATCTCACACCTGGCACAGATTCAACCTCTGGCTCACTGGTTCTCAAGCCTCCACTCTCTATCACTGAGCCTGACTTCTCTCCTCCTATGCCTCCCGGGAAGAATGGCTGAGACTCCTCCTGTGAGAGAGCTAGCAGTTGACATGGTTTGGGGTGGGAGGTGTGGAAGACTCGGGCCTCTCTCTGCCTGTTCAGTCTGTCTCTGTGACTCTTGCCACCAAATCCCTCAGGATCCCAGGGTGTCTTCTACATGCAGTCCTGGAATAAGTCCAAGTCCAGTATCCCTTTCTACTCCCTAATCTTGGAGGGTAGGAGTGCACAGGCTTCTGGTGAACCTCACCACACCCCACCCCTGCCAGTAGCTCAGGCTCACAATACTTTCTTGTTGAGTTTTGGGTGCTGGGAGATAGAAGTGGAGACAGAAAAGCCAGAGGGAAATTGGAAGTCCTCACTTCTGGTGAGCAGAGGACAGTCGCAGAAGTTTAACTTGATGGCTGAAGCTTCTACCACAGCCTACCAAGGTGATGTCAGGAAACTGAGGGAGGGCTTATATAAAGGAATCTGGGGTGACATCATCACAGAATGCAGCAGGAGAGATTAGATACTGAAGACTTCCTGATGATAAATGTAATTGTTTCTGTATGCCTGTCTCCCAGTCAATGAGGGAGAAACTGTTAAGTTCATCTCTAGATCCTCAGCACCCAGCATAGGCCTGGCACAGAGCAGGCACTCAGAAAATATTTGGGGTGGGGGCACTAGAAGAAGATATTTAAGAAGAAGGTGGAGATAGCCAGGCTGGCTTAGGCCCCTTCCAGGTTAAAAAATGCTCCACTAAGCCTTCCTATACCATGCTGGGTTGCTTGATGAAAGACAAAGCTGGGTTCAGGCCTGGGGAAGCTTGACAGGATACTATTTCCACAGGAACTGAGCAGCCAGTTTCCTCCACAGGCCTCATCCTTCCTTTCAAGTGGGGCCCACAGTCCATGACCCTTGGGTACCTGGAAGGGGATTAGGAAGGAACAAATCCCGCAAGGTGGCTCAACTTCTTTGCCCCAGTCATACTAGTCTCCTAATTTTTTAAGCAATCTGGTATCTTCCCCATTTTGAGGGCCTAGCTTAAAGTAGTCCTTATATCAGGAACGTTTTTCCCTTGACTCTTAATTTGGCAATTCCTACTCTTCCTTTAGGTCTCATTTTAGGGCCTTTTCCTCATAGGGGATTTCTTTGACACTCCCCTCCCCGCCAATCTGAATTGTGCTTCCCTTGCTATATACTCTCAAAGCCTGTCTATTTTTTTTTTCAGAGCATTTATCACACTTTGTAATTTGAAATCTATTGGGGGAATGATTTGTTTTATGTCTGTCCCTCCCAGTAGACTGTAGTTTCCTGAGGTCAGAGATCATGGCTTTTCACTGTATAACCCCAGTATCTAGCACAATGCCTGATGCATAGTAGGTTCAATAAACACATGTTAAATAAATGGATAAAATTATGAATGAATGAATAAATGAATGAATGGCTAATTCTTAAAGTCTTTGCTCTTTCCATTAAACTGTGTTTCCTTTGGTGTCTAATATGGCACCTGGCACATAGGTGAAATTCGATAAAAGTTTCTTCTCTCTCTCATCCTTCCTCTCCACCCCCTCCCTCCCCTCCTCCTTTCTTCCCTCTTTCTCTCACTAGTTCCTTCCCTGGGAAACTCCTGCCTAGATATACATCTTCTGCCTAGAACTTCAGACACTAAGACTCCAGATGGGTCAGTAGGAGTGAGGATCATGGCTCGGCCACCCCATGCTGGGAGCAAGCATACATCAGGAGGCAGAAAATGTGCTACCTGATCTCCAGCATCTCCCACCTCCTCCAGGCAGATGCCAAACCACAGTGAGGTCTGGGTTTGATGTCCAAGGCCCACTTGTTACCTAGCAACCAAGGTTACATTAAGGGTGGGCACTCAAGTGCATGGGGCAAGTAAGAAGAATGCCAGGGATTCCAAGGGGTCTCTCAGAGACTACTCAGTAGCCCCAGGGGAACTTTGTTGACCTGGCTGGGGAACTGTGCCCCACTATCTGTATATGGCAGAACTCTGTGGGGTCATCTCTTGAAAAGAACTGCACAGAATCTCCAAATTTCAGCTCTCAAAGCAAGAAAAGATACGGAAGTCCACTGGTTCCACTCCATGCCCACTGCCACTGGCCCCTGATGCCCATGCTGTAGCATCCCCAGCAGGTGTTCTCATAGCTTCTGCTTGCACATCCCCAGCCACAGGGAGCTTACTACTCCTGAAGGAGGAAAAACCTGAACCCTCTGCTATATCATTTGGGTACCCCTGTCTACTGGATTGTGCTGTCACAGCTCAGATCCCATCTCAAGGGAATGGTATTGGTCCAAGGGAATGGTCTGTCACTCAGTCTGGGAACATAGAGGTATGGAGGGCTAGAATCCTCTGGCAGGCCTCCAAAAGTCCTAGGGACCCTGCTTAGCACCCTCATATACATTCCCTGCCAGAGACTGGGCAGAGCAGCCTGTACAAGCAGCTAACCTGATGGTCAAGGTGCTTACAGGCAGAAGAGCTTCTTCTTGAGGGTGGAGACCACATCTCTCTGGCCTACCACTTCTGTCACAATGCTGTTGCCCAGTAAAGGATAAAGATTGAGCTGTATTATGTGTCCAGCAGTGTCTGACCCTGTTCATCAAGTGAATGGGTGATGGGTTCTCCTCCCTGCATAAGTTACTTCACTTCTCTGAGCTTCGTTTTCCTTATGCTTCAAATAGCACCATGACCCTTGCCCTGTCTAGCTCCTAAGGACAGTTGTTGGGAAGGGGAAGGCAATGTCAGTTGGTATACTTCAGAGAGAGTATGAGAAATCATTGGTATTCTCTGTCTTTGTTTCCACCTTTTATTTCCACCTTGCAGAGGAACATCCACCTGTCCTGACTGGTTCTTCTGTCTCTGCCTCCCCCAAGTTTTCTCCACCAGAAGCTCATAGGGGGGCCCTGCTCACGGAGTCTTTTGACTCCACAGGTTAGGCCACCCACCTCACAGGCATCCTTGAGACATTCTTGCCCCTGTAGTCCCTGGCTTCAGCTGTCCCCATACCATCCCCCCATCCCCATACCATCTCCTCCCCCATACCATCTCTAGAAAGATCTTGGCAGTTCTGGTTGCCCATTGGACCCTGGAAGACACCCCTAAATCTAATTTGTGGACCTTGGTGAAGACTGCTTCTTGGCAGCTGCCACAGTGGGTGGATAAGCCAGGAATGGGGATTTATCACCACGAAGGCCAAAACTATAAGAAGCCTGGATTTGAGAACTTGGAGGAATAGTGTGTCAGCTCAGAGAGCAAACAAAAATAATCCCAACCATTGCTGAAATAAATTTCCCAGGGAGAACAGAAAAGAAGACATTCCCTCAGAGAGGGTACTTAGCACAAGAAAAACATCTCCACCATTCCCCTGCCTCTGTTCTGGGATACCCTGAAGCCATCTCACACTAAGGAGACTTTCTGCTTGTTTAAAACTTGGCAGTTTTAGATAAATTGGAAACACCCTAAACACCCAACAATAGGGGATTGTTTAAATAAATTACAGCTCACCCACAGCTTGCAATATATATTTTTCATATATTTAAAAAATCTACATATATAAAAGTATATAAATAAAATGCTTAAATTATAGATATAGATAGATATAAAAGACTGGAAAGAAGTACACCAAAATGTGTACACTGATTACCCTGGATGGCAGAGTTATATATGATTTTTATTCTCTTCACTGTACTGTCATTTCTTTCCAAATTTTATCCATTAAATACATGTAATATTAAAGTACTGATCAAGGCTACAACATGAATGTACCTTGAAAACAACATTTGGGGAAGTGGCTTTCTCCAAGCTACAAAGTGCATACTCAGCAAATCTCAATCTGACACCTAAGACTAAAGTAAATTATGAATTCGGTGCCTCAGTGGAGCTTGGAAGGGAAGATAAAAAGCACACTGGGTAGAGGAATGGGTTTAGTCCCAACTCTGCCTTCAGCTCACTGAGTGACCTCTAGGATAAAGCACATGAAAACACAAAATTCTCAGAACTGGAAGTAGCTCTTAAATTAAATACCCTCTAATCCAAAGAGGGTAAATAGGTGGTATGAATGTTATTGCTCCCCTCTCCCTCACCCACGGCGGACATTGCTGATTCACTCTTTCTCCTTTAGCCCAAATGTCCTCAGAGTCTATCTCCAGGTAGTGATCCAAGTAGCCACTGCTTATTGGGTAAATTTATATTCCCAATCTGATTCAATCCCCTCATTCTATAGTTAAGGAGAAAAGTTTCTTAAGGCCATAGAATGAGTAAGTAGCCATGCCAGGACTTGCACCTGGGACTCCTGCATCCCTGTCCAGTGTGCATTACACTTACCATCTCTCTCTCATGGCACCTCTTTGTGTATCTAGGGGGGTCAAATAAGATAATTTAGTTGCAAGCATTTTCCAAACTGTTAAATGCAGCACATACATGTGGGCAAGGGATGACTGTTACAGATATTGGGTGATTTATCAGTCCATATATATTTCAAGTGCCCAGGCTGTGTGAAGTTTTCTGGAGGATAAGAGGAAAGCACACAGAAGAACACAGTATTTTAGGAAAGAAGCTAGTAAGCACAGGCAGCCAGTGAGAACAGATTCCAGACAAGCAATAAGCACCAGCGCACAGGTCCAGGATCTGAAAGAAATCAGGTTGTAGGTGGGAATTTGTTTTTTTCCCTATTTGGTTTCTTCTTTGCATTCTGTCTCAGCTTTTCATGGTCACAGCTGCCACAGGCTGGAGTTCTAGAAATATCTGCTACAGGAAGTAAAAACATACAAATTATATACAAATTAGAAGCTGGAGAATGTGGATAAGGCCAGAGAGATGAATACATGGCCCAACTGTGCTGCCAGATTTGTAGTGGCTCACACTCTGGGCCCTACATCCAAGGTCAACCCCATTCAGCCTAAGCTGGATGTACTATTCCTTTATAAATTGTTTTGAAACATCTTTATAGTTTGTGAATATCTGTCTGCGTGGAGAGCTTTGCTCTCCATATCATGGGTGGTCTCCTCTAGGGAGTGTTTGGTAAGTGGCTGAATTCTAGGGGGTGCTTCAAAGACATATGCAGTCTATAAAGCAAAACTCTCCAGACACAATGGGTACCACCATCCATGGCTGGCAGATGGTGCCTCTTCTAGACCAACACTCTGGAAAGTAGGAAGGACTGGACCTTTCTGAGGTTATAGAACAGCTTTCCCTACAATGCACTAGGGCCTGTTCTTCAGAGCAAGGGCCTGAGCTTCAGGCTGGTCTGTTTTCACTCTCACTTATTTTTATAAGGCCTTGGCATTCTCATCTGTGACAGGAGGATAATGACACCGCCCCAAGGGTAGCCATCAAAATGCAGAAGAGAGGGTAAGGAGCATAGAATACAGGGCCACATGTGGAGGGGTCAGCGTGATCAGCCATTTCACTTCCTTTCTTCAAGAAAAGCCATTCAAAGAAGGATCTTTGCCTCCCCAACCTGTAGCCTAATTCCCTGAGAGAGCAGATCAATGAACATGATAAGGAAACAAGCCAGCCAAGAGAGTCTACTTCCCCTCTCAGAGGCCTCGTTTTTATTCACGGCCTCGCTTAATGTCTCCAGCCACCTTGGAAGCTCTAAATTATCATTAGCTCCATATTAGGGATGAGGAAACAGGCTGCTTAGCAAGGTCAGGTGACTTGCCCAAGGTCATAACTTTCACAGTGAGGTTAGTCTAAATTGGAAGACCAGGCTTTGTTTATGATGCCACATGAGAGTCAAGAGAGTTCCTGCTCACAGAACTATAATGTTCAAAGCACTATAAATGGAAAGGACCAAGAATGCCTTCCCATGAGACACTGGATACCACAGAATTTCAGCTAAATCAAACAAGGGAAAGGAAGTGAAAAAGACAATCCAAAGATGCTAGCATAGTGGGTAAAAACTGAGTAAAGCATCAGTTAGGGATAGAGGCTACAATTCTGTCTCTCACAGCTGTGTAATCATGGAAATTTTACCTTACTTCTCTGGGCCTCAGTTTCCTCATCTACAACATGAGGATAGTTATAGAACCTTCTGTATAAGGATATTATGGGAATTTGATGGGATAATACATGTAGAGCTCTTAAAATAACATCCAGCTCATAGTAGACATCTCAATAAATAGCAATTAGCACTATTTAATAGAAGAGGGGAGATGAACTTGGGGAGGTAGATTTGAGCCAGTTCCTAGATAATCATGGATGTCTACAGGCTAAATTTTGACTTTCTCCTGCAGGTGGTGGGGAGCCACTGATGGTTCTTGAGTCAAGGAGTGTCATGAGCTAGAGCTGTGTTCTAGGAACATCAGATTAACAAAGTCATAGTGCAGACTCCCCTAGAAAAGACTGAGAATTCTGGAATTTTCCTGATGTCCAGTAGAGATGGGAACAATTAGTACTTCAGAGATTTGGTGGGAGGGAAGCAGTGGTAGCCTGAGTACCTGAAACCTCTGCTCTGGGATTTGGTCTCCTAGAAATGTGACAGCCTGTAACTGGAGGCTCTTTTGTGCTCTGTTCCTTAATCCTATCACACATTCCCTGACCATCAGAAACTCAAGGAGGCTTATCCCTGGGATGGGCTGCTGGAAATTCATGATGTTCAGGTGCAGGGAGTTGCAAGCAATGACTTAGTCCACCTAGCTCAGGCCACCAACATTCTTTACCTGGGTGGTGATACCAGCCTTTTTGTGTCTGTCATTTGTCAGTTTATATTCATATCTTGTCTCTGGCCCTTCCCTCCCTCTGTTCTATGTTGGGTTTGGCCAATGGGAAGCACTGGTGGAAGATAGAAGGCAAGGGGAAGTAAGTCTTTCTCCATCTCTGGTCCTGCTTTGGGGGCTGGCTTTGGCAGCAGCTGTGTCTCCTCTGTGCTCCACCTCTCACCAGGCAGCTCTCTGTGGTTCTAGTTCCCACTGAATTACCCAGCTTCTGGGCTCCAGTACCACCACCTCTTCCCATTGTTCCTCCAGCGGCCTCCTGCAGCTGCTAAACTGTGGGCTGCTTCACCATCCACTGTTTGGCCTCTCAGATCAAAACTATTTGTTGGATGAAAAAAATGACCTCCTACCTCCAACTCTCCTAGTGAGGTCAGGCTGGGAAGGGGAGGGCCTGGGGATAGCTGAGCCAGCCAAGCCTTTTCCAGCTATTTGACTTTGCCCTGTCTGCTGAGTCCTAGGGAAGACAGGGTGAGTGTCTGACACCTGAGAGCAGGAAAGCCCTCTAATACCTCTTTCTCCCTCTCAGGAGTAACTATTTCCTAACTTTCCAAGAAACATACGCTGGCAGTGTCATAGGGCTCAGCTGAGACTGTTGGGCCATAGCCAGGCCTGACTTCCCAAGTTCTTCTCCAAAGCTGGAGAGGTAGATGTCCTACCTGGAGGAGGACAAAGGAAGAAAGCTGGGCTTTTAGAGCAATTCAGACAGGCCCACTAAGTAAGTGTGTGTGTGTGTGTGTGTGTGTGTGTGTGTGTGTGTGTGTGTGTGAGAGAGAGAGAGAGAGAGAGAGAGAGAGAGAGAGAAGAGAGACTATGTGAATGAGTACATGTGTGACTATGCGAGAGCAAAGGGATTGTGAAGGAAGGAGGTAGGCAGGAGACTAAGAGAGAAAGGAAGGAAGGGAGAGAGGGAGAAAAGAGAGAGCAGAGTCTACCCTAGCCAGTCAAGGGTCCCCAGAAATGAACAAGCTCTGCCAGAGATTTCCTACTCCTAGTCACAACAACCTCAAGAACACCTCCTGTCTGCTCATAGCCCTCTTCTAAGCCTTTACCAATAAGTGCCTGATTGTTCCCTTCTGCTTTCCTTCCCCCCAGGAGAGCAGAGAGTGGTTGCCCTAGTCCACAACCGGATTAGAGGCTGACCTGTTTGCTGTCTCAGAGAGTTTGAGTCATAGAAAGGTGGTCACCAACAGGAGGGTTAGTTCTATCAGAAGAAGGTGCTCCCATAGAGGGGAAATAGAAAAGAAACATCTTGATTTCTTTATATCCCCCCCAACCCTTGCGGGTGCCTCCCATTGACTGAATCCACCGGGGAGTCAGAGGGCAAGGGAGGCCAAGTGATGTTGTCCCTAAGGGTCAACAGCCTCCTGACCACCTGGGGTAGAGAGAAGGGTAGAAAGGGTGAAAGAATGAAGCTCAGGGAGGGGGTGAGGAGCAAAATGGAGCTAATCAAGGAAGGCTCTCTGGAAGAAGTGAGCTTTAAGGGAGAGGTTAGGGAGCCCAGCCTCTGAGGCCTAGTAGTCAGGTTCAGATTGGGTGGGCTGAACAGAAACTAAAGGGTGTGGGCCTCTGGCTTAGCTCTGGGCAAGGTTGCCTAGAGGTCAACTAATGAGACAGTGAAGTTATATCTTTCTTGAGGAAAGTTCTGGTCACTTTGCAGAATGGGGGACATCCAGGAAGGTAGATGGAGCTGTGAAATTGGGTGGGCAGCACCTTCCATCAGAGTAGGCTGGGTCTCGACTTTTCCTGAGAAACAAACATCCTGGAGTCATCAGAGCAGATCATCTGAGTGCAGACTGCTGAGCTCCACAGGGATTGCTCCCGCTCTCTCTCTGAATAAAAACATCTTCCAAAGGTCTTAGCAAACCCCTGGAATGCCAGCCAGAGAGGGGAGCACATGGTGGGGATACAGTTGCAGCAAGTATATTCATTTTCTCTTTGCTGCTCCAGCACTGAAGTCATTTCTGGACCACTCCATTCTCCTCCCCACTTACTTCTTCCTTCTATACCTTCAGGGAAAAACCTGGGCCTCTCTTGGCAAAACGCTCTGATGTTACATGGTGACAGAACCAGAAGAGCAGGACTGCATATGCCAGCTATAGAGATTGAGATCAGACATTTTAAAAAGGTGAGGGATATTGAAACACTAAAACAGTTGCCCATGAGAGGCTATAGGAGCCTATGCCTGGAGGGGGTGGCCTGGTGCTATGGAGTTCCCAGAGAACCAGGAGTCAGGAAACCTGGCTTCTAGTACTGGTTTTGCCACTAACTCTCATCTTCAGAAAGTACATTCTGGCCTTTGAGCCTCAGTTTTCCCATTTATAACAGTGAAATCACCAGGTGGGCCTCAGATGGGTTTTATAAAGACGAAAGCATAAAACGAATGAGGAAGTATTTCTAAAACTATAAGTCACCAGGCAAACCTGAAGTATGGTAAAATACAGTAATAACACTGACAGGCGCTCCCAGGCTCTCCCTTGGCAGGGAAACATGTCTGTTGACTAGACAAATGAATGTCTTTATGCAGATGCACATTTCCATGTATACCTAAACTTGAAGTCTGCAGAATCTTGAACATTCTATAGGGGACCTCTTGCTCCAGAACATACACCAACATCTGAATTCTTGGGTGGAAGGATCTATGAAGGCTGCAGTGTCTGTGCGGAAAACAGCCTGGAGGAATGATACGCAGCCTGCTTAGAGCCAGCCCCAAAGATACAAACTTGTGCTCACTTTTACTGAAAACTCAGTTCCTCTGGACAAAGTTGAGCTCCAGGCAGGGCCTCACAGCCATTTCCATCTTGCCATAGCCACTTTTCTTCCAGCTTGCCTTTGAGTCTGTCTGAGAAATAACATTCATTCTTCACTATGATTCGAAGCTTCCCCTGAGTTTGGGGGAGAGGAGTTAGATGGGACAGTAAATGAGATTTCATAAACAAAAGAGCACTGGACTGGGAGACAGAAATTCCCTTCTATTCCTGGTCTGCCATAAGACCTAGAGTAAGTTCCTTGCCCTCTTTGGGGACCTGCATCTGAAGCTGGGGGAAGTGTCTAAAGGCCAAGTGAGTTGAGAGCAACTGTAGGCTCTCGGATGGGCCTTTCTATCCTGGCATAGAACATTTTGGAGAAAGAAGAAATGCTGCCAGGGGAAACTAGGAGCTTTAACTGACTGTCTTATGAACAGCAAACAGTCTGCCTGAGATATATACTTTAGAAGCGGTGGTTGGAGAATAGCACTGTGCACAATATGCTCCTTCCTTTCAAAGGGTTGAAGGATAGCAGAAGCTTCCTGAGAGAAGGTATGAAGAAGGGCAGGGAGCTGCTTGCAGGAAGAGTCCAGGGCCATATGAGCCCACTGGCTCCTCGTGAGAGGGATGGCAGTGTTCAGCTCCTTGCTCTAGGCTGCAGCTAGGTTGGAACTGGGGTTTTGTCCATTTTAGAAATGGGAAGACTGAGGCATGGTAAGGTGAAGAAACTTGCCTGATGCCCTTCGGCTACTAGGCAACAGAACCAGAATATGAACGCAGTCCGATTCCAGAGCCTGTGTGCTTGCTTCCACACCTCTTGCCATCACACTGGACAGCTGTGCTAAGGGCTCTCAACAAAGCAGTAATGAAGCTTCTACTCAGTGCCAGGTGCTGCTCTAAGCAGTGAACAAGACAAAATCCCTGCCCTGATGAGCTTCGAGTCTAGTGCAGGGAGATGGACAGTAAACCAGTGAATGGTTAACACTGTGTTAAGTTGTGGTAAGTGCTTTGATGTAAGGTGAAGCAGGGTTGTGTGCCGAGAGCGATGGGTATGCTGTTTTAAACAGGATGGTCCCAGATGGCCTCATGAAGAGCTGACATTTTCTTTCTTCTGTGAGGTATAATTTACATAGAATACAGGTACATGAATCCCCCATACAGACAACCAATTGCTCCAGCACCATTTACTGAAAAGATTGTCCTTTCCTCCATTAAATCAGAGTGAGGATCTTTTTGTAAGTCAGTAACCATGTTCGTGTGAGTCCACTTCTGGCGTGAGCTGAAATGTGAATGAAGTAAGAAAACCAGCCACAGTGCAAAGGGGGACAGAACATCCCAGGGCCTGAACTAGGGTGAGGCAGTTGCCATGGGCTGAAATTTACGGGGTCACCAAAAAAATCTCAGTAATTTTTATGTATTTTAGCATAATATTTTTAAAAATCAGAATGAATGCAAGAAATCCATGATAAAAATATATCAGAACTGTACAAGAAGACAGACTGGGTATTGCGGATTTTTCATTTTATCTCAGGCTCCAATGTGGCTTGGCATTGCCCTGCTGCATCAGTGCCAAAGGTGGGGTGCGGGAGCAGCCAGGACGAAGTGCCTATGCAGTTGGGCCTGAATTGAGGGAGATGCATATCAGAGATAGCTTCCCAGAAGAGGTGATATTTGACCTAGTCTTGAAGGAAAACTAAGAGTTTCTAGGTAGAGACTGGGGTACAAGTGCAGCACAGGCAGAGCACAGTGGGAGCAAAGGGATGCTGGCCTGAAAGAGCCTGGAATTTGAAAGAAATCAAGAGGTAATCTGGTGTGGCTGGGTTCTGCCCACAGTGGGGAAGGAGAAAGGGTGAGAGAGAAGGCTGGAAAGATAATGCTGAGACCAGATGGCGAAGGGCCTATAACTCCAGCTAAGTATGGGTTTGGTTTTAAAGGTAAAGGGAAGCCATAGATGCATTTTATTGGTGGGGGGTAGTTAGTTCATGCAGTGCTTAGGAAGATGTTAGCCTCTGTAGAGCTCTTCCTTCTGCCTGCGTGTTTGTCTGCTGGAGGTGTGGACATCAGGGCATGGGCTTCATTAAAGGATGAGAGTCCCAGGGAATGGAGCCCAGGGCAAAAAAACATCAGACCTCCACATTAACCTTTACTTCTCTTGGGGACTTCTTTTGAGTCACTGATCACTCCAGATGTTGGGCTTTCAAGCTGGATGTTTGAACTCTGCCTGTGCACAGGCAGGCATCGTTGCCACCCTCCACCTCCACCCTCCGGCAGGTGGTCAGAGACACTTCAGTGCTCTCTCAATTCAACATACTGTCTTCCCAGAAAGGCCTACTCCTCTCCCCCTGCAACATTCTCTGCCCTCCATGAAGAGCCTTATCAGCCACACACAGTCTCTATGACATAGAATTTAGGGCTGAAAGGGGCTTCACAGACTATCTAAGTTAGTGGTTCTCAGCTCTGCCTATACATGGGAATCACCTGGAAAACATTAATACCGATGCCTGGGTTTTGCCCCCAAAGACTCTGATGTAATTGGTCTGGGGTGTGGCCTGGGCATCTGGTAATTGGCTCACAGCCAGGTCTAACAACTGCCAATTCACGGTTTCTTAAATATCCCTGATGGTAAGAATGATCTGGGGTACTTGTTAAACCTACACATTTCCAGGCTCTACCTAAATATCTAGATGGGCTTCTCTCCAACTAGACTCAGGAGCAGGGTTCCCAGCATGTGGATGACTCCTTCCTGCTCCTTCTCTTCTTACCCACAGAGATGAGCCTCAGGGAAAACTGTATGCAGGTTGTGGGTGAAGAGTTGGGGTTAGGGGCCTCCCACAGAGCCTTTTGCCCTGGACTGTTATATGTTAGCATGTTTATTGAGAGGCAAACAGATTCTTAAGAATCTGGTTCAGCAATCCTAAGTGTAGACGAGGCCTCAGCCCTAGGGGATATCCCCCTCCACTTTTTTCAGCAGCTGCACATTCCAGGATGATCTGGGCAGAAAAATAGGAGAAGGGAGCTGGAATAGAGCTCCCAATGATAACTTTCCCCTCCCGCTTTGGAAGAGATAGTGTTGGGCAGATAAGCAAGAGATTGGGTGTGGAGGGAGAGGAGCAAGAAATTGGGAGCAGGAAGAGAAACGGTAGGTTCAAGGTACTGAGTGGGCCACGGAGTATGGCCCCCAGAGAGCAGGCATCAGAGACACAGAGCCAGAGGCTCAAGTGCCAGTGCCCGAGCTGGTAACATATCCCTTTACTCTCCAGTGTCACAGACAACTGCAGAGTGGGAACTTTAAGCTTAGCCGTAGTAGACTCCCAACAAATATTTGTTCAATGAATGAGTAATGCCAAGCTTTCAGGTTCTAAGGGACGTGCCTCTGGAGCAGCTATTGAGAGGCAAACCAGTTGAGCTAAGTGGACACTCTCTTCACCAGAGCCAGTCTGCTTTTATTTGTTTCACATACATTTTTTTCTGAGTTAGATTTCATTGGAATATAGAATTTTAAAATTATTTTTAAGTGCAGAAAACATAGATGTGTTCCAATGTTTTCATATTACAGATGAAAGGAAATCGAGTCTTGGAAGAGAGAAGGGACTCGCCTTGGACACATACAGTCAGTGACAGAACAGGCGCTCGGGCCATGGCTGTCTGAGGCCTAGGATTCAGGCTTCCCAAAACTGTTTGGGGGTCATTTTCACCACATCAGGCTTCCCTCACCTCAGGCCTCTATTCCTCCATCTCCTGGAAGGAGATGGCCTTCCTCCATGACCTGGAAATTGGGGGGGGGGTGAGGGAAGGAAAGGAAAGAGGGATGGAGGAGGAAGGAAAGGAAAGAATAAAGGAGAGAAGGAGAGAAAAGAGGAAGGTAAGGAAGAAAAGAAGAGCTTGCTGCCCTGTGTGTTCTAAAAGAAGAGGATTGGGAGAGGAGGGAGTATTAAAAAACCAGGCATTTCTTGAAGAGCAACATTTACTCTGGGTAGGACTTGACTGGACTACAGAGTGAAGCAAGGCGGGACTGAGGGAAAAAATTGAACTTAAAAAAATATGTATCTAACTTGTCCCTGAAGGCGCCCAGGCTGAGCTCTGCAATGGTTTGGGCACTTAGAGATACCTCTCTTGTGATGCATGAGAGTCAGGAGCCCTGAGCATCTGTGGACAAATAAATCATCTGTGGACAGATAGATTGGACTTCATCAAAATTTAAAACCTTCATGCATCAAAGAACATTATCAAGTAAATTAACAGATATCTTATAGAATGGAAGAAAATATTTGTAAATCATATATCTGATAAGGGTTTAATATTTAGAATAGACCTGTTACAACTCTTATTACTCAATGACAGAAGGTCCCACAACCCAATTCAAAAATGGGCAAAGGACTTGAACAGATATTTCCCCAAAGAAGAGATACAAATGGCCAAGAGGCACATGAAAAGATAGTCAACATAACTGACCATTAAGGAAATGCAAATCAAAACCACAATGAGATATAACTTCGTGCCCACTAGGATAGCTATGAATTATATATACATAGATATATTTAAATATATTATATATATATATGTATATATATATTACATATTTAAAAAAGAAAACAACAAGTGTTGACGAGGATGTGGAGAAATAAGAACCCTCGTACAGTGTTGGTGGGAATGTAAAATTGTGTGACCTCTATAGAAAACATGTTGGTACTTCCTCAAAAAGTTAAATAGAGTTAACATATGATCCCGCAATTCCACTGCAGATATATACCCAGAAGAATTAAAATGAGTACTCAAATAAACTCTTGTTCACAAATGTTCATAGCAACACTACTCATAATAGCCAAAAGGTGGAAACAATCCAAATGTCTATCAACAGATGAATGAGTAAACAAACTGTGGTTTATCCTTATATCAAACAAGATTAAGCCATAGAAAAGAAATGAAATACTGGTTATATATATAGAGAGAGATTTGGATAAAACTTTACATCAGAAACCAGGGATGTACTGTATGGTGACTAACATAATATAATAAAAAAACATTAAAATAAAAAAATAAAAAATAAAATGGCAAAAAAAACCCAAAAACATAAGGTAAGTGAAAGAAGCCAGACACAAAATCACATAATGTATGATTCCTTTTATATGAAATATCCAGAATAGGCAAATCCATAGGGACAAAAAGCAGATTAATGGTTGCCAGGGAATGGAGGAGGGGTGATTGAGGAGTGACTATTTAATGCATTTGGGGTATACTTCTGGGGGTGTGAAAAAGTTTTGAAACTAGGGAGAGGTAGTGGTTGCACAACATTGAGAATGCACTAAATGCCACTGAATTGTATCCTTTAAAATGGTTCATTGCATGTTGTGTGAATTTCACCTCAATAAAAAAAAATCATAAGAGAGCACAGTTATCATTGGTAAGTAGAATACATGCCACCTGAACAGCCAGCTTCTCAGATCTAGCATCATGTGGCCTTTTGTAGCATGAGTAACACATTTTCTATACACTCAAAGCTTAGCTTGATAGCCAATAGCAGCTCAAAGATGCAAATAGTGTCCCCTAGCTAATCAATCTGGTTATAGCCAACTCAAAGTATGAAAACTAGAGCCCCCCCTGCTTTTCTCTTTCTTATTGGAACCCTGATTTTGTTCAAGTAATCTCCCTCCTCTGCATGGTCATGTGATTCAAAAGATGGGTCCTGATTGGTTTAAAAGTATTATAGAGCCATTGACCCCTGGCCTGTAATTGGCTTAGGCACAGGCATGTGACACAGTTCAGATTAATGAGATACTTGGGGAAGCTTACTGGGGGCCCTTCTGGGAAAGATTCCCTTGCTTTATAACAGAACTACATAGGAAGAGATGATCTCTCCCATCTTTCGTGGGATGTGGAAAGTGGCAGCCATCTTGGAACCAGACTCAGATTGAAGCCACCATATGGATCAGAGAGGAGCCACAAGCAGGTAAATCCTGCAATCATCTTCACACACAGCCTCATCACCTGTAGTAATGGCTACCCACAGGTATCAAGTCCTAATCATTAGAAAAGGGGTCTTTGCATATGTAATTAAGTAAAGGATTTTGAGATGAGGTGATTACCCTGGCTTATCCAGGTAGGCTGTAAATGCAATCACATGTATAAAAGAAAGGTTTTGAGAGATACACAGAGGAGAAGGCAATGTGAAGACAGAGGCAAAGATTGAACTGATGCAACTACAAGCCAAGGAATAGCAACAGTTGCCAAGAAATCACCAGAATCTAGGATAGAAGCATGGAACAATTTTCCCCTAGAGCCTCAAGAGAGAGTGTGGCACTGCCAACACTTTGATTTCAGACTTCTTCCCTCCAGCCAATAAATCCTGTTGGTTTAAGCAACCCAGTTTGTAGTAATTTATTTCAGCAGCCCTAAGAAACTAATATACACCCCCCCATATACTCTGTGCTTCCCTTGGGTAGATTTCCTTCTGATCCATTCCAGTTTCAGTGGAGGTACCCCCCATCAACCCCGTTTCCTGGGCCAATTTTCCTGTGGCTGCCTCCCCCAGCTCTTATGCTGCAATGGTGGGCTGGAGTGGTGGGCTGGAGTGTGCCAACTGGTGCTGATGAGGAGGGTCGTGGTGAATCCTATCTGCCCATTTCCCCGCCTTTAGCTAACTCACCCACCCCAGAAGCCCCTGGTGGCCCCACTGTAAACATTCAAACATACTTAGCTCTTGGTCTTCCATGGCCTCCCATTAGCTTCCTGGCTCCTGATCCATAGGCTATCTTTATTCCTTACCAGAGGACCGCACCTCCATTCTCACCGTCTCCCCACCACAAAAGCTGCCTTCCCAGAGACATATCTCATCACATCCCAAGAACTGATCCTGTCTACCAATCAGGAAGGACTATAGATAAGAAGTGGGTTCAGGGGGTGGGTGGGGGAGTAGAAGTGGTCTGCCTTTGCCCCACAAATCCACCACCTCCCTTTTCTGGACCTCTGGCTCCTCATTAGTCACATGATAATTTTGGAGTCAGGCAGATACAGAGTTTAAATTCCACTTCTCCCACTTAGCAGCTGTATAATTGCAGGCCAGTTCCCTAATCCCTCTAAAATTGGGGATAACAATATTGTAAAAGATTTTTTATCTATAGTGGCTGATCCTTCACCTTCTACATTAATAATATTTCCAAAGTTTGGAACGTTTACCCCAAAACAGAACAACAAGTTTTTAAAGGTACATGAAAAAGTATACTTATATTTGCATAATTTCTGTTAACCATGAAGACAAATAACTTGTCATTGTTATAACTAAGTGTGTATTACCAGTGAGACTGTCATTGTGGTATTACTAGGCTCAGGTGCCATCCACACCATTCTGTCCATACTGCCTGATTTGGGCCATTGTGACCTCAACCGACATTATACACCATCATCTTGTGTTGAGCTGTGGTGCTCGATAAATCATCATTGCATTATTATGGTGTTGTTTCTTAAGAAATATTGATGTCCATTTAAAACATTATAACAAGTCCCTTATAACAAGTCCTTTGCTATTCAGATGCCTTGGGTGTTTAGGTTTCAAATGTGTGACTTTCTACTGGGTTACCTTCTGTCAGGCAGCTAGACCCAAGACCTGATCTTTACTGCCTATCTGCTTGCAACAACTAACCTTTGTCCCACATTTTTCCTTAAGCTCTTCTTTCCAGTTTATCTCTTAATTCAGGCAAATGGAAACCAAAACCACCCCTTAAGCAAGTGCCCTGACAAGACCTCCAGCCAACCCAGACCACCCAGACCAGTTTGAGTGTAATCCTCGACTTACACTTACGCAAATGGACCATGGAGTGACCTCTAAATGACTGACAACTACCTTTAACTCATTATAATACTAAAATCTCCACCCAAGGAGGAGCACAAGCCTCATTTACATAACATACAATGTATGTACAGGCATGTTTTCTTAAGGCACATATAAGGCCTTATGCCTGCTTCTACATATGATAACAAGTCTTCCCTATTCACCTAACCCTAAATAAAAGGAGCCCATTCACCCTTCTTCTGGAAGCCATGGCTTTTGAAGTTATTCCCTGTGAGCTCTTTATTTGTTGCAAATAAAGTTTACTTTGTGAGACAACTCCACCTGGTATATCTGTGACTCACCAGGGAGTGAACTCATTTTGGTTCAGTTCCACTTCCTCCCAGGGCGGTATTAAGAGAGAATATTCAAGCTCCTGTCCGCAAAGTCCCCAGTCAAGTGCCAGGTCCATGGAGCCTCTTGGCACATGGGAACCCTTACACTCAGGAGGCAAGGAGGATCTGCTTGGGGGCTGTCCATTCCCCTGGCCCCAGCTCTCCTCTCTCCTGTCTCCTTCCCAGTGAACATTAGTGGACAGGTCCAGCTCTTAGACTTGATCAGAAAGTGAAAAAAGTATGAAAGTAGGTTAAAGAGGACCAGCCATGAACTGAGTAGCTCTCAACAGGAAGGGAGCCTTAGGCTCACCTTCACCCTCTCCCCAAGTGTGATAGTTAATTTTATGTGTCAACCTCACTGAGCTATGGGGTGCCCAGGTATTGGGTCAAACATTATTCTGGGTGTCTCTGTAAGGGTGCTTTTAGATAAGATTAACATTTGAATAGGAGATTGAATAAAGAAGATTGCCCTCCCTGATGTGGGAAAGCCTCATCCAATCAGGTGCAGGCCTGAATAGAACAAAAAGGCTGATCTTCCCAGGAGTAAGGGGGAACTCCTGCTGGACTATGTAAACTGGGACGTCCGTCTTTTCCAGCCTTCATTCCTAAACTGAAACATTGGCTTTTCTTGTGCCTCAAGCCTGCCAGCTTTTGGACTGGAACTTATATCATCAGCTCTCCTGGTTCTCGGGCCTTTAAACTTGAACTAGAACTACACATGGGCTCTCCTGCATCTCCAGCTTGCTTATGGTAGATCTTGGCACTTCTCAGCCTCCATAATTGTGTGAACTAACTCCTCATAATTAATGGACTTCTTTATCTATTTATCCTATTGGTTCTATTTCTCTGGGGAACCCTAATAACTTGTCACCCATTTCCTCCAAGACATAGAGTTCCTTCCACATTGGCAGTCCCAGAATTTGGAATCAGGAGACCTGGGTTCAGATCCTGACTCTACCACTACTTTGCTTGGGTAAGTCTTTCATTGTTCATTGCTGGTCTCAGTAGATTTGTTTGTAAAGATGGAAAATAATACCTGCTCTGCCATCTTGCTGGACTGTTGATGCATCCAGCCATAAGACAATGGTAGATCCGTAATAATTGAAAGCCTCCACCCCACCATCCCCACCTTTTCATCAAGAGAGATTTTTTTTCCCCCTGGCAGAGCAAAAAAATTTTTGAAAAAGGAAGGCCCCTGAAATCCTAGCATCTGGATCCTCCTCTATTACTATCTCACAGAGTAGCCTGGGCTGGATCAATTGCCCAGTGAGTACAGTAAGGAGAGTGGCCAAGGAAAACTGGACCATTCTAGGAACCTAAGAGATATTGACCCACAGAAAGGAAAGAGCCATTTCCACAGTAGATTCAAAGATGCCCTTTATGAAACCATCTTCCAGGGACTGGGTCCCAGATCTCTTTAAGCTCCAGCTACCAGGACATAGTTCTAATGCGGATTTTATAAGCAGACAGCTCTGTTCTCCAAGTCAATCCATCAATCGCTCTTTCTCTTCTCTCCTCATTCTTTCCCACTCCATTACTACCTTTTAAAGAGATTTGCTCAGCCCAGTCATCCAGAATCACCTAGGCAGTCCAGCTTCTTGATTTGACTCACAAATCTCTGAATGGAGAGAATTTCCAGGAAGCCTAATGCAAGGTTGTTATTAGCTTCTGATTGCCAAGGCTTCTTCTGGGCTCTTTCTTATTAAAAAGATATTATTTGTTTAATACCCAGATACCAGTATCTCAGTTCCAGGAGTTTTGGAGGTATTTCTAACACTCTGCTCTTCTCCTTCACTTTCTCTCCATCTTTCTCCCCTTTTCTCTTTTTTTCCTGGGTCCTCTCCTCTGTCCTTTGTGAAAGCCATCCTTGGCATCCATTTTTATACTGTGGTTTTAATATGCAGTGCCTCAATTACGCAAGATATAGAACAGTTACATCACCCCCCACATGCTCCCTTGTAGTCAGGTCCCTCCCTCAACCTCTAAACCCTGTGGATCTGTGGCTGAGTGACATTCTAGAGCGTGGAGACTTCTTCCTGTGTGTTTTCTTTCTGGTGCCAGTGTACTAGTCCATCAGGTGCCTGGACTCTGAGCTGCCACAAGGCTTTAATGATAGAGGAAAGTGCAGAGCTACCCCTGGAAATCTGAGGGTGACCACAGCATAGCCACAAGCCAGAACTTCTCTGAGGTGTCGCATTCTTTCTTAGTGAATTTATGCAAGCTCTGATGTCAACTTTCAAACGTATCCTTGTTTATTAATTTTTAAATGACCAGTGATCTCTTTCTTACCTCCCCTTTCACCACTGTATGAAGCTGTACTTTATCTGTGGCTTCATGGTAGCCCTTTCACAGAGCTGGGTACTATTTTATTTCAGAGGCAAGGACCCTTTCCAGAGCTTTCAAGACCTGATGTGAAAATGGAATCCTATACAACACAATTAGGAGGTAGCTTTGTTCTGGGAAGGGGCTTACTATGGGATTCCTTGGCATCAAATGACACTTCACCCCTCCTCACTCCTGCACTTGAAGCATAACTGGGTGTGCCCATGTTTGATTTGCATGCTGTTTTTTAGCATCACATCTGTTATTCAAGCCCACGAACACCTAGACTCACTAAACAACCTGAATTATTTGGGCAATTCTTGGAGGCCAGCTGTGGCAAGATTCAATATTACCTCAAGGTCACTGAATGTCTTAGACATTTTGTTTATGGGAGAATGACATTACTTCTGTCTCTTGAAATCCCTGGATGCTGCAAAATCATAGGAGAAAAGTATTTTAGAGCTAAGTGGATTGTGTGTGGCAGGTGAGTAATCCAGTCCAGCTGTTTTGCTTTTTTCCTAATTTTTAAAATATTTTATCATTTTATTTTATTTCATCATGGTAAGTGTACTCTTTAATCCTCATCCCCTATTTCAACCATCCCCCCACCCTCCCCTCTCGTAACCATCAGTTTGTTCTCTATAGTTAAGAGTCTGTTTCTTGGTTTTCCTCTCCCTCTCTCTCCCTCTCCCTCTATCTCTTCTTTCTTATGCTCATTTGTTTTGTTTCTTAAGTTCCACATGTGTCCACATGTGAGTGAGATCATATGGTATTTATCTTTCTCTGACTAACTTATTTCACTTAGCGTTATACTTTCTACCTCTATCCACTTGCCAGCAAAAGGCAAGATTTCATTCTTTTTGATGGCTAAGTAATATTCCATCACACACACACACACACACACACACACACACACACACACACACCCCACATCTTCTTTATCCTTTCCTCTATTGAGGGAAACTTGGACTGCTTCCATAGTTTGGCTATTGTAGAGAATGCTGCAATAAACAGAGGGGTGAGGGTAGCCCTTTGAATTAGTGGTTTTGTATTTTTTGGGTAGTGCAATTACTGGATTGTAAGGTAGTTCTATTTTTAATTTTTTGAGGAACTTCCATACTGTAGCACAGTGGGTGCACCAATCTGCATTCCCACCAACAGTGCAAGAAGGTTCCTGTTTTTCCACATCCTTGCCAACACTTGTTTCTTATCTTTTTGATTTTAGACATTCTGACAGGTGTAAGGTGTTATCTCATTTTGATTAGCATTTCCCTGATTATAAGTGATGATGAACATCTTTTGATGTGTCTGTTGTCCATCTGGATGTCTTCTTTGGAGAAATGCTTGCTCATGTCTTCTGCCCATTTTTAATTGGATTATTTGTTTTGAGGGGTATTGAATTATATCATTTCTTTATATTTCTTGGTTACTAACCCTTTATTGGATATGACATTTGCAAATATCTACTCCCATTATATATACTGCCTTTTAATCTTGTTGATTGTTCCCTTTGCTGTGCAGAAATGTTTTATTTTGATGTTGTCCCAATAGTTTATTTTTGCTTTTATCTCCTTTGCCTCAGGAGACATATCTAGAAAAATGTTGCTATGGCTGATGTGAAGAAGATTATTGCCTATGTTCTCTTCAAGGTTTTTTAGGGTTTCAGATCTCATCTCGCTTTGAGTTTACTTTTGTGTGTGGTGAAAGAAAGTGGTCCAGTTTCATTTTTTTGAATATGGCTGTCAGTTTTCCCAACACCATTTGTTGAAGAGATTGTCTTTTTCTCATTTCATATTCTTTCCTCTTTTGTTGAAGACTAATTGACCAGATAATTGTGGGTTTATTTCTGGTTTTTTTGTTCTATTTCATTGAACTATGTGTCTTTTTTTAATGCTAGGACCATACTGTTTTAATTACTATTGCTTTATAAAATAACTTGGAATCTAGAATTGTGATGCCTCCAGTTTCGTTCTTCTTTTTCAAGATTACTGTACCTATTCATGGTCTTTTTGGTTCCGTACAAATTTTAGGGTTTGTTTGTTCTAGTTCTGTGAAAAATGCTGTTAGTATTTTGATAGGGATTGGATTTAATCTGTAGATTGCTTTAGGTAGTATAGACATTGTAGAAATATTTGTTCTTCCAACCCACGAGCATGTAATGTCTTTCCATTTCTTTGCATCATCTTAAATTTCTTTCATCAGTGATTTAAAGTTTTCAGAGGATAGGTCTTTCACCTCTTTGGTTAAGTTTATTCCTAGATATTTTATTGTTTTTTGTGAAATTATAAATGGGATTGTTTTCTTAATTTCACTTTCTGCTGCTTCATTATTAGCATATAAGAATGCAACAGATTTCTGTACATTGATTTTGTATCCTGCAACATTACTGAATTCATTTACTAGTTTTAGTAGTATTTTGGTGGACTCCTTAGGTTTTTCTGTATATCACCTGCAAAGAGTAAGAGTTTTATTTCTTCCTTACAATTTTGGATGTCTTTTATTTCTTTTTCTTGTCTGATTGCTATGGCTAGAACTTCCAGTACTACATTGAATAAAAGTGGTGAGTGGACATCCTTGTCTTCCTCCTGACCTTAGGGGGAAAGCTCTCGGTTGTTCACCAGTCAGTATGATGTTGGCTGTGTGTTTTTCATATAAGCCCTTTATTACATTGAGGTATGTTTCCTCTAGACCTTGCAGAGGGTTTTTATCATGAATGGATGTTGTACTTTGTCAAACGCCTTTTCTTTATCTATTGTATGATTTTTATCCTTTCTCTTATTGATGTGCTGTATCATGTTGATTGTTTTCAAATACTGAACAACGTTTGCATCCCAGGAATAAATCCCACTTGATCAGAATGTATGATCTTTTGTTTTTTTATTTTTTTTATTTTTTTGAGTAGGCCTCATTCCTATGTGGGGCTTGAACTCATGACCCCGAGATCAAGAGTCATGTGCTACATTGATGAGCCAGCAAGGTCCTAAATGTGTATGATTTTTAAAATGTATTGTTGGATTTGGTTTACTAATATTTTGTTGAGGATATTTGCATCTATATCCATGACAGATATTAGCCTGTAGTTCTCTTTTTTTGTGGTGTCTTTATCTGGTTTTAGTATCAGGGTGACATTGGCCTCATAGAATGATTAGGACATTTTCCTTCCTCTTGTATTTTTTGGAATAGTTTGAGAAGAATGAGTATTAACTCTTTTTTTAATGTTTGGTAGAATTCACCTGTGAAGCCATCTGGTCCTGGATTTTTGTTTGTTGGGACTTCTTTGATTACTGATTCACTGATTACTGATTACTCATGGCTGGTAATTAGTCTGTTCAAATTTTCTATGTCTTCCTGATTTAGTTTTGGTAAATTATATGTTTCTAGGAATTTATCCATTTCTTTGAAGTTGTCCAATTTGTTGGCAGGAAGGTTTTCATAATATTCTGTTACAATTGTTTGTCTTTCTGTGGTTTTTGTTGTTATTTTCGGTAGATTATTTGATAGATATTTTGATAGATTGTGGTTGGTAGATTTCCTCTTTCATTAATGATTTTGTTTATTTGGCTTCTCTCTCTCTTTCTCTCTCGATGAGTCCTGTTAGAAGTTCATCTATTTTGTTGATCTTTTCAAAAACTAGATCCTGGTTTCATTGATTTGTTCTATTGGTTTTTCAGTTTCTATATCATTTATTTCTTCTCAAATCTTTATCTCCTTTCTTCTGCTAGTTTAGGTTTTGTTTGTTCTTTTTCTAGCTTCTTTAGGTGCAAGGTTAAGTTGTTTATTTGAGATTTTTCTTGCTTCTTGAGGTAGGCCTGTATTGGTATAAACTTGCCTCTTAGAACCACTTTTGCTGCATCCCTAAGGTTTTGAACCATTGTGTTTTCATTTTCATTTGCTTTTATGTACTTTGTAATTTCTTCTTTGATTTCCTGGTTGACCCATTCATTGTTTGGTAGCATGTTATTTAACCTCCATGTACTTATGCTCTTTTAGATTTGTGTGTGTGTGTGTGTGTGTGTGTGTGTGTGTGTGTGTGTGTGAAACTTTCTAGTTTCATAGTGTTGTGGTCAGAAAAGATGCATGGTATGACCTCGATTTCTTGTCTTTTGATTGGAGCATTTAGTCCATTACATTAAAGTAATTATTGATAGATATGTATTTATTTCCATTTTGTTACTTGTTTTTTTGGTTCTTTCTGTAGATTTTCTCTGATCCTTTCTTTTCTTGCTCTCTTTCATGGTTCATTGGCTTTCTTTAGTGATATATTTGGATAACTTTCTCTTTATTATTTGCATATCTATTACTGGTTTTTGACTTGTGCTTACCATTAGGTTTGAATATAGCATCTTCTGCATATAGCAGTCTATATTAAGTTGAGGACTGCTTAAGTTTAAACCCACTCTTTACTCTCCCACACACACATTTTAGGTATATGGTATCATACTTATATCCTTTTATTTTATGAATCCCTTGACTGATTTTTACAGAAATATTTATTTCTACTACTTTTGTGTTTTTTACTTTTCATACTCTCACTTGTGATCTTTCCTTTCCACTAAAAGAGTCCCCTTTAATATTTCTTGTAGGGCTGGTTTAATGGTCATGAACTCCTTTAGTTTTTGTTTGTCTGAGAAACTCTATCTCTCCTTTTATTCTGAATGATAACCTTGCTGGATAGAGTATTCTTGGCTGCATATTTTTCCCATTCAGCACTTTGACTATATCATGCCATTCTCTTCTGGCTTACCAAGTCTCTGCTGAAAAATGTGCTGATTGCCTTACAGGGTTTCCCTTGTATGAAACTATCTTTTTTCCTCTTGCTGCTTTTAAAATGTTTTCTTTATAGCTACTTTTTGCCATTTTAATTACTAATGTATCTTGTTGTGGACCTCCTTAAATTTTTGTTGGGATCTGTGCCTCCTGGATGTAGGTATCTCTTTCCTTTTCCAGATAGGGAAGTTTTCAGCTACTATTTCTTTAAATTAATTTTCTGACCCTTTTTCTCTTTCTCCTTCTGAGATCCCTATAATGTGAATGTCATTATGCTTGATGGAGTCACTGAGTTCCCTGAGACTATCCTCAATTTCCATAATTTCCTTTTTTTCAAAGATTTTATTCATTTATTTGAGAGAGAAAGGCAGACATAGGGACAGATAGCAAGAGAGAGCACAGACAGAGAGGAGAAGGAGAAGCAGGGTCCCCACTGAGCAGGGAGCCCAACATGGAGCTTGATCCCAGGACCCTGGTATCATGACCTGAGCTGAGGGCAGATGCTTAACTGACTGAGCCACCCAGGCATCCCTCAATTTGCATAATTTTCTTTCCTCTCTTTCCTTCAGCTTGTTTACTTTCCATTACTCTGTCTTCCAGGTTATTAATTTATTCCTCTACTTCATCTAGTCTGCTGTTTATTCCGTCAGGTGTATTTTTAATTTCATTTATTGTGTTCTTGATCTGTGATTGGTTCTTTTTTTATTTCTGTGTTAAGTGTCTCACTGGTGTCCTCCACTCTTCTCAAGTCCAGTGAGTATCTTTATTATCATTACTTTAAATTCTTTGTCAGGCATATTACTTATATTCATTTCACTTAGGTCTCTTGCTGTGGTTTGGTCCTATTCTTTCATTTGGGACATATTTCTCTGTCTCTTCATTTTGTCTGACTTTCTGGGTCTGTTTCTGTGTGTGAGGAAAGTCAGCTACTTCTTTTGCTCTTAATGATAATAGCCTTATGAAGAAAAGGTCCTATAGTGCCCTGCAGTGCACTGTCCCTTGTTCCTCAGGACCTAACACTTCTGGGAGTGTCTGCTTTGTGTGTTGTGTATGCTCTGCTATTGAGTTTTGGCCTCTTTATCCTTTAGTCCAGTTGTCTGCAGAGGCTCTTTTTTGCCTATTGTAGGCAGTGTTTGGTCCCCAGAAGGAGTGGGATGTGTTTTAACAAGGTATATGGTGATGTGCTTGCAAAATGAGACCTGCCCCCACTGCTGCATCTTTGGCATTCTTAATAAAAAACAGCTTAGCTGGCCCATGGTTAACAGTGGAGGGAGACTCAACTTGGGGACCTCTCACTAATTACTGCTACTTCCTTCTCCCCAACTCCATACAAACATTGACAGGACCCATTTAATGCTTTTGGCCTGGGGGAGGACCTAGGGCATTTCCCTTCATTCCCTGCTCTCAGTGTGGAATTGTATAGCCAAAGCCTTCCTATAGGTGCATGGATAATAGCAGGGAAATGACATGAAACTATATAATCCAGCTTACAACAGAACCCATCCCCAAGGCCCATGCCAGTCCCACCTCAGCTTCTGGCCTGCCACCACAGTGCAGGTACCTCCCAAAAACCCATGTCTAGCCCAGCACTCCAACAGGCTAAAGAGGTTCTGTCCTGTCAAATGGCCACTTCTCAGAGTTTGGGTTTCTGTATCAGGATCTGCCTCTTCCCCAAGTCAACGACCCCAGAAATGTCTCCTTTCTAGGAGAAAGCACACTCATAAATGGAGTGCCAAAATGCAACATGATAACCAACCATTCATACTCACAAGAATATCCATTTGGTAGATGGAAAAGATGTCCTTACATTTCTTTCCTTTCTCTCCCTCCTTTGTCCCTCTCCTCATTGTCACCTCTCTCCTCAATATCTACTTTGTTTCTTTGTTTCTTACCCTTCACCCACAAATACAACATTCATTTCTACTTGTGTTTTCTGGTAGTTTTTCCAAAGCTGGGGTGGCAAAGATTTCCCTAGTGTCTTTTCCTGCCCTCAGTAGACAGCCCAGGTCAAATGGTTGGTTTGCACCCCTTCCTCCAGGGTCACATCTCTGCCTTGTTCAGATGATATTCCCAGTTATTTGCTCAAAAGCATGGGCTAAGCTCTACTCAGGCCAAGTCCAGGCAAAGTGCTAGGGACTTTGAGGAACTGAGTCATAGTTCTCGCCTTCCAATGATCCACAGTTAGTTGAGATGAGAGCACACAAACAGGCAATGAAAATGCAGTATTGCTAGTGGCATGTAAGTAAATGCAGGGGCACCTTCCCCACACTGAGATTGAGGAGGAAGACCAATGTGAAATCTGACTTGAAACCTGAAGAAAGAATTAGAGTTAACCAATGGAAAAGGAATGACATTCCAGACAAAGGAAACTGCATGCTCAAAGTCTAGGAAGAAAATGAAAGCATGACATATTTCAGTAACTGCAAGAGGTTGAATGTGGCCAGAGCAAAGAACGTAAAGGAATGTAGTGATGGAGGATAAGGTACAAAGGTAGAGGTGTGTTGTGGAGAACCTGGTATGTCATGCCAGGAATCTGAGATTTTATCCTGAAGGCCTGAGGGAGTCACTGAAGAATGAACCTCATGGGCCTTTAACTTTGGTCCCCAGGCAGAGAGGGTGAGTGGTCCAACTAGCCCTGTCCCTTGAGAGTTGCACACACAGCTCACTTGGCAGAATGGCCTAGAGATGAAACACCTGGGTTCTGGAGCCAGACTGCCTCGATTGGAACTCCTGTTCTGCCACTGGATACAAGTGACCTCAGACAAGTTCCTAGACCCCTCTAGGCCTCAGTTTCTTTATCTATAAAATGAGGATAATTACAGTACCAATCTTGGAGTGTAGTTATGAGGATTAAATGAAATAATACATGTAAAGTATCAGGCACCTACAGAGTACTTGATACATAGTAACTATTATGTCTTATTTATTACACACATACAGCTCTCACTATATGTAAGGCACATTCTAATTAGTAACTAAATATTAACTCACTTAATCCTCACAACAACTCTATGATGGCTGGATAGAAGGAGCTACATAAACCTCTTAAATAGACTGAGAAGGCCAGCAATCAGCCCAAACCTGGGCAGTGTTCCCATAAGCATGGGGGGGGCGGTCAGGGTCAGTGTGACACTCCCCTCAAAACACGTTTCTGGCTGGACTGATGTGATTGATACGTGTGTGTGTGTGTGTGTGTGTGTGTGTGTGTGTGTGTGTGTGTGTTTCAGAGGAATGAGAGACAGTGGCTGTACCAGGCCAATCTCCGCCAGCTGCAGAGCCAACTGGACCTGTGAGTAGGAAAAGAGCGTCTATGGAAGGGTCTTATATGAAGACTTTTGGGCTCCAGGAAGAGACCTCTACCCACATAATCTGGGTGGGTCTGGCCTGAATGGAGGGGTAAATGCTTACCCCTAGCCTTGTCCCCTGCTAATATGGTCTGTTCAGAAGGCCTGGCCTGTGAGCTGTCTGGAACAATACCTCATTTCAGCCTGGAGATCACTGTCCTAACTCCTTCCTCTCCACAGCTCTCAGCTAGCTAGAGGATCAAACTCCCTCCATTCTCTCTCCCAGACAGGCTGCCATCTTTCCGTACAGAGCAAGTGCCTGAGGACAAAGACATTCCCAGAACACTGCAAGGGGCATACAGAGCAGCACCCCCACATATGCACTTCTGTTGACGGGGCTGACCATGTGTGTGATTCACCCCTGGAGGAGGACTGTAGCCTGGTCAATGGCTGCAACTAGTCTTGGGTCTCCAGCACTCTTTCAGCCCCACCAGCTCCTGGACAAGCAGTTCATCTGGTACTGATGTTTTGAAGGGCTGCAAGTGCCTGCACGCCTCTGCCCTTGCCCTATGACTCGTGTGCCCACCACACACCATGACTGTAGCAGAGGCTGTGTCACCAAGATATACTACAACCCAGAATTACATAACTAAGTAAATGAGAAGGGGAAATGATGTGTGTTAGAGACTCCTGTGTGTTTGCGTAGGCACCTGTGTGTCTTTGTGCCTGGGATTGTTCTTCTGTGCCACTGTGCACACATAAAACTGTGTACCCTGCATCTCCATGCATCACCATAGTCAGCACACCCTAACACAGACTATTTTGAGGGCCGTTCTGCTGGAGCCATTAACACATTATACCCAGATGACTGGGTTACAACACAAAATCACCATGATTTTATTACCAGGTAATGGACTTCGGCAACATCACTGAGCCTCCCTTCACCTGTGAATTCCTCTATCGATCCCCATCAGAGCCAGGGTCACCAATAGAGTGAGGTGAAGTGGTGCGGTGAGGATGTCCTTTTCTTTTGCTTTTTAAAAAAATAAACCACTAATCTGCATTTATTTCTTATTTCTTTAGTGTAGGGCCAGACTTATTTGATTTTACGCATCATCTTTTTGGTGCATAAAATGCCTCCATAATGCATCTTTATCATTTTCAGTTTTGGTCTCTTTTCTTTTTTGCCCAGTTTGATTGAGAAAAAATTGATATATATCACTGTGTAAGTTTAAGATGTACAGCATGATGGTTTGATTTACATGTATTGTGAACTGATTACCACAATAAGTCCAGTTAACATCCATTGTCTCAAATAGATACAATAAAAAGAAGAGAAAAAAGAAAAAAATGTTTTCCCCTTGTAATGAGAACTCTTAGGATTAACTCACTTAGCAACTTTTCTGTATATCATACAGCAGTGTTATCAATAGCCAACATGTTACTTCTTATAACTGGAAGTAGGTACATTTTGACCACCTTCTTCCACTTTCCCCTCCCCCACCAACCTCTGGTAACAGCAAGTCTGATCTCTTTTTCTATGAGCTTTTTTTTTTAGATTTCTAGATATAAATGAGATTATACAATATTTGTCTTTCTCTGTCTGATGTACTTCACTTAGCATAATGCCTTCAAGGTCCATTCATGTTGTTATAAATGATAGGATTTCTTTATTTTTTGTGGCTGAATGATGTTCTATTGTAGCTATACATACCACACCTTCTTTAACCATTCATCCATTGATGGACACTTAGGTTGTTTCCATGTCTTGGCTGTTGTAAATAATGTAGCTATGAACATGGGTGTGCAGATACCTTTTTTAGTTAGTGTTTTTATTTCCTTTAGATAAATTCCCAGAAGTGGAATTGATGGATGATATGGTAGTTCTATTTTTAATTTTTTGAGGAACTTTCATACTATTTTCCATAGTGAGTGCACCAATTTGCATTCCCATCAGTAGCATACAATGGTTCCTTTTTCTCAATATCTATGCCAGCATTTGTTATTTCTTGTCTTTTTGATGATAGCCATTCTAACAAGCATGAGGTGATATGTCACTGTGATTTTAATTTGCATTTCCCTAATGACTAGGGATATTGAGCATTGTTTTCATGTACCTGCTAGCCTATCTTATGTCTTTGAGAAAATGTCTGTTCAGATCCATTACCCATTGTTTAGTTGGCTGGTTTGTTTGTTTTAGCTCCTGAGTTGTATGAGTTCTTTTTTTTTTAGTTTAATTGTTAAAATTTTAATTCCAGTATAATTAACATACAGTGTTATATTATTTTCAGGTGTACAGTATAGTGATTCAACAATTCTATATATTATTATACATTATTCAGTGCTCTTATGAGTTTATATATTTTGGATATTAACCCCTTATCAGATATATGGTGTGCAAATATTTTTTCCATTTCATAGGTTGTCCTTTTACTTTGTTGATGGTTTGTTTTGCTGTGCAGAAGCTTTTTAGTTTGATGTAGTCCCACATGTTTATTTTTTATTTTGTTTCTTGTGCTTTAGGTGTCATATCCAAAAAATCATCAGCAAGATGCATGTCAAGGAGCCTTATGTTTTCTTCTAGGACTTTCATGGTTTCAGATCTTACATTTAAGTCTTTAATCCATTTCAAGTTAATTTTTGTGAGTGGTGTAAAATAAGGGTCCAGTTTCATTTTTCTACATATGAATATACAATTATCACAACATCATTTATTGAAAAGACTTTCTTTTCTCCATTGAGTATTCTTGGTTTTTTTTAATGATTTTTTATTATATTATGTTAGTCACCATACAGTACATCCCTGGTTTCCGATGTAAAGTTCGATGATTCATTAGTTGTGTATAACACCCAGTTCTTTTGTCAAATATTAGTTGGCTGCGCATGCTTGGGTTTATTTCTGGGATTTTGATTCTAGTCCATTGGTCCATTTGTTTGTTTTTATGGTAGTACCACACTGTTTTAATGACTATAGCTTCAAATCAGGAAGTGCGATGTCTCTAGCTTTGTTCTTCTTCCTTAGGATTTCTTCGATTTGGGGGTCTTTTGTGGTTCTATATAAATTTTAGGAGTGTTGTTATATCTATGTAAAAAATGCCATTGAGGGGCGCCTGGGTGGCTCAGTCGTTAAGCGTCTGCCTTCGGCTCAGGGCATGATCCCGGTGTTATGGGATCAAGCCCCACATCAGGTTCCTCTGCTAGAAGCCTGCTTCTTCCTCTCCCACTCCCCCTGCTTGTGTTCCCTCTTTTTTAAAAATCTTTTTTAAAAAATGCCATTGAACACTTAATAGAAATTGCATTGAATCTATAGATGGCTTTTGGTAGTATTGACATTTTAACAATATTAATTCTTCCATTCCATGAACACAGGATATCTTTCCATTTATTTGTGTCTTCTTTGATTTCTTTCATCAGTGTTTTGTAGTTTTCAGAGTAGAGGATCTTTTACCTCCTTGGTTGAATTTATTTCTAAGTATTTTATGGGTTTTGATGCTATTGTAAATAGGGTCAGTTTCTTTCAGTTTTAGAAATTTTGTTGTTAGTGTATAGAAATGCTACTGATTTTTGTAGTTAATTTTGTATCCTGCAATGGTACTGAATCCATTGATTAGATCTAACAGTTTGTGGGTTATTTTGGTTAAATCTTTAAGGATTTTCTATATATATAAAAGTCTGTCATCTGCAAATAGAGACAATGTTACTTCTTTCTTTCTTATTCTGATACTTTTCTTTTTCTTGGCTGATTGCTCTAGCTAGGACTTCCAGTACTATGTTGAATAGGAGTGGTGAAAGTGAGCACCTTTGTCTTAGAGGAAAAGCTTTCAAACTTTCACTATTGAGAATGTATTAGCTGTGGGCTTGTCACAAATGGCTTTATTATGTTGGGATATGCTCCTTCCATGACTAATTTGTGAAGAGTTTTTATATGAATGGATGTTGAATTTTATCAATGCTTTTTCTGTATCTACTGAGATGTTCTTGTGATTCTTTTATTCTATTAATGTGATTGATTTACATATGTTGCATCCCAGGGATAAATCCAAGTTGGTCATGGTGAATGTTTCTTTTAATATATGTTGAATTCAGTTTGCTAGTATTTTGTTGAGAATTTTTGCATCTACACTCGTTAGAGATACAGACCTGTAATTGTTTTTTTGGTTGTTGTTTTATTGTTGTTTTTCTAGTAGTTTTCTCTTCTGGTTTTGGAATCAGGGTCATGCTGGCCTTATAAAATGAATTTGGGAGAGTTTTCTCCTCTTTGTTTTTTTGCAAGAGTTTGAGAAGATTTGGTGTTAATTCTTCTTTAAATGTTTGTAAAATTCACCAGTGAAGCCATCTGGTCCTGGGCTTTTCTTTGTTGGGATATTTTTTATTACTAATTCAATCTCCTTACTAGTAATTGCCCTATTCAAATTTTCTATTTCTTCCTGATTCAGTCTGGGTAAGTTGCATGTTTCTAAGAATTTTGTCATTTCTTCTAGGTTTTCCAGTTTGTTAACATATATTTGTCCATAGTATTCTCTTATGATCCATTGCATTTCTGTGGTATCAGTTATAGTGTGTCCTTTTTCATTTATGATTTTGTTGATTTGGGTTTTCTTTCTCTTTCTCTTGTTTAATCTAGTTAAGAGTTTGTCAATTTTGTTTATCTTTTCAAAGAACGAGCTCTTAGCGTGTTTACTCTTCTCTATTGTTTTTTTTGTTCTCTTTTTTATTTATTTCTGCTCTACTCTTTATTATTTTCATTCTTCTCTTAACTTTAGGCTCAGTTTGTTCTTTTTCGAGTTCTTTAACAGATCAAGTTAGGTTGTTTTGGGGGGCTCTTTCTTGCTTCTTAATGTAATTGGTACTCTGAACTTCCCCCTTGGAACTGCTTTTGCTGCATCCCATAAGTTCTGGTATGTTGTATCCCCATTTTCATTTGTCTCAAGAAACTTTTTTATTTCCCCCTTTAATTTCTTTTTTGGTCCATTGGTTATTCAGAAGAGTGTTGTTTAATTTTCATGTGTTCATATATTTTTATCTATTTCTAGTTTTGTGCCATTGTGGTCAGAGAAGATACTTGGTATGATTCCTACCTTTTTGAATTTACTAAGACTTGTTTGTTTTGTGGCCTAATGTATGGTCTGTCAAAGATAATGTCCCATGTTCACTTAAGAAGAGTGTGTATTTTGCTGTTTCTGTATAGAATGTTTTGTATAGATCTGTTAGGCCCATATGGTCTTTAGTGTGTTCAAATCAACTGTTTTCTTATAAATTCTTTGTCTGGATGATCTGTCCATTGTTGGGAGTGTGGTGTTAAAGTCTTCAACTATTATTGCTTTAGTGTTTATTTCTCCTTTAGCTCTGTTAGTTTTTGCTTTATATATTTATGTGCTCCGATGTTGGGTTCATAAATATTTATAATTGTTTTGTGTTCTTGATGTATTAATCCCTTTTTTATTACATAATGGCCTTCTTTCCTCTTTTTATTATTTTTAAAGTCCATTTTTTCTGATATATCTACCTCTGTTTTGATTTTGTTGTTGTTGTTGTTGTTGTTGTTGTTGTTACCATTTCCTTGAAATGACTTTTCCCATCCCTTCACTCTATGTGTGTCATTAAGGCAAAAGTGAGTTTCTTGTAGGCAGCACTTCTTTAGCTCTTTTTAAAAAAATCTAATCAGCCTTTCTATATCTTTCAATTGAAAGATATCCTATCTTTTTTTCATGTTTTGATGTCTTTTGGTGTTAGTATGCTTTGACTTCTTTATCATGTTCTTTTGTGTAATTGCTACAGGTTTTTCCCTTGTGGTTACCATGAGGCTTACATAAAATATCTTAAAATTATGACACCCTATTTTAAGCTGATAACAACTTAACTTTAATAGAACTTCTAAACTTTACACTTTTACTTCTCTTCCCCTCACATTTTTGGTTATTGCTGTTAAAAGTTACACATTTTTATATTGTGTAACTAGTAACAAATTATTATAGTTATAGTTATTTTTACTACACCCCTTTTTTAACTTTTAAACTACAGTTTAAGTGAATTATTCACCAGCATTACCAAATTACAGAATCTACCTTGAGATGTCCTTTTCAAATAACGCTTGATAATAATAATCATTTTTTAATAATAATATTTTTTATTATATTATGTTAGTCACCGTACAGTACATCCCTAGTTTTTGATGTAAAGTTCCATGATTCATTACTTGCGTATAACACCCAGTGCACCATGCAATACGTGCCCTCCTTAATACCCATCATTGGCCTATCCCATTCCCTCCCACCGAAGCCCTCAGTTTGTTTCCCAGAGTCCATAGTCTCTCATGGTTCATTCCCCCTTCTGTTTACCCCCCCTTTCTTCTTCCCTTTCTTCTCCTACCGATCTTCCTACTTCTTATGTTCCATAAATGAGTGAAACTATATATAATTGTCTTTCTCTGCTTGACTTATTTCACTTAACATTATCTCCTCCAGTCCCATCCATGCTGCTGCAAATGTTGTGAAATCATTCTTTTTGATGGCTGAGTAATATTCCATTGTATATATTGACCACATTTTCCTTTTTTTTTTTTAAGATTTTATTTATTTATTTGACAGAGATAGAGACAGCCAGCTAGAGAGGGAACACAAGCAGGGGGAGTGGGAGAGGAAGAAGCAGGCTCATAGCGGAGGAGCCTGATGTGGGGCTCGATCCCATAACGCCGGGATCACGCCCTGAGCCTAAGGCAGACGCTTAACCGCTGTGCCACCCAGGCGCCCCAACATCTTCTTAATCCAGTTATCTATTGAAGGGCATCTCGGCTCCAAAGGCAAGAGAAACGAAAGAAAAAATGAACTTGTGGGACTTCATTTTTTTTGAAGCTGAAAGTTTAGTGGTTTAATTTTAGGCCTTTTAAAAAGATCTTTATATCAAATCCACCACATTAAAGTAGTCAGAACAAAATGTTCCTGGTGTCCAAATGGATGCATCAAAGCAACCAGGTCAAAATGTCATGTACTCAGATGTGTGTGTGTGTGTGTGTGTGTGTGTGTGTGTGTGTGTGTGTGTGTATGAGCCTCTGTGTGAGTAAATAAGGGTCACTGGGCTACATTTCCTTTTATGAACACTTGGGGCAGGCCAAGTACCTGTAGGCCTGGGGGCCTTGTTTAGTGTACATAGTGTGTGTCCATGTGGGCTAAGGTGCCTGTCACCATTACCCACAGAAATAGTCTGAGTATTTCCATCTGCAATCTTTAATTTGCATTTGGCTGAGGTGAGAAAGTAAGGCTGATCCATGGGGCAAAGAGCTGCTATTTGTACCTTCCCTCCTCACTCTTTCATTGCTGCCACCAGTCCAGCTAGCCTTCCCAACAAAGTCCCTCCAGTGGAAAGTCTTAAAATACTTCATAAAAGAGAAGGGAGCTTGGTGTTAGGTCTGCTTAGGCTGCAAATCCCAATAGGGAGAAATGGAATTGCGGAGTATGAGCCTTGTGAGACCTCAGCCTTTTAAGGTTTTAGGGTGGAAATAGGAACCCGGCCTTCATAAGTGCCAGCACACTGGTATCTTTGGCAGTCTTGGCAAGGAGTTGGGGGCTGAAAGGGTGACTAGAGCTGGGTAGGGAGAGTGCAGACAGACATACAGTGAGACTAGGCTGACTGAGGGGGCTTAGTATTAGTTTGTGGGCAAGCTTCAGGGCACATGGACTGGGCCCAATTCCAAGATGATACAGGCTTCAATACCATCCATCATCCCTGCCACACCGTTGCTATGGATAAGACTATAAATTATTTTGCCTGGGTGACTGCAGTGGTCTCTTCTGATCTCCCTGCAGTTCTTCTCTCCCTCTCCAGTCCATGACCCACTCAGTGTCCAAAGTGAGCTTTCTAAAACAGGCTCAATCTCATCACTCCCAGACTGAAACCCTCTGCTCATTCCTTAATGTCTATGGCAGCATTTCTCAAACTCTGTGGCCTGGGATGATCACTGGGATCTTGTGACAAAAGGGGCTCCAAAGGTAAATAAATTAAGTGGATGTGGGTTCAACAAAGTAAAGCAGATGTCTTTGTTGCAGGACAGATCAGCACCTGTACTATGATAATGTGTACTGAGGCTCACCAAAACCCTCCTCTCTACCATCTTTCTCACAAGGCATTGTGTCCAGCAGACCTCAGTTTGGGAAACATTGGCTTGACTGGTCTCTGGGAACTGGTGCCTGCCTGTACCCCCAGCCCCCATGTGTTCACTAATGCTGTCCCCTCAACTCAAATGGCTTCCTTGCCCTTCCATTGCCTAATTCCTACTTATCCTTGAGGACTCTTACACTTGTGCCTCCTCCAGGAAACCTACTATGTCTATCCCCACCCCTATCACTCACTCTCCTGGCTGGGCCTATCTCTGCCTTGTCAGTAATGGACATGTATTGAAATGATTTCTGTATTTGTCTCTTGCATGAGATTTTTAGCTCCTTGTAGGCAGGGTCTCAGCTTTATTCAACTCTGGGCCCAGAGCCCAGCACAGGGCCTGCCAGTTCTCAGTGAATACTGGATGGAAAGATGGGACAGAAAGAACAGCAGAGGAAGAAGGAGAAAGAGATTTTAAGAAAGAGAAGGGTAGAAAGAAAGAGGGAATGAGGGAGCAACAGCAAGTACAGTGAACCCTTGAACAACATGGGCTTGAACTGCATTGATCCACTTATATGTGGATTATTTTTAAGATTTTATTTATTTACTTGAGAGAGAGAGAGACAAAGAGAGAGAGCACGAGCAGGGGACAGAGGGAGAGGGAGAAGCAGGCTTGATCCCATGACCTGAGCCAAAGGCAGATGCTTAACCGACTGAGCCACCCAGGTGCTCCTATATGTGGATTTTTTTTTAACTGTACAATACTGTGAATGTATTTTCTCTTCCTCATGATTTTTAATAACATTTCCCTTTCACTAGCTTAATTTATTATAAGAATACGGTTTATAGTATATAATACATATAACGTACAAAATATGTTAATTAACTGTCTATGTTATCAGCAAACCTTTCACTCAATAGTAGGCTATTAGTAAAGTTTTGGGGGAGCCAAAAGTTATAACTGAATTCTCAACTGTGTGGGGGATCCATGCCCCTAAACCCCATATGTTCAAGTGTCAACAATATGTAAGTTTTTGTTAGGAAGCCTTCAGAATGCTCTAGGTTCTATGTGTCAAGCTAATGGACTTGAAATTGAACAGCAGACATTATATAAGATACTCTATGTTGCTTTAATAAGAGTGGCTGATCATTCTTAGCTTATTGACATCCAGTGATGCTGTAGCCCACACACAACAGTGAGGCCAATACATTGGGCAAGTCCATCTTACTAATTCAGCAGTGTTCACTAATTTGAAAAAAACAGTGTCTGCTTAAAAGCTCAGGAGGGCCACCCCCCTGGTTGGGTGACCCCCATTTTGTGCTCAAGCAGCATGTGTCAGTGTCAGGTTCTACTCCACTGGGGCCTTGCCCATGAGCTGCTATAGTGCCTCTATGGGAGGAAAATCCTGAGGACTCACCCATCTCCACAGAAGGGCACTGGGGCATCCTGGCCTCCGTGCAGGTGATGCACATCTTGTCTCTCTGGGTCCATTTCCCTCTCCTTCCTTCTGAGGCTCAAAGTTTGGAAGTGGAGAAAAGACACTAGAAAGAAAGGCCAAGGTTAGCGTTTAGATGGGCTTCCTTGTGGGCAAAAACCCTAGCCCTCCTAGAACCTGATATAAAATAAGTACTCAAGGAATCTTTGTTAAACAAGTGAATGTAGGCTAAGGGATATCAGCTTGGGCGCTGGAGTGAAATTCAAGGGGTACCTCAAACCTCACTTTTTCCAAGAGTCACTCTTTGAGGTGGCTTCAGGGCCTGAGTTTCCACCTTTGGGGTTGAAGCATTGTGTTTTGAGAGGACTCCTTTGAAATGCAAGCATATTACCAAAGAGGAGAAACCAGTATTTAGTCACTTCATATTTGCCTATCAACTTGCCCTAGTATCTGTTCATTGATCAAACACCAGGTACATACAAAGTGCCAAGTCCTGCATCAGGTGGGCATAGTCCTTGCTCTGTGGGACTCACAACCCATGTTGAAGATGCTTCCACCTGGGCACCAATCCAGCTGAAGAAGGATAGGGTTTCCCAGCTTGACTTGAAGGGTTTCACTGCTAATTCATTCAATGCTTATTCATTGAGTGTGTAGTAGCTACTGTCCTGATTCTAGTGATATAGCAGAGACCAAAACTATCCAACATCTCTGCTCCTAGTGGGGCTTCTGCTGAGTGGGGAGGCACAGACAGTATATGAAAATCATCAATGACATAGTATGTCAGATGGTGGTAAAGCAGAAAAATTACATAGGGAGTATTGGGCTAAGGATGGGGGTATACATTGACATCTCAAATAAGTGGTCACAGAAAGCTTCACTGATATTTGAGTAGGAACTCCAAAGAGGTAAGAGAGAAAGCTTTGCCAATACCTGGCGAGATAGGCAATGTAAGGCAACAAGATGGGAGTAGGCCTGACAAGGGAGAGCAAGGAGGTCAGTGTGGCCAATGCAGATAAAATGCGGGGAAGTAGTAGATGTGGCTAAAGAGGTAATAAGAGACAAACCTGGGCAGGGCCTCGTAAACCATCACAAAGACTTGGGCAAATCGGAAGCCATTGGAGCTTTGAGCAAAGGGCCTTTCTGGTTTCTATATTGAGAGTGAATTGCAGGAGGCTAGGGTGAAAATAGGAAGGCCAGTTGAGAGGCTACTGCAATCACCCAGGGGAGAGATGATGTTAGCAAGAACTAGGGTGGGATCAGTTGGTGTGGTAGGGAGCGGGAAGTTTCTGGATGGATTTTGAAAGGAGAATCAATAGAACTTGGATTGAATGTGGGGTGTGCAAGAAAGATAGGCTTTTGGCCTGAGCAACTGGACAGATGGAGCTGCCATTTATTGCTAGTTGCTGCAGATGGTCAAACCAATTTTCAGAACATGTTGAAGGTAGACCAAGTTCCTACAAAGCCCGTTTACCCTCTCAGTGCAGGACTCCACTGCAGGTCCTGCTTGACTTAGTAAAGCCCCATATGTTTTGCTGGAAGGGAATGAGATAGAAATGCTGGAATCTGGGAGATTCAATTGCGCCAGGGACAAGTGGGGATCTGGTTCTTCCCTTGAGCCCTGGGCTTCTCTGGGGCACAAGAACTTTGGATATTATAAGGTACCCCAGCACCTTTCTTTGCTTAACAGCTTCCTTTTGACAGCTCAATCCACCCTATCACTCCCAAAGCTTTCAAAGGTTTGTCAGAACTGGGAAAGCTGTGAGTGCCAGGTTTCCTGGTTGGAGCCTGGTGGTTAGGGAGTAGGGATGGGGCTGAGGCTTTGGGAGCTAGAGAAAGATGGAAATGTTCAGCTGTTTGCCTGGGTAAGAGGGGAGATTGGGAACCCAACCCAGAAAGAAAGTTGTTTGAGGTGGCCTTGGTATTGTTTGGAGCCAAGGTCGACTGGCCACTTGCTATTAGCCTTTGGCAGAGGCCAGGGGAAAGGGAAGTATGTTAAGCCCCCAGTTGTAAGTGACCTTGTACCCAAGAATTACACTTGTCTCTGATCCTAGGGATCACTGGTGAGGTCTAAAGGGACATCTGTTACCGCTTTCTGTCCCAGACCTTACCAAGTCCTTCCTTAACAAAGATACCAAGACTTTAGTCCTCGCTCTTGGTCTAAAGACCAGGAGAACCATCACCACTCTCACTTGTTCCCTTGGCAACCCTGGGCATTTGGTGAGCTGACTGGCCCTTTGGAGAAGCTGTTGTTATAAGAAGGCAATAGTACACCTCTTAGGGCAAAAGTAACTTTTAGTAAACTTAATCTTCCATGGGAAGAATCACCAGAGAAAAAGGTCTGTGTCTTTCATGGCCAACTAGGAATTTACCAGGTATTTCTCACTTAAATTAGATTCGCTCTTCGATGCTTGCTTTTTTACTCAAGCCAGTCCTCCTTGACCCTTGAGCACACCCACTGCCCAGGTAAGCGCCATGCCCAGTCCTGCCCTTCTCCTTGACTCTGCTCTGTCTTTTGGGCCCCTTGTGGGGCCCCTCTCCCTGGCTCTTTCAGGACTTTTCCTTGTAGTGTCTGTGAGTAGCTTCTTTCCTTATGGGAGTAAGAGGGAGATGGAAAGAAGTCAAGAAAAGCTGAGTGTTGGGAAAGGCAGTCTCCTGCAGTCTTCCACACTGCCCCCCTCCATTTCCCCCCTATCTTTACTGGGTCTTGGGCCTAGAACACTGTGCTTGGCTTCTAGCCTTGTGAGGGACTATATCTCCCTGTTCTGGGCTTGTTGCATGCTCATGTGTGGCCCTCAAGCATGCCCCCAGCTTTCTGTATTTCGGATCCCACAGAGGGTAGGATCAAGTCCTTCCACCAAAGCACCTGCAGTCACACTGCCAACTGTAAAATAAACCCTCTGGCATGCTGAGGCTTGCCTCCTGCAGGATGTTGGATAGCAATAACTTCATCCAACTGCTCCTGGAAAACTTTCTGAGCTGAGTTCCTTGTAAGGAACTCAACTTTCTGTAAGTTCTTAATCTTGTCCTCCTTTTCCCCCACATTTGCTCCAGCCAGGGAGCAAAGAATCTGGTGACTGTGTGTGTGCACACATGAGCATGCGTGTGTAGTACCCATGTCTGTGAACATGTGTGTGTATGCATAGACCTACCTGAAATGAGGAGAGGGGCAGGAGTTTCTTCCCAGAGAACAGGGGCCCAGAAGTCCCCAAGTCCATCCCCTGGAAGTGGTGGGGGTGTGGAGGACAGACCCTGGTTAGGTCCCTAGACCATATTTCCACTTACACTGGGTGGGCTTGGAAGAAATGCTGAGTGTGTGTGTGTGGGGGGGGTCTTGCTCAAGGTCACATAGTAACAGAAGTAACAGAGCTGTGACAGGCTCCATGGCTCCTGATTCTCAGAGCAGTGTTTTTTCTACTCCCCCAGAGCAGAGAGAAGACTCTTCATCCTGCCAGTCCTATAGAGTACCTGTGAAGCTTGTAGAAACCCATGGACAGAGCAATGCTTAGTTGGGTGTAAAGGGCCATGTGGCTGTGAGCTGTGACTCTTAGGCATTGCGTCTCTCTGGGTGTCTGGCAGTGTCCTGAGTACCTGGTGAGCACTCAATCCTGCCTACTTTCTTGTCATCTTCTAGCCTTCTGCTGCACAATTCTCTCAGCTACATGCCTACTTCATCTATCTGTACCTAGAGACCCAAGCTGAACTAGCTGTGAGGGCCCCTCCTTCAGAGCCCTGGGAATAAGACTGGTGGGTTCACAGTCAGCTCCTCACAGTCCTTCTTTTCGTCTTCCTTGAGAAGATAAACTTCTCAACCTTGATTTTCTGGATTTACAGACTTTGGTACCAACGGCCTTGGCCAGTTAACCCCAAGTGCAACTGGAGGGATTTGGGTTAGACCAGCATTTCTCAACCTTGGCACTATTGACATTTTGGGTAGGGAAATTCTTTGTTGTGGAGTCTGTTCTATGTCGTAAGCAGCAGCATCCTCAACTTCTACATGGCATTTGGTGTGCCACTAACACATTTTCCCCCACTGCCCCCTAGTTGTGACAACAAAAAACATTTCCAGACATTGTCAAATGTCTTTTGGGAAGAAAAATTGCTTTCAGTTGAGAACCACTGGGTTAGGCTGAAGGCAGCTACTCTGGTTCTGCCTCCCTTTCCTGGGAAGGCTATGGTGTGGGTGATGAGCTAGACCAGCTCCAAAGCTCCCCATACTGCTCTGAGGCCCTCTTCCTTCCAGGCCCCTTGCCTGCTTGGTGCTAAAACCCAGAACTCCAGGAGCCAACACTTGTGAGCTAGGCCTGAGCACTCTCACTGATACAAGTTGGGAGGACTTGGAAGTAGATTGGGATGAAAGCTGGTAGGGTGGGAAGGGGACAGGGGCTGGGGAGGACACTGGACTTGCCAGTGTATTAATAATGAAATGGCATTTGTTTGCAAGGTCAAGTCCTAGGGCAATGTGCCACTTTCCTTCTAGAGCCCAGCTGGGTCTTTTTAAGACCTTACCTGTCCTGCTAGGTGCTCACCATGGCCAAGCATCATACCTCCTTGTTTTTCTCCTCTCTAGGCAATCTGTCATTACCATGGGGTGCCTGAGCAAAGCCAGTGCCACCAGGGGTGTCTCTGAGCTCAACCCTCCAACTCCTCTACCCTGAGGGCCCTAGAGTGTGATAATATCAGTGGTCTGAGTACCTCCATGTGTCAGGGCTGTAGGGCCTTCATTGTGTTGTAAGTGACTGCATTCTCCGCACTCTCGCCCGTACTGCCTACCCTAATCAGCCACCCCTCAGGCACCCTCACCTTTTCAGTCCCATGGTCCATGTGGCAGGAGTAGCCAAGGTTTTGAGTTGGTTCCTCCAGGAATTTTTGGAGGGAACTTGGCAAGTTAGAGCTGCAGGATGTCTTGGCTGTAAGACCCTTAGAGAACCAAAGCGCAAATCACCGTGCAGATCAGAACACTGAGGCCAAGAGAGGCGGGACAATGACTCAGTGGCATATGTGGTCTAGAACTGACACCTCTTGGTTCCCAGTCCATGACCTTTAACTTCTCTTTCCAGGATTCTTAGAAACAGCTTTCTCCTTGGGTTTCCTGCTCCCTTTCTAACCTCATCCACCATGCTGTCAGGTTTATCTTCCTTTTTTTTTAAAAGATTTTATTTATTAATTTGACAGAGACAGCCAGCGAGAGAGGGAACACAAGCAGGGGGGAGTGGGAGAGGAAGAAGCAGACTCCAGCGGAGCAGGGAGCCCCGATACGGGGCTCGATCCCAGGACCCTGGGATCACGCCCTGAGCCAAAGGCAGACGCTTAATGACTGAGCCACCCAAGTGTCCCAGGTTTATCTTCCTTAAGCATAGTTTTCATTATATTCCTCTCCTGCTCAAAAACCTCAGTGGCTCCCTGTGGCCTAGGCCCTAGGGAATTCAATTCAAAGTCGCCCTCTGGGGAGCCTCTTCCTCCAGACCCATCCCCCTTCTCTCCCTGCCTCCACTGCACTTACCTGCCAACCCAGTTCCTCAAGTTCACTAGGTGGGACCTGTGCTCTCCCAGCTGCCAACTCCAGCTCACACTCTTCTCTCCTCCATGGGATTTCCTCCTCCCATCCTCCCCAAATCATCCCACTCTTCCAGCTTCTCTCAAGTGCTACCTTAAAATGATGCTCCCCCTGCACTACCCCATTAGAATGAAATCTTGCCTCCTCTAAACCTCTGCCCCTTGGCATATCTCCCATGTTTCCTCACATTCTAGCACTCCCTGAGTCTCAATTTGCCTGGCCTGTAAAATGAGTCTCTAAGCCTTCAGCACATGGGCGTGCTGTGGAATTCAGATCAAAGCAGCCTATGTAGCATGAAGGTGTTTAACAGTTCTCTCCTGTTGCCCTTCCTCACCGTGCCATCCCCAGTGACCTGAGGCCTAAGCTGGTGGTGCACCTAATTCAATGATGCTACAGCACTGTGCGCTGTCCTCCAGCTCCCCATCTTGTGGGAGGATGGGGGGTGCAAAGCCTTCTGAGAGATTGGTTCTCTAAGCCTCAGAGTAGGAAGTAAGTTTGCCACTCAGGTGTAAATAATCAAGTATGCAGCCAGGACCAGACATGGGCTGGGAGGGGGCAGGTGGTGGGAGAAATCTGGTGCTTGGGGCTCAGGCGCATTTCTGTTCCTCCCACCTGTCCCTGGGAGCTGGTCTCTAGAAAGGAACTCAGTCCCGCTGTTTGCCAGATAATCCTTGCATATCCTCCCCAAATTCTGGTTCAACCTCCAGGCCTCATGGGAGTCATTTTAGACAGCCTCTGTCTCCAAGTAAGATGCTACCAGGTAAGTGGTGCTTTAGTGATCCACAGAATGAGGAAGTGCTCCTTACCATCCAACCCCCAATGTCTCCAGTTGTTCCCCTAGACCTACTTCCTCTCTTTCCTCCATGGACAAGGAAACCATCTGTCACCACCCTTTGGGTGAAGAATGTCTCCGTCATGTGTTGCTTCTTCTCTGACTGGGCTCCATTTTCAGCCCCCTCACTCTGCCAGGCTTATCCCACTGGGTCTAATGCCCACCGCCATGCCTAACCACAGCCTTTCTTTGCTCTTTAGAGTCTGACAGCCCAAGCTTCAAATTCGGGCTCCCTCACTTGCTAGCTTTGTGACCTCGGGTAGGTCCCTTCACCTCTCAGGGCTGCAGTGTTCTTATCCATAAAGTGGGACTATTAATCATAGGATTGTTGTGAATAGTGAATGAGCTCATGCATATAAAGTGCTCAGCAACTGCCTGGCCTCGTAAGTGCACACAAAGCATTAGGGGAGGAAAGGCATGCAAACTGTGCAAGCAGTGCTTGGCATATAGTAGGCACTGAATAAATATTAGCTACCCTTATGCTGATACCCACCCAAAGACCTTTTGGAAGCAAATCAAGTGTACTTTGCAGGAGGAAGTAAGGAGACTGACCTGGCCCCCCAGACAAGTGAAACCACGAGAAAAGGCACTCCTGCCTCACTCATTCTCCCCACCCACCTCACTGACTAATCTTTTCCCACCCACCCAACACTGAGTCACACAGACCCAATTTGTTCAAATCTAGCTCCAGTACTAACTAACTAACTAAGTATAACGTTGGGCAAGTACCTTCCTTCACCTCTCTGAGCCTCAGTTTTTGCACCTCTAAAATGGGGATCAAAATTATACCTACTTTCAGGGTTTTGTGAGTAATGAGAAAATAGGAATGTGAGCTGTGTCAACCACACTGGAGAGACGCTGGTTTTCATTTCCGTGGTTCTTCCTCCTTTGCATAGGCCCTGGGCCTTGCCTCCCTTCTTAGCGCTCTGCTCCCTTACCCCCCATCTCACGCTCCCTCCACCTCCTCTTCTTCTCCTCCTCCTAAAGCTGTCACAGGCCAGGACATGGCCATTTACACTTGTTTATGCCGGCATGTTTTGGTGACCTGGACAATGTGTCCCACTCCATGGACAAGCTGGAGCCACTGATTCAGCTGCTGATTCAGAGGCAAGAAGGCCTGGAACCCCGGGGGCTCTGCCTCCCAGTCGTGAGCCCTGGGCTATATTGCTCTCATTTGGCAGCAAAGAACTTGTCCAAGGCCATAGAAGCCAGTTAGAGGCCCTGACAGAAAACTGCTTGCTTCCCTAGGAAGCATAGCTGGGGTGGAGTTAGAAAATGAGAAGAGGTGTCTACACTCCAAGAGAGGCCAGAAGTGCCCCTACAAGTCGCACATGCTAGACCACCCAAAGTGTGGAGTCAGCCATTCAGCAGCCTAGGCCTGAGTACCTTTCTCCCCCTGAGCAGTAACGTTTTGACTCTGATACAGGCTCCGTGTTGTCCTCTGCCAGGGCCACCTTATCATTAGGCATACTAGGCCCGGCATCTAGGGCCCATGAAAGTGTTTTCATCCTAATTTATTTTAACATCAGAAGAAAAAAGGAGTATAATAACGGCGCGTATATAATGAATAGTGCAGCCCAAATAATATTTACCTTTATACCAATGCAGTTGTAAATTATAATTTTAAATATTGTTTATAGAAGAAGGGCTCATGAAAGTCCAGATGCAGCCTTGATCTCTGCTCAATCCCAGGCCCTCCCCATTGATTGAGGCACCATCTGCTTGCCTTAGAGTTACAGCAGCAGCCCAAGGCCACCCTCGGGCCCTCTGGAGCGCTGCTGGAATCCAGGAGGCAGGGCAGGGCAAGGCAGGCAAACTCCCAGCAGGCTGTGAGGGTGGGCTGGGGGCAGAGGAGGGCAGCCTCTGTGTATCCTACCATCCCTGGCTCTCTTCCCTCCCTCCTGGCCAAACTGCTCTTCAGCCAGCATTCCTCAAACTCATTTCCTCCTTTGTTCAACAGCTCTCATATCTACCACTCCCAGTTCAATCCCCACTGCCCCCCGCCCCCCCCACACTGAAGTGGGCAGTGGGAGGTAGGAGTGTCCTCTCCCTTTGCACTGGGCTTCAGGGGAAAGAAGGCAGGCTTAGGAGTCTGGGCAGAAGTCCCCATTCAATCCCTAATTTGCTGTGTACTCCCTGGCAAGTTACCTTGTTTCTCAGACTCTGAAATCGCCATCCAGAAAAAGGGGGGTGCTAATACCTCACAGAAGACTTTTGAGGTTGAGAAGACATCCTGTATGGGAAAATGCATGGCATGGTGCCTGCTATCCAGTAGACACTCAGGTCAGTATCCATGCATTCCCTCTTAGGCAGTAGAAGGGTTTGATGCAGTTCTCACCCACCCTACCAGGCTCCTTTGGGCTCCAGTGCACCCACCCTCACACTCCCTGCCTCATGCTCCCTCGTGTCTCCCTGCTGCTACACACAAATAGGTAACTGCATTAAGCACACACTCTCTGAGACCCTGTGCTGGACACTGGGGTCACAGAGATTACTCTCACTGGGCCCCTCGCCTTGATGTCATAGCCTAAGCAAAGAGACAGGCCTGTCCATTTGAGTTAGTTTTGTGTGACAAAAAGTGTTTTTGAGTGACCCACTCAAAAAGGGCTTCAGGAGCTCAGGCATGGGTTCGTTAGAAAAGGCTGGCTGAGGCTGGAAGGGTGTGAGCAACTGGCAGAGGTAAAGGAGGGCAAGTCAAGTAGAGGGAACCTTGTAGAGCAAGGGCTTGGAGTGAACAAGCCAACATAACCAACAGTGATGAAACAACTTCCTTTATGCCTATCAATGTGCTAGGCACTGTGCTAGGCATCTGGGCTCCTCTCAACACCCATTTTACAGATGAGAAAGCTGAGGCTCAGCGAGCAAAGTGGTTTGCTCAAGATCACACTGCTAAGAAGTGGCAGAGCCAGGACTTGAACCCACCTCTGTGTGTCTCCTGATGCCCTCCACCAGGCCTCCCTGCCTCTCTGGGCTGGGCGCTATGAAGAACTCAGAGACGAACCTCACTAGGACCCTGATCCCCGTGCTCCCAGGCTAATGGGGGTCATGTGACTGGTACCCGAGAACACTAAGGGGAGACATAAGCAAGATGGAAGCTTGGAAACACACCCAAAGGGCAATGATGACTCAGAAAAGGGAGTCAAGAAACCTTGCTGGAGGCTTCAGGGACAGCTTCATGGGGGATATACCGGAGTTGGGCATTGCCAGACTGATGAAGTTTGGGATAATAGCACTTTGTAATAATTGACCTGCTAACTAATCTGCACATCTCTCCAAGCCTCATTTTATGCATGGGGAAACTGGGCTTCAAAAAGTTTAAATAACTTGCCCATAGCCCGACAGCTAAGAAGTGGCAGAGCTGAGACTTGAACGTAGGTCCTCCAAATCCAGGATAGTTCTATGCCTGCTCATGGCAAAGGTAACTAAAGGAGTATGTCGGGCACATGGCTGAAGAAGGGAAGTGAAAGGAAGAAACTTGGTGGACAAGTCAAGGCCACATCATGGGGTCCTGAATGCTACAGTCTGAAAAACATAGGATGATACTTGACTTTTTGACTTTTGAATGATTCACCCAGTACTAAGTATAGGTAGAAATGGGTGGGAGAAGAGAGAAATGAGGTGAGTGCCTCTTCCTAATTCTCGGTGGAAAGGCATGCAGTATGAACAGGGTGTCTTAGACACTGGGTGGAAGCTAGATACAGGAGACATGGCGGAGGTAGATCAGACAGCATGTGGCCAGCCCCCCTTTAGGCCCACATGATCTAGGCCTTTACTTACCTCCCCCACGCCATCTCCTTCTACCCCCCTTGCTCCCTGCATTCTAGCCATGCTAAGCAGGTGCTCACCCCCAGAAAATGCCAACTTTGCCTCCACCCCAGGTCCATTGAATTCGCTATTTCCTCCGCCCAGAACTCCTCCCCTTAGATCTTTGCATGGCTGCTTGCTCTTCCTCCCTCAGGTCTTGGCTTACGTATCACCTCCTCAGAGAGGTCTTCCCTGATTATCCTATTGGAATAGGGGCTCAGTCACCATTGCCTTAGCCTGCTTGACTGCCTTCATCACCCTTATCATAGCTGAAGTTGGTTTGTGTATGTGCTATGGTCTCCCTCCCTCCACTCATCCATCTACTAGGATGTGTGCTAAAGGCGTGTGGGAACCTTGCTGCTCTTGGTCACTGCTGTATTCTGTGCCTCAAGTCTGGCATATATGCCAGACATTCTGCAACTACTTGTTGAATGGCAGAATGTGTGAGTGCTTGGATTGATGGATGGGTCTGCATTGGTTCTGGGGGAAGGTGAGAGGGAGGGAGGAGTTCTGGCTAATTTGGAGATCTGAGCCAGGACGACAACAGTGCTAACAGAGGTGGAGCAGGCAGCGGGGAGCAGACTCTGTGTGGGAAGATGATGAGTTTGGCTTGGGCCTAGTGAGTCTGATGTGCAGGTGGGGCCTCCAGGAAGAGAGGCCCACTCATACAGTGGGAAATACTGGCCTGAGCTCAAGGAAGGGATGGGGCTCTGGGGGTGACAGGGGGTATCTGCACGGAAGTGTAAACTGAAACCGTGGATGACAGTGAGGTCCTTGATGAGCAAGGTGAGGCAGGGAGGAGGAAAAGGAAGAACTTGGAGGAATGACTGAGGTTGAGGTGGGACAGAGGGAGAGAAGTGAAAGGGGCAAGGAAAGAGGGTCAGGAGCTGTGGTCAAAGAAGTGGGAAGAGCTCTTCTTGCGTGGAGGAAGGAGGGCTTCAAGAGGGGAAGATAAGGCCAGGGAGGCAAATTGTCAAGGAGGAAGTGGAGCAAAAACCAATCAGTAGTTAGGATACAAAAAGGCCACTGGGATGTTCTGAGCCTGATGAGGAGGTAGGCGTGTCCCGAATGGTGGCCGCTGAGGCTATGGGGGTCTGAGAGCCAAGGAAGTAGGTAGGGCCTCGATGCCAAGCAGAACATAATGTGCATACCCACCCATCTGCCCAAGCCCAAGCCCTCCACACAAGCTGACTGGCAAGGGAGAGGCTAGCAGGAGGCTGGGTAAGGGAGACTACCATGTGTTCATGTCCACCACGTGCTAGGCACCATGCAGCCACATGCACAGTCACTGGCTCATTAGACCCTAATGACAACACTGAAGTATCTAAATAATTATTAGTCTTATATTCTGGGAGGAAAAAGAAGTCAGAATGGTTAAATGTGTCACTTAAGATCATAGCCAGGAAATGATGTCGCTAGATCTGAACCTGGGTCTACCATCTACTCTCAGCCACTCTGGCAACAGGGCACCGGAGACTAAAAACTAACAGACCAAAGCTCTGAGATAGATTGTCCAATTTCCATGTGAGATTCACCGACTGCCTGGCTTCTTTGAGGCACTGGGTCAGGGGAAACACAGGAGGAGAGAGTATAGGCAACAGGGATGGGAATTTGAAGGTGAGAGTCGTCTAGCATCAGGGAAAGGAAGAGATCAAGTCAGGGTAGGCCGAGGTACGCAACTGAGGGCTAGAAATGGTCACAGGCAGTGCTCGCCATGTGCGTGGAACTGAGAGGCCCCATCATCATGACACCCACTCCCACATCTACAGGCCATGGCGGTCCATTCATTGACCACACAGTGGGCAAGGCAGAGAGGCAGCAGTGGGCACCTCTGCTTTATGGAGGGGAACGACACTAACCCCAGAGAAGCTCCCTTACTTGACACTAACTCTCCTAGAATGCCAGAGATGGGAACCACACTGGGCAGGTGGTCCTAGGCAAGGGTCCAGAGCTGAAAGATTGGAGGAATTCTCTGGCTCTTCCAAGAATCTCCCTCATACACAACTCTTTATCTGTCTCCTGTCTCTTAGCGACCGTCAGTCACCTGGGTGGTCATTTTCATACCACCCATTGACAGCATGCTCAAGCCTATCCCCTGTACCATCGCCACAGCCTCCTTCCATGACCAGGTCATGGTGGTGCTTGTGCCAGAAGGTCCCCTGGCTGCCTGCCTTAAAGTACTGGCTGCAGCTTCCCACTGGTGTCCCTTAACACCAACACTGCTTGAGCCGTCTCCTATCACCCATGCCCACATGTGGGCTGCCTCCACTGTTCTCCCACAGGCAAAGGGCTGACAGGACCTCTGTTCCACCTTGCTCCTTCCCAAAGCTAGCTGAGATCCCCAGGCAGCAGCAGTGAAGAAAGGCCAAAGGCATGTGGGGACAGCTGAACCCAAAAGAAGAGAGTGAAAGGTAACAGAGAAGCAGGACTTGATAGATGCCCCAATCCGAACACTTACTGAGCCAGGCTTGTGCCGAGCTGTCACTGGCCTGTTTGGCCCATGGGGAGGCTGAGTTTCAGATAGAGGGAGAGCAGCAGGACTTGTTTGCCCCAGGCAGCCCAATGGCACTCAATGGGTACAAACATAGATTGGATCACGAAGCCTATACTTCCTCTCTAGCTGCTCCTAGGAGATTGGGAACTTGACGGCTACAGCAGTGTGGCAGAGAAAGCTTTTTCCTGTGGGGAAGTAAAGATGTGGGGGCCTTTCTAGCCTCCTGGGCTTTGCTGGCCACTGAAGCCAGACCAGGGGCTGCCTTCAGGCACTCTGACCTCTCTTAGGCTGGTTTCTGGGGTAAACAGGGTCTCCAAGCCTCCAGGGACTGGGTTTCCACTCTTCATCCTGAAGCTTGGGCTGTGTGTAGCAGGTGAAAGAAGGAAAGCAGAGCCAGGGGCATCTCTCCCTAGGGCTACTGTCAGGATGCCTGAGGTCATGCTTGGGTGCCACTCAGATTGGGGACCCTGGCCAGATCAGGGAATGGGGGGTCTGCAGCTTCTGCCCAAGCCCTGGCTTCTTGGAGTCCCACCTTCCCCATGTGCAACTCACCTCTCAAAGAAAAGAACTGAGGCCCTCCCTATTCCCACTGTGGCCTCCCCCCAAAGCCTAAACCGGTGATGTTCACAATTTCTGATGCTAACACTAAGCTCGCATTGTAACCTGCCCTCAGTGCCTAACCCATGACCTCAGGGAAGACAGCCACACAGCCAGAGTCTGTTTCTAGAAATGCTTTATTGTTCTGCTGACAGGTTGCCTGGTGCCTGCTCTCCACCTCCCTCATCTTAAATGCCCTGCTCCGTCGGGCTTTCCAGACCCCTGCTCGCACCCACAGATTATAATATACTCACAATAGAATATGTGTGCGTATATACATGTGCATATACATGTGTGTATATGTGTATATATATACACACACAAATACATACATATATATATATATATATATATATTCTGACTGTACAGTATTTATAGGTACAAATAAAATAGGCTTAAAAATCACAACATTGGCTGGGACCCATCCCACTCCAGTGTATTGAGCTGAAAGAAAAATAAAGCACCAGTTGGCATTTGAATGTCATTTGGAATTCCACATAAGCCAAGATGGCTGCTGGGCGGGAGGGGTCAGGTTTGGATCCAGCCCCAGCTGGCTGAGATGACCCTTGGCCCTTCCATCTGGCTGGCCGGCTGCCTGAAGCGGGGGCCAGGTCTCTGCTTGATGACGGGGTTCTTACGTCAGCCTGTTACGGTAGGCAGGAAGAGCAGGAGAAGGGATGCGACACAGATACGTGTCTCTTCACTACCATCTGCTTTTGCTTGGCCTGTGTGGTGGGAGTGAGCCCGTTTGCTCTCCAGACATAAGAGTGTGTGACCAAAGGCCACACAGGACACGAGGGAGTGGCAGATAAAGTAGGGGGCCCGAGCCGGGGAGACTGGTTCATTGGTCTCCTGAGACCTGAGAAAGGAAGCCCCCTCCCCACCACTACCACCTCCCAGGCTGCCCCAAATCATCCTGTTGCCCGCTGGTAGTGCTCACTCTTTAAATCAGCCTCATAAAAATCAGCATCGTATTTACACAAATAAAACAGCTCATGGTGGTTGGGGCTGCCCTGCACTCATCCTCTGCAGTTCACTTTCTCTGGCAAAGCCAGTTCAGGGCCAGTATTAGGCCCCAAGGCGGGACCAGAGCCTCCCACCAACCTCAAAGGGACCCGAGCACCAAAAAGGATGGCTTGGCCTCTCGGAGTGGCAGAGGGCTGGACACACACACTGCTCTCTCCCTTCTTCCCCCTGCAGGTGGGGGAGCTGGCCAGGCTTCAGAGTGATGATGCCTCGGTGGGCCTGGAGGGCCGCAGCAGTCTTCTTCTTCTGACAATGACTCCTCTCCCTTGGGAGGACAGAACACAGGCTTGTGGGTGCAGGTGGAGTGGAGATGGGACACTGAAATTCTCTTCTCTTCCCCCGTGTGTGTGGAGGAGCTTCAGAAAGCCAAGGGGACAGCAAGCTGCTGGATCGGCAAGGGCCTGGCAATGCCCCTGGAAGCAACACGTGGGGGCTACTCCCCTCTCCTCACCCCCTTACTCCCTTGGGGCCGAGGGCCCTGGGTGGTGCCACCCTGGCACCAGGCTGAGGCTCACAACTTGGTCTCAGGGCCAGCTGCCTGCAGGGTGGGGAAGGAGTCCCGGATCTTTGCCACTTCCATGGCACACAGGTGCCCGAAGACTTTGTTGTACCAGTCAGGAGAACGGCCCCTGCAGGGATAGAAGGAGGTGGACGTGAGCCATGGGGTCGGCCCTGGAGCCCTTGCCAGGAGGAAGGAAGAAAGGACTCGCCCCCAGCCCCCAGGGATCGATGACATGGGGCAGAGGCGGGGAGAGTGCCGGGGCTGCAGGGGCCTGGTACCTGAGATCCGCGCGGCAGATGTGAGTGAGCCGGGAGCGGCCCAGGCCGCAGGGCTCCATGAGGTACTGGGAAGTGAGCATCATGGCCCGCACCCCGGACTCTGGCACGGGTTGCTCGGGATCCAGGGACTGGGACACTAGCAGGCAGCCCCCACGGGGCAGGTCGGAGCGCCACATCCTGTGGGGAAGGGACAGACACAGTCGGGTTCCCGGCGTCCGTTCCCGGTCCACCTCCCTGGTCCCCCACGCGTGGCAGGCTGACAACCAGAACCCCTCACCGGAGCACCACAAAGTCGCGGCAGGGATGGGGCGCCATGCTGTCAGTGACATAGTGGTACAGCTCCACACCCGGCATCAAGGCTTCCAACACCTGGGCCCGCAGCAGGTCCTCGTCCCAGAGGGCCCTCTCCCGCAGAACACGGTGTAGCACCACGGCTGGAGGGGCCGCCACCTCGGTGGATGCCTTCCACACACGCAGGGGGTGCCCGTCTGGTGCCTGTGAGCCACGGGAGTGGGGACGGGGGACAGCTGTCAGAGCTGGAGAACAGCCACTCCCCCCCCCCCCCCGTTCCAGCATGCCCTCACTTCAGCCCCTGACAAGGGAAGGCTGCAGGGGTCCTCTGCTAACCCTAGCCACACCCAGACAGGCCATCCCTGTGTTCCCTGTCCTCTCTCTCCTTTCTGGCTGTCTGCTTCTCCACCTAGTCCAAAGCACGCAAATCCTCTGGGGCCTACCAGGCTCTACCATGAAAGGGACACGGGGCTTGGAATTTCTAGAAGTGAACAGGAAGAGATGGTGATCGTCCTCAAGGAACTCACCATCTAGCACAGGAAGTAGGACACGGACATGGCAACCGGAGCTGCCATTCAGTGAGTCTCTTGTATGTGCCAGGCACCATGCGAGCCTCTCTCATCCCAATCCCATAAGGCACGTTTCACTATGACTGGTGTGTACACAGCAATCTCGGGCTTGTGGTCTTACTTGTCATTGGAATCCCAGAAAGAAGATGGCTAGTGCCAAGAGAAGGACAGAGAAGTCATCTCCAGTGTGGGACATGACAGGAGGCTCTGAACGAAGGAGAGGGCATATCAAGATGAGGCTTCCTGTGGCTTGGGACACGTAATGCTTGGGGCAGGTCAGTCCAAGCAGCAGGACAGCAGGGGCGGAAGCACAAAGGTGCAAGTGTGAGGAGCTCAGCACGGCCGTGGTGCAGAAAGATACGGGAGGTGAGGCACTGCACGGAGTGACGTGTCTGCAGGGGGGCTTTGGTACAGGAATTCTGGCTGGCGATGCCCAACAGAGAGCCCCTGGTCTCATCTGGTTCTCTCAGTTCCTTAAGGTACTTGGCTCTGCCAGCTGACATCCTCCAAGATCAAGCCGAGGCACAGTGCAACTGGCCGGGCAGCTCCTTCCCTTGGGATTCTTGATCTCCCTGCCTGCACTGCGAACTCTCCCAGCACCGTGGCAGCCACAGGCAGTGCGCTACTCACCTTCCTGCAAGCCAGCTCCGTGTGCTGGGGCCCCGGCATACACATCCAGCCCTTGAAGCGCTCGGCAGCATCCCGGAGCAGCTCCTGGACACTCTCTTCCATGTAGAAGCTCAGGCTGATGCCGGCGGCTTGGGCCTGCCGCAGCTCAGCCAGGGCTGGGCCGGGAGGGCTGAGCTCAGCTGCGCTGTAGGAGCCACACAGTTGCAGCACCATGTCCTGGGGGACCTGAGAGAACACACATGCACTAGGGCCATGGGGAGCAGCAGAGGGTCAGGGGCCATCGGTCCCAGGACCCACGTACAGGGGTAGAGAGGCCTGGCTATGGATGTGAGGGAGATGAGAAAACTTGTAGGACTAGAGTTGGAAGTCGTGGGGGTATGTGTCAAATTGGACCCTGTCCCTGACTTGGGGTGCAAAGTCTGGCCTGGTGGTTGCCCTGGATCTGGGCCTGGAGTTACTCACCTGGAAAAGTTTCTTGCAGTCACTGATCATGTGTGATAGGCCCTGGGTGGCAGCCATGTTCTCACTCAGGTCCCTAGGGCCCGGCCGGCCAACCAGACTGCGTTTGCTCCTGATCCTGGAGGGAAGGGGAAGGGAGGGTGGCGCATGCGCACAAGACAAGATGGCCGACCAGCTGGCTTCTAGCTCCTCCTAACACAAAACAACCTACTGCCTTCAGAAGGCCCTGCTTCAAAAACATCCAACCAGTTCCAGGCCCCTGAAGAGTCAGGCTGACCCCTTGTGGTGATGCCTGGGAACTGCAGGGCCAGCCTTCAAGTGCCCACAGTTCAGGGGGCCCAAACCCTCCCTGCCTGGCCCTGCCACATCCTGCCCTGCTTCACCTGGGTGAGGGGCTATCCTTCTTGGAGACGTTGAGATGGAAGATAGAAGGTGCCAGGCATACTGCTAGGTTGCCGGCTGTCATCTGGTTTTCTTCAGCAGAGGCAATGTCACTTAGGAAATAGAGCAGGGTCTGCAGGACCTCTCGGTTCTCATCGGGGAGCAGCAAGGTGGCGGCCTGCGCTGCCGCCAACCACTGATCCTTGGGGAGGACTGTGAGGAAGGAATGGCAGAACGGCTTTCTTATTCCCCTAGAGCTTCTGGCAACAAGTCTCCTGCTTCTAGGAATGCAGAGGGCACAGTGGTCCCAAAGGAAGTCAGTGAGAGGGAAGGGTAAAGATGGGCTCCGGGAGGTCTCTGGGTACTAGATCAAGCCCCACTCTAACGTACAAGGTAACCTTAGGGAAGCCCCTAAGGGCCTCAGTCAGTATTTCCATATAATGGGTTTGGGGAATAGAATGTGGTCTCCCCTTCAAGGGCCTTTCCAACTCTGGATAGCAGACCTCCCGAAAAGCTCATTCATGGGTGTGGCTAGATTTGCCCACAACGGTTTATCTCTCACAAGCCCCAGGATTCAGGGAGACGGAGAATGGGGCAGGTTGCTGAGGACACGTGCAGGTGACTCACGTTGGTAGATCTGTAGGAAAGTGGTGGTGAGCTTGCTGGTGAAGATAGGCTCCGGCAGGTCCCGGAAGTACTGCTTCAGCAAGTCGGCCACATCGTAGGCCGACTGGCCCTCGTAGGAAACATTGTCCGGGGAGCTCTCATTCAGTTGGCGCAGGTTCTGGATCCTGGACTTCACCCCCGACTTGCGGAAGATGCCCACCTGGCCCATGCAGGGAAGGGAGGAAGGGAGACATGCAGGGTAGGGGTGGGGTGGGGAGGAAGATTATAAGGCCAGCCCAGGACCAGGGGTCAGGAGTGTAGGCCACCCCAGAGACTTCCAAGGCTGCCAGGCTTCCTGCCGGGCAGGGTAGGAGAAAAATGGCAAAACCAAATAGAAGGGTTTTTATAGTCCCAGGGTCAAGGAGAAGGATGGCTGTAGTGGGAATGAGTAGGAAAAGAGGGACCTAGGCTAAGGCAGGCTCCTAAAGATGGAGCCTACAGTGATTGGGCCAGAAAGAAGCTGGCAGAGAGCTGGGCAGAGGGGAGCTTCAGTGTAGGAAGACCCAGAAAGGTCTCTAGTGGGCCAGAAAGGCCCTAGAGGCTGCCCTTCCTAGTTCCTCCACATTGGATCTCCTCCCCAGCACCATCTGTCTGCAGGTCCGCTGGCAGGGCTCACCTGGTCCAGGCACTGGCTGCGCAAGTAGCGCATGGCTTGCTGAATGCTCTGTGGCAGCGGCTGGCCTGTGCGCTGCACGTGGATGAGGGGTGGCACCCCAAACACGTGCTGGCCCCGGTAGTCTGGGGTCTTATTCCTTTTCATGAACTTGGGCACTGACCTGTTTGGGGGAATAAGAGGTCCGTGAGGGGTGTGGGGTCGGCCCAGACACAGCGTGGAGACTCTGCAGTCTCAGGGGGCTCAGGCAGGGATGAGGGGGGTAAGAAACACACCACATCCCCAGAGTCAACATTCACTGAGCACCTGCTTGGGGACTGGCCCCAGGGAGTCACAGAGGAATACAGGGAGCCCTCAGTCTGCTTAAGGAGATAATTGTGTCAATAGGCAGGGACAACATATGTGGTCAGGAGTGGAGCAAGCCAGAACTTAGGGGAGGACCCATGAGGAAGGGGAACTATACCTAGTGGATCAGAGAAGGCTTCAGGGAGGATGTGGAAATTCAGCAGGCTCTTGAGGGATAGGTAGGCGTTGTCCCAGAAGAGAAATGGGGAGAAGGCATTCCAGGCAAAGAGAACAGCATGGACAAAGGCAGAGAGGCAGGAAAAAGAGTACAGCATGTTCAGGGAAGGGCAACGACTTCACTGGCCTACACAGTGGCGCTGCTTGAGGGCGGCGGGCTAAGGAACCCAACAGCTGCGGCAGGGCCAGAACATGAAAGGGTCATGATGGGAAGGAAGCTGGACCTTCTTTGGCACCAGGGGGGTGCACAGAAGGGTATTTATCAGAAAAGCAGCAACCAAAGCTGCATTTAAGGACGATCTCACTGGCGGCAGCCTGGAGGCTGGGACCTAGGGTCCCACACCCCCACTCCTCCTCACACATGGCGCACACATGCACATCCCATGAGCACTCCCCACAGCCATTTGCAAACCACGCCGACCTCACGGGCCACGGCCCCTCCAGCTTCCTGGCACAATCTACCACTACTGGCTTCTGGGCTCCTCCCACTCGCACCCACCTTCTGGGGCTGACCCTCCCAGGGTCCTGAAGTGGGGACCACGAGGGAGCCTGGGCCTGGGTGAGAAGCTCCCTGTCCAGTGCAGCCCAGGAGCACTCACCAGACCCATCCTGGCTTGTGGGGCACCGTGTACTTCTCCATGAAGGCGGTGAGCCGCAGCAGCGAGCCCTTGTGCAGGAGGTGGATCTGGCCGGCAAACTGCCGATTGATCTCCAGGGACTCCGAGTTGAGGCTGGGCCGGTGGGAGTTCTGGAAGCTGTGCCAACGGAGCTTCCTGGTGAAAGATGAGGGGGCAGAGAAGGCCAGGGGAGCAGGTTTGGATAAATCTTAGGAAAGGTTGAGTTCTTCTGGGGCCTTTATTCTCCCCAATGAAAGCAAATGGTGGGGAGCTGGGAACACTGTCAGCGCCGCTGCTGGGCCCCAGGGTGGAAAAACAGAATCTTAGCTTCCAGGGCTGCCCAGTGGCCAAGATGCTGTCAGGGAGGGTGGCACAGAGCCGAGGCCCGTCTAGTGCCCACAAGCAGCAGCATTGCCTTACCCTTCCACAACTGCAGTGGGGGCTGCAGAGGGACTGCTCTAAGGATCCAGGATGGCAAAGCTGAGGCTCAGAGACTATCTCCTCTAATACCATTGATTTACACACGGGGAAACCAAGGCCCAAAGAGGAGCTAGAATTTGCTCAAGGCCATAGCAGAGGCAGGCCCTGAACTTAACCTGGAGGCAGTGGAGACCCTGCCCCTGGGCCTCGGGACTAAGAAACTGGCTTGAGGGAGAGTCATGTGGGGGAGAGAGGGGAAGGAAGAGAAGGAAGAGGAGGGATGGGGAGGGGGAGAGACAGTGAGACACAACAGAGTTCTCTGTCCCCACCCCTACTCAAAACTCCCACCTGCAGGGCCTGGTAAGTGAGGCCCCAACGCCTGAATCTCGTCGTTCACGTGGTGCTGATGCCTGAAGTCCAGCCGGTGAGCCTGCGGCCTCTGCCTCGTTCATGGAGTTTCCACTACTGTCCAGTTCACTGGAGGAGGCCACCGTGTCAGCAATGGAGTGTCCTTCTTCCACAGACAGGCTGGAGGCAGAGGTGGGTTCCCCACCTGAATTCGCCTCCTGCCCATGATCTTGGGCTGGGCCCGGGGCCTCAGCCTTGTCCTGTTCCTGGGCCTGGGCCAGGGGCTCAGCCTGAGCCTGATCCTGACCCTGAGCTGGGACAACTGGCTGAACATCAGCCTGGCCCACGGCTGAGGACCCTCTGCGGGCCGGAGCTTCCATCTGGGCCAGAGCCTCAGCCTGCCCTTCGACCTCAACTGTGGCTATGTCTACTGATGAAGGGACCTCCTCCTCTTCTTCTTCCTCCTCTTCCTCTTCCTTATCTCTAGTCCGCAGGTCTGGGTAGATGGCCTGAGACCAGAGCTCTACCCGTTGCTGCAGCCCCCACACGTGCTGGAGAATGTCGTCTAGGTGGGCATAGCTGCCCCCGCCCTCCTCCTCTTCAGCTTCAGTGCCAGCCAGTACAGGCTCCGCTGGGTACAGCTCAGGCATGTTGTCATAGATGCTGGCATGGCTGCCCGTGGAGCCACAGGAGCCCCGGCGCCCTTCATAGCCCCGGGGCCTACCTGGCTGCCAATCGGCCAAGCGGTGTCCGTCCTCAGGAAACAGGCTTTCAATGGACAGGGAGCGAGGGAATGTGCCTGGTTTGTGGTCCCTGGGCACATGCACGAGGCAGTCACCCTGGTGCGCCCGCTGCGGATGCCGAAACATGGTCACAGGCCAGGCCTCCCAGGCCCTCTGAGTCACAGTGCTGCTGTCACTGGCTGAGGTGGCCCCCCTGTTCTTGGCCCTGTAGAATCCAGCTGACAGGAAGCCACGGCGACTGCAGAAAGAGGAGGCTTTGGTGGCCTTCTCTAAGGTGGCTGGGCCACGTTCAGCCTCTGCTTGCTGACCGCCACCCTTTTCCTTCCGCCTCAGAGAATCGAGGTGCTTAAGGAAGCTACGAGAACGGTGCTTCTTGGCTTTGTCCCGGGAACCCTCTTGGCCCTGGGTGGGGCTAAGGAGGGGCTGGTCACTCGGGCTGGGGACACGGCAGGGCGAGGGCAGGTCTGTTGGTTCTGGTGATAGGCTCACGGTGATGGCTGGCAGGGAAGTGGCACTGAGCTCCGTGAGGACGCTCTCACAGCTGGAGGTCCCCGGCAGGCCAGGACTCGGGGGGGCCAGCAGGTCAGAGGAGTCCCCGCGAGACCAGCATTTACTTTCTTGCTGGAAAGCCCAGTGGTTGCTGATGGTACACTGCTCTTCTTCTTCTGAGTCTTCATTCTGGGGGGGGAGCCACAGGGTCACGTCAGAGAAGTCTAGTCCCCAAGCCCCATTTGTACCCCCAAGCTCTGCCTCCAAACTCTTGGGGGGCTTTGAGGTAAAGGGCCCTGCTTTCGGATGGAGGACATGTCCTAGAAGGCACCAGAATAAGCCAGGAGTAAGAGACGGAGCCCAGATGGATGGTAACGGTCATCTCATTAATCTAATCTCTCCTTGTTTTACAGACAGGGAAAACCCAGACCCACAAATGAGAAGCCATTTGCCTAAGGTCATACAATGGCATGCAGTGAGTCAGTGACAGACCCAGGGTTAGAATCCAGGGGACTTGACCTCCTGTCCTCAGCAGCCTTCCAAGTCTCTAGCTATAGTCTTAGATTAGAACCACAGAATGCCAGAACTGGAAGGAGATTTTAGATTTTCTAATTTTCTATTTTGCAATATGGGGGAATCAAGGCCCAGAGAGGGGAAGAAGCTTGCTCAAGGCCACTGAGCAGTCAGTGGCAGAGCTGGGACCAGGCTCCAGGGTTTCCTGCTTCCCAGGCTAGGGCTCTGGCAGCTTAGCTGACCCTCCTGGCTCCAGACCTCTGGTGGAGAAAGCCCCAGAAGGAACCCACAAAGCCCGACCCTATGGAAGGATGAAGTCATCAGGCTAGCATTCCAGGGCTATTTGCAGACTAAGAGTCCTCTCCGTTTCTGCAATCCCAGATTGGCAGAGTCAGAAAGGCCTCTTGAGGCTATTAATGTCCTCCCCCCATCCAATTCAGTGTCGAGATAGGGAAAACACAGTTGGGGATCTTGACCTCTCAGATCATATTGGCCCTGATTTTTCCACCACACTATTCTGTCTCTGCTCCCTAATCAAGGAAATCTTGCCCTCACAAAGCGGGTAGTGGAAGCAGATAGATTTCCCTGAGGAAGGGCCATCACTGGGTCGAGTTATGAGTAAACTCAGAGGGGGAGAGGTGTGCCAAGGGGGGTGAGTGAGGCCATGGGCCAGGGTACTTGTTTTCAGACTCCAACGTCTAGGCCACACTTGCCAAAATCCAGCAGGCTCATATAGCCCCTTATACCTCACTCCCAGGCTGGAGCAAGGCACCGTTCTATACATCCCAGACTCCCAGGACATTGGAGCTAGTTTTGCAAGTGGTCTGTGTACTTCCTGGGTCCCCCGTGTTACCACAAGGCCCCAGGTCCACCCTTGCCATGACTCACCTGCTTGCTTTGAAAGTGAACTTCCAGTTTCATCGAGGCACAATTGTTCAAGGTCATCAGCCTCCTGCAAGGAAAGAAAGCCGTGCTCACCCGAGGGTCCCCACCAAAACCCACAGGGCATGACCTACGAAGACAGTCCCAAGACGCCATCCACTACTTTACATGCCCGAGCCATCAAAACATCTCCCAAGATCCAGTGTTCATGAGGGTTTCAGTGCCAGACACAGTGCTAGGGAGATTATGGCTTCCATCCTCTGGGAGCTTATATATGGGGAATAAACTACTACAGAGATGGGGCAAGTTCAAGAACAGCATAGCCCGAGGCACAGCTGGCACACAGAGGGTGGGACAACGACTTTCCATGAAGGGGGATTAGGCAGTCAGAGAAGGCTTCCTGGAAGACAGAAACGGGACTCTGAAGGAGAAAAGAAACAGGCACTTCTATCCCAGGCTTCTACCAGAGGCTGTGACAAGGAAGAGAGGCAAACAGTAAACAGACCAGCGCGGGTGTGACAGGGGAGACTGAGGCTGATATGGGTGGTCAGAGCCAGACTGCAAAGGCGCCTCAGGCTAAAAAAGCTTTCCTTTTCTCTGCAGGCGGTTGCACACTCCAAGAAGAGGGGTGCCTGCTTGGAAGCTGAGTCTAGTGGCCGTAAAGAGGCTGGATCAGGGCAAGGAGGGGAATGGCAGGAAGGCCAGTTAGCAGGCTACTGAAACGGATCCAAAAAGCCGTGGTTTGGCCTGAAACAAGGCCCAAACCAGTTTAAGTAGAGAGGGGACAAAGCAGAGGAATGTCTGGGGAATCTAACTGAAGGGAGAAGAGGAATCAAGGCCAGTTCTGGGCTCTCTAGCTAGAGTGCCTGAGTGGTGAGGTGTCCCAGACCCAGAAGACAGAGCGAGCAGCGTGACCGCTGCACAGGAAGGAGCTTTGTGACAGGCTGGGCTCCTCCTGTGTTGGAGGGGACAGGGACTGTTTCTTTTCCCAGGGAAGCCCCAAGCCAGGCCCTGACCTCCCAGGCCTGGCCCTCAGTGCCCCCTACCTGCACAGGGCCCCCAAAGAGTCCTCGTCCAGAAAACCGTGGTTCTTCTTCACAGATCCAATATCCAGGGGAAACAGACCTTCTGTACGGCGGAGAAAAGCCAAGATGAGTCGAGGGCGGCAGGTCAGAAACGCAGGGCCAGCAGCCCTCGAGGTGGAAAGGGGAGGCCAGGGAAGAGAGGAGGCAGGAAAGCAACAAGCTGAGCAGAAGGAGCAAACCTGGGGTAAAGGAGGGGCCCAGGGAGCTCAGGTTGACCATCGGAGGCAAGTCCAGGGTTGAGGGAAAGGAGGGCTGCGCTGCATGAGAGGACCCAACAATAAGGCAGGTCCCTGGGAGATGGCAGGCCCTGAGGCCTTGGGCGGCTGCCAAGAGCCAAGCTCGCCCCCTCCGCAGCCCCTTTGAATCCTGGGCTACTCAGACAGGGAACCTGCTCCCTGGCCCAAGGTGAAGTGGGGGTAGCGGGGAGAGAGTGAGGACAGAGAGGACAGTGTACAGCCAAACAGGGGAGCCCACTCCCTGGGATGTAGGAAGGGGAAGGGAGAGAGGAAGGAGTGGAGTCAGAGGACAGAGCATCCAGGAAATCCCACACCTCTCTGCCTGACCTCTAACACAAACCCATTTTCTCATTTAACTAACATTAATTGAGCACCTACTTGATGCCAAGCACTGGGGATACAACAGTGAACGACATAAAAATGATCTCTGCCTTCATGGAAAGACTGTATGTGGAATAGGAAAGACATTAGCCAGGGTGATGGGGTAAAGAGAGGCCGGCAGGGTGGGGGCCAGTCGTAGAGAAGTGACTTCCGAACTGAGTCCTGAAGAATAAGAGAGGGCTGGCCGGGCCAAGAGCCTGGGAAGAGGATTCCAGGCAGGACTAACATTAAGGCTCTGAGGAAGGAAAGAGCACGGTGTGAGCGAGCACTAGGCAGGAGCCTGGAATGGAGAGAGCAAACTGAAGAGGACTCAGCAGAAGTTGGGTGATGAGGTCTTGACGGCCAGAGCAAAGCATGTGAGCTTACCCTCATTCTGAGTGTGCCAGGAAAGCAGCAGAGGAGCAACAGAGCAGAGCAAGGACAGAGTGAAGCCCAGGGCTCTCTGGGTCCCTGTGGCTGCCGTGCACTGAAGAGAGGAGGGGGTGCAGGAAGGAAGCTGGCGCGCTACGGCAGGTGAGTGGCGATGGCAGGTTACACAGGAGGCAGGAGGATGTGGGTGGATTCGAGACATAGCGTGGAGGGAGAAAGCAACTTGCTGGAGGATGATATATGGAGGATGTAGGAGAAAGGGGAATCGAGGATATTCCTGGCTGTGGGGCTTGAGGGGACGGTGATGCCCTCAGGAGGTGGAATTTAGACCTGTTCAATTTGAGATGCCTGTCAGACAGATGAGGAAATACTGAATCGTTGGTTGAATAGATGAATCTGGAGCTCGGGAATGAGGTCTGACAGAGATACTTGGGAATCCCCAGAAGATACACGGTACTTGGAGAAGGATCTCCTGGGAAAGAAATGTGGAGAGGGAGGAGGGGCCAACATTGAGCCCTGGGATACCCCAACATTTAGATATCAGTTAGAGAAAGCAGAGTCTGTTATAAGAAGACCGACAGCGGCATCTAGAGAGAGGCAGCCAAGGGAGGTGAGTGTTCCAGAAGCTGAAGTGAGTGGCCAACTGCACTGAATGCTGTTGAGAGATTAAGACTGGGAAGTGACTGCTGAATGTGGTCACGTGGCAGTCCCTGGTGACCTGGACAAGAACTGTTTTGTCGGCAAAGTGGGAGTGAAGGCAGGGGACAGTAGGGAGTGTGGGAAGAAGAGGGAGAAGTGGAAACAGCAAATATAAACCACTCCAAAGAGAAACAGAAAAATGAAGAGAAACAGGGAAACAGAGGCCAGGCGGAAGCGGAGATGAGGTCAGGGGCCCCGGGGTGTGTCTGCAGGGGCCGTGCTGCAGACAAGGTACTTCAACACACTGGTGACACCAGAGCTTCTGAGAGCCAATCAGAATGACCCACTAGAGATGGTGCTGCCACGACAGGAGCTGGGCCGAAGTATACAGCTTCTTGTGTGGTTCGAGAAAGGATCTGACGGAAAAGGTGAGCTTTGGGGTAGGGAAGGGGAGCAACTGAGTAGCCTTACCTTCAAAAAGCTGAGCATACTGAGGGAATCCCGTTGCTCGCAGCCACTTGCATGCTCTCTTGGCCTCGACTTCTAGAACAGAACAGAGGGACAGAAATAGGCAGAGAAATGGGCTTAGCTGGGTGTGTGCTGCCTCACTTCCAGTGGACGAGCACCTCTAGTTCTTGTCCTCCGGAAACGGCAAGGAAGGCATGGAGGGGGCTGGCATTTTCGCTGCGTATCACAGCCAGCTAGGATTTACCTTCGGTTCTCCATACCCTGCCCTCTGTATGTCCTGGCGCACCTTTCTTGAGCCTCACTGCCTGCCTGTCTCAACACCCCTCTCACTCTCCCACCCCTGCCCAAGAACAGAACCCACCAGCGGCAACTCCCACGAAAGGGTGGAGCCAAGGAGTACTGCTGGGGGAAAAAGCCACAGCTGTGTCTTCACCTTCCCCTTCTTCGGGAGGCCACCCCCTTCCATGGCCCTGGCTAGACCATCCTAGTCCAGCTCAGGATACAAAATGTTCAACGATCATCATTCTCTCTCTCACCATTATTATACGTAACATTTCGCCGCACTTTGAGAACCTAATCTCACTTAACACACACACAATATGCTGTGAAGAAGGTTTTACTCCCTCTATTTTATGGGTCTCCAGACAGGCTCAGAAAGGAAGGGACCCATCCACAGTCTCACAGTTGACCAAGGTAGCAGTGCTGGGGCCAGAGTTCAAGCTCAGTCTGACTCCCACTCAGGGCTCCTACCCTTCTGATGTGGCAGCTTCCCCAATGCTCACCTTCCCCTACCACTCATTGATTTCCAGCCCTCCCTCCCCAGGGAGCCTGCCAGGACTGACCCAGCTCTCCCCGGCGGTTAGGCCTATGAGGTATAATCCAGTGCAAATTGTCATGATGACACAGTGTGGACCCGTGGGAGTCTTGGAGGACACTGGTTGGGCTAGCCTTCCACCTCTGCTCTGGGAGTGCCCAGCACCCCTCCCAGCCTCAGTGGAGACAGGCACCTGGACTAAAGGAGGCCAGGGTGGGCTGAATGCCATTAGCAAAGCCCTGGGACTGCCCAGGCAGCAATTTGTTTCCTACCCAAGTGCTGCCAGGGAGCAGTGGGGCTGGGACTACGGGACCAGGCACTGTGGGGCTGGCGGCGGAGGAGGCTGCTGGCTCAGCAGAGCGGCTCTGGCCACAGAGCCATGCACCCAACATCTCCTTGATTTCCTTAGCGCCCATGACCAGGAGACTCCAGGGAGACTGGTGAGGTTTCTCTGAGACAGGAAGAGCTCTTTCTTTCCAGTGCTCTCCCACAGAGAAATCCAGGGTGAGGTCCTGGCAGCTGGGACTGAGAAGTTAAAAGACAAAACGGTACTTGAGAGGATGCCGGGTGGGGAGACAAGGGAGGGAAGAGGGCAGGAAGGTGGAAGTTGGTCAGAAAAAACAATAGACTTCTGAAGGGTCACACACTGATGAGGATTTGAGGGGGGAGAAGAGAAGGCTCTGGAGCCGCTGAGGGCTTTGGGAGCAAACAGGAGTGGGGCAGGGATGAACATCTGTGCATTTCCCAGAGTGAGGGCCACCCCAGCCTCTGCCTCTGCACACAGCTGTAGCCAGCCAAGTCTGCTCATGTCCACGATCCATGAAGATCGATGTGGGACAGCACACCTGTACACACACAGGTAGGCCCCTCGGTCTGTGCACGCACCCAAATTTGTGTATGTGCACACATTTTTGGTTACTGCAACTTTCTAACCTATGATAAAGATCTAGGAATCATCAGGACTTCTGAGAGGTCCTGGGAAGTGTTTGTTCCCACAGAGCTCAGCCAACAGTACCCCAGACCCTCTGGCAGGGGGCAATGCAAGCCTGGGAGAGGACGCAGGTCTCTAGGCAAGAGGTGGTCTGGGAGAATTGTGCTAAGAGCTGCTGGAAGGGACTGCACATCAGCCCAGGAAGCATTTGAAGACATGATTTTGCTCTTAGGACAGCTGAGCCAGCTTCCATAACCACCTCCCTGTCTCCTGATCCTACCACAGCCCCGGGAGAAGCCTCTTCTCCATGATCAGAGCCCCTCACAGCAGCCAGCTCTGCTATCCCATCATTAGGACAAAGAGAAGCTACCAAAGGAGGGACCTGGTAGGAATTTCCAGAAATGCAGGCACAGAAGGAAACAGTGACCCCTAAAGGGCCACAAATCTGGTATGGCTACCCCAGGCAGGGCATCCAGTCCCCATGGATCGGCCTACATGCCAAGAACACACCCTTGAAGTCCACTGCAGCCCTCGGTCCTTTATGGCTAGACACAGGACAAAGAGCAAAGGCAAGGAGAGAGGCACCTGCCTGCCCATTAGTCCTGAGCTCCCTCCTAAGCCTGAAGGAGGTGGGAGAGGGCAGTAATAAAGTCCGACATTTTAAATACCTGCGCTATCTACCCGAACCACAGAGGCAGAGGCCACAGGACAGTGGCGAGCTACCTGTTCCTCTCACGTGAGGCAGTGGCCTTAGCCAAGGTTGTTGGGAAGGAAACTAGCTCACTTCGGTGGGCACCAAGTTCTTTCACTGCTACTAGAGTCCTCTAGCCCCCTGCTATTCTAAGTGTGATCCCTGGACCAGCAGCGGCAGCAGCAGCAGGGACCTCGTTAGAAATGCAGAATCCCAGACCGACTGAATCAGAATTTACATTTATAACTAGATCCTGAGTCGATTTGCATACACATTAAAGTTTGAGAAGCACTAGCCTATATCATCCAACTCAAGGATTCTCACCCTTGGATGCACATTAAAATCAGCTAAGAAGCTTAAAAATACCAATTTCCTGGGGCCCCATCCTCAAAGGCTGATTTAATTGGTCTGTGGTGAGGCTCTTCAAAACAGCCCTTTAAAAAAGCTACAGTATGGCGCATATTGAGGCCCACGTGACTTTTCTAACTCCCACAGATTTACGTGTCACAGCTGAGACTATGACCGTGATCTTTTATTTTTCTTTAAGGTTTTATTTTAATTCCAGTTACTTAACATACAGTGTTATTTCAGTTTCAGGTATACAATACAGTAATTCAACACTTCCATGCATCACCCAGTGCTCATCACATCAAGTGCCCTCCTTAGTCCCCATCACTGATTATACCCACCCCCCCCAGCCACCTCCCCTCTGGTAACCATCGTGTGTTCTCTATGGTTGAGAGTCTGTTTCTTGTTCGCTTGCTCTCTCTCTTCCCCTTTGCTCATTTGTTTTGTTTCCTAAATTGTCTTTCTCTGACTTATTTTGCTTAGCATAAACTCTCTAGCTCCATCCACGTCACTGCAAATGGCAAGATCTCATTCTTTTTATGACTGAGTGATATTCCACTGTATATATACCATATCTTCTTTACCCACTCATCAATTGATAGACACTTGGGCTGCTTCCATATCTTCCCTGTTGTAAATAACACTGCCAAAGACACAGGGGTCCATGTATTCCTCTGAACTTGTGTTTTTGTATCCTTTGGGTAAATACCCAGTAGTGCAATTGCTGGGTGGTAGGGTAGCTCTAGTTTTCACTTTTTGAGGAACCTCTGTACTGTTTTCCACGGTGACTGCACCAGCTTGCATTCCCACCAACAGCTCAAGATGGTACCCCTTTCTCCACACCCTCGCCAACACCTGTTGTTTCTTGTGGTGATGATTTTGGCCATCCTAACAGGTGTGAGGTGATATGACACTGTCGTGTAGTGTTTGCATTTCCCTGATGGTGAGTGATGCTGAGCATCTTTTCATGCATCTGCTGGCCATCTGCATGTCTTCTTTGGAGAAATGTCTGTTCATGTATGATCCTGATCTTTTCACTTCCTGTCCAGCTCTCTTTTCCATTGAGTTATGCCACTTGCCCTCAGATGCCAGGTAAACAAAGGGCTTAGACTCAAAGGAACCAACTCCAGGCCCCGCAGATTTTTCCCACCCTTCTGACAGAGTGGAGTTACAAGCCTGAGTTGAAATCCTGGTGCTGCCAGGCATGAGCTCTTTGACTTTGGGCAAGTTATTTAACCTCTGTAAGACTCAGTTTCCCCCTCTGTAAAATGGAGGTGATAGAGTCTAGTTGGAATTGCTACTGAGAGCATTAAGTAAAATACTGGAGAGAGAAAAAAAAAAAACCAACCCTGACGCATAGTACAAGCTCTCCCCACTAACTGAAGGGTCCTAAGAAAAAAGAACAAACAGAAGAAAGAGGCCCAGCTGGCATTTCCTTTTGGGTCTGGAAAGTGGCTGCATCCACATTACTGTCAAAATTGCAGCCAAATGGCTCTGGGAAGTGAGGTTAGTTAGGAGGCAGTCTCAAAGACACCACAATAGCTCCAAACAACAAAGAGCCAAGGAGTTTGCAGCAGGGCTACAGACTGAATCCCCAGCAAGTCCTCCCTGGCAGGAATCTGGAGAATGTGATGGGTTATTACCCAACAGGATGTCAGCGACACTGGCTCCCAACAATACACCACCTCCTGGAGGGCTGGGAGGCCCTGAGGCTCCCTCCCAGATGGAGCAGTCAGAGACATATGTCTTGGTGATTAAGGACTGAGCTAAAGCGCTTTGCGTTCATCCCTCCCACCCGTCCCAGCCTACTCAGGCTGCGGCCAGAAGTGACCACTCACCCTGAGGTTGGGGCCCAGGTGTCCCAGACTAAGGATTGCCTTAAGTGCTCGGCGGGGAGAGTGACACTGGGCAGGCTGAGGCGAGGGATGAAGGAATGTCTGCTTCTAGACTAGAAGCTAGTCAGTCCAGCTTCTATGTACAGATGTGCAGATTTCAGCCGTTTCAACTGCTATATTCTGCAGGCCGTGCTCTGGCCAAAGCTAGGATGCTATGCTGGGACAGGTCAGGAATGGCACTCAGGTGGCACAAGCTGAATTCCACAGAGATTTAAGCCCAGACTCTCTCCCTGGGGAGGGTCCCAGCTGATCTGAACCATAAGAATTTGGGAAAGGGGCATACTCAAAAGCTCCAGAGTCCAATCAGGTCTCAAGGCCACACCCACAGGTTTCCTGGAATGAGTGTCAAAGGAAAATGGCTGAGCAGCAGCAGATGATTTCAGAGATCAATGACAGGATCTGCACCTGCACTCGCACAGGCCACGCACAGGATCCTCGTAGCACAGAGCTTCTCTTCTATTCAGAGAAGGGTGGGATGAGGAGAAAAGCAGGGCTTCTGTTCCTGAGAAACACTAGATGAACAAGGGTAGTTTATGCACTCAGGGAAGGGGCAGCAACATCTCCCACGGAGGAAATGCAATAATGCTCAAAGATGATAGATAACTGAGTTGAAGAAAGAGCTTCTTCCAATCAAGCCAGCTTCCCTACTTGCTGCCTAAGTCATTTTAGCCAACTTGCTTCATTCCCTAAGCTTTGGATCTTCATCTGTGTAGTGAGGGCCAACAGCTTTCCTGCCTACCGCCGTGTGTGGAATGGGTCAGGTTTTGCCTGGTTTTGAAAGTGGCTGTATGAAAGTTATCATTAGAGAGCACCACTTTTGTTAAGACTACTTGAACTTGGCCTCTCTCTCTCTCCTGAAACTATTACACCGTATGTTCACTAACTGGAATTTAAATAAAACTTAAAAAAAAAAAGACTACTTGACCTTGGTATGCACACATTCACAGCCTTTAAGGCTCAGTTCAGATTGTGTCCTACTTGTAAAAAAAAAAAAAAGTGAGCATGAGCTAGGAGGAAAAGAAAAGGGCAACTAAGTTGAGGGAGGTCAGGCCTCACCCAGCCAATATCACAAGCCCCACCCTCTTCATGCCACACTTGGGGGACTTGAGTCCTTCCGTCTTGTGGTCACTCCGTGGGCTTTGAGAGAGCTGCCCAGACCCCACTTCTGCCTACTCTTTCCCAACCCAAAACCCAGCTCAGGCATAGGTACCAGGTAAGACTCAGGGCCCAGGACAAGCAATGGGTGGATGTCACAGAGGCCCAGATCAAAGGGTCCTTGTTACTGCCAAAACAGTAACCTCTCAGCTCAGACTGCACATTATAATTTGAGAGCTTTTAAAAATTCCAGTGCCTGGGGGCGCTTGGGTGGTTCAGTTGGTTAAGTATCTGCCTTCGGCTCAGGTCATGATCCCAGAGTCCTGGGATGGAGCCCCATGTCAGGCTCCCTGCTCAGCTCCCTGCTTCTCCCTTTGCCCCACCCCCTACTCATGCTCACATGCTCTTTCTCTCTCTCCCTCTCTGAAAGAAAGAAAGAAAGAAAGAAAGAAAGAAAGAAAGAAAGAAAGAAAGAAAGAAAGAAAGAAAGAAAGAGAAAGAAAGAAAGAAAGAAAGAAAGAAAGAAAGAAAGAAAGAAAGAAAGAAAGAAAGAAAGAAAGAAAGGAAGGAAGGAAGGAAGGAAATATTTTTAAAAATTCTGGTGCCTGGGCCCCAGTCATGACCAATTAAATTAGAATCTCTGGGAAAGTTTCCATCTGTTTTTGAGAGCTTTCCACATGATTCTAAAGTGTAGGCAAGATGGAGAACCGCTGCCGTGAACAAACATGGCCAGCTAAAAAGCCACAGCGTAGGTCTCTGAAAAGATTCCAGCCAGAGGCCAGACTCAGGCCCATTCGAATCACTGGTCCATGTTCTCTCCAGGCTCAAGTGAAGGAGCAAGAGAGCAATGAGCAGCAATACGAATGCATATGGTGGGACAGGGGAGGGCAATTCTGTGGGTGTTTGTGAAGGTAATCTATTCAGTTAACTGACCTACTCCAAAAGGAAGCTTTCAGCAAATGTGCTGATTTCCTTTGCCTTACTTTGCTTTCTATTTGGAAAGACATCTCCTTCATGGCCCTCACTGTAGGACAAGTGTCTCCCAAACAAGGTCTGGTATCAGCATGGTCTCTCCCACCTTTAGTGAGCACAGGAGGAAAAGCCAGCGTTCTGAGGCAGTAGAGAAAGACCTGGGATGCCACTGTCTTTGTGATGACCCAAGTTTCCAAGGTGGGCTTTGTAAGGCCAAGCTGGTATTCCAGAGTGGCAGAAGGGCCCCCCAACACTCCAGGCCCTGCTGCTATAGGGAAATGCTAAGTTCTGGCAAACAGCTTCTCAGCTCATTTCTCTTGGTAGATGCAAAGCCCGTTTTCTTTGCCCACCTTCACTCCTAGAGAGGGATCCTATTTAAGGAAGAGATGTTGGCTTTCTGGCAGGGGCCAGAAATCTATCTCTCTTGGCTCCAAGTGGTTATTAGCAGCTCCTTTCACCCTCCTGTAAGGATACATCTAAGGAGCCTAGACCACAAGAAGTGTGCCCACCCAGCCTTGAGCCTTGGATCCCTCAGGTGGGGCTTCATTCAACTTTGCAGAAATGCTACAACAGGTGACTGTCTGGCTATGCACCCCACACACCGAGGGACAGAGGGAGAGGAGCCCTCACAAGGGCTCATACTAACAGCTGTCATGAATTTTACGACTGCCAAGGCTTCCCCTCCTGACCTTGGACGGGACATTCAGGGGGGTCTGCGATACCCTGTCCTCTGGGAAATTGGGTACACTCCTCTCCCTGCTACTGCTGCTCTTAGCTGTAATTACAATTCTTACTAGATTCTTACAGGGGAGGAGGGCAAAGGGAAGAAAGACACAAGACCGAAATAGCTTTCATCCCACATTCCAAACCTCACAGCAGGGGTGCCACAGTAAGGGCTGCTGGATTTCAAGCAGCTAGCTTGGCAGTGCTAGCCACTGGCTGGCCTCTAGCTTGTTGGGTCACAGGCAGGACTTGGGGCCCCTGCTGCACCTGTTGGGACGCCAGTCTTGATCACAGCCAGGGCTACAGCTGGATGCCAAGCTCCGGGGCCCATATGAGCAACACTTTTGGAGTCTCCCTGTCAGAACTGAGGCACCACCAAGGCACACAGCCCAGGGAGGGACAGTACCATTTGACTGGATGGCGACATAGTGAAGCCACTGAATCTTCTTGCTGGCTAGTGGCAGGCTGACATGTGTGGCTCTCCATTCTGATACCCCTCTCTCCTTAACGCTCCATGTCCACACCAAAGCCACAGAGCCTCAGGGATTCTCAACCAGGGACAATGTTATGCCCCAGGGGACCTTTGGCAATGTTTAGAAACATTCTCAGTCATCGCAACTGGGGAGGGATGCTACTAGCACCTACTGAATAGAGGCCAGGACAATCCCCACAACAAAAGAAAGGCTGATTCCAGACCTGAAGTGTGGCACTGTGAGCTCAGCCTCCAGTTTAACTGGGGGCCTCAGGCACTTCCAGGTATCCCCACCCTTCCTTGAGGATGTCCTGAGGGATGAGGCAAAGACTGGATGCATGATTCAGTGGAGGTCCCTTGTCTGTGGACACCGACAGTCCTTTGCAGGAAGGGTCAGGTCAGCCAGGGACAGGTGGCAGTTTGAGTTTGGAGTTTTTATAAATATGGAAGTTACACAAGAAACCCCCAACTGCGCCCCTCTCCCCAAGAAGCTGAAGCCTGAGATCTGGTATGCAGCTTTAAGTGAGGGAGGCTCATGAGGGCCCTGTGGCTAAACCAGGCCTCTGGCCTCCCGGGGCTGCTTGAAAATTTGGGTCCAGAGTCCAGTCTGTGGTCTCCTAGGCTGGCACTTGATACAGCAGGGTTAAAGCAGGCAGCTGACATTCTTGCCCAGCCCAGGGCTTCCCTGTGACAGTGAAGGTCACCGCTGCCACCTGCTCTGCTACAGTCACTCCATTAGCTCTCTTGCCCTCAGGGAATCCTGCCCCCAACCCAGTCCCAAGTGCTCTGACAAGGTCATGGTTACAAGGAAGGACGGCTGTTTTCATCAGTCCTGCACTACTCCATCACCTCCAGTCGCCAGCCTGGAAGCAAGAGATGCCAGCCTAACTGGTCTGGGGCAGATGGTAGACCAGTGGTAACTGCTCTCCACCACGGTAGGGGTGGAAAGCTTATCGGACTGAAGGTCAGGAGAACTACATTCTAGCCTTAACTCTACTGGGAACTTGTTGGGTGACCTTGGGCAAGCCACCAACTCTGTCTGGGCCTCAGTTTTTCCATCTCCTAATGGCCACTCACCAAAATCTAGACCCAGAGAAGGGGTATGTGTGATTTGCGCTGGCTGGTTCCGTAGGAGGGAGCTGTCCTCCTCCTGCACATTCTCCTCTGGGACACTCCAGTGAGGGTGTTCAGTGGGGACCAAGACAAAACCCATCTTCCCCTCCCGATCTGGCTCTCCTGCTCTCCTGCCTTCCAAGGCACCCGAACACCCAGGCTTAAACCACTAGTCATCCTGTTCTGTCCTCTCTCGACTCATGTATTTAGTCACCAAGTTCTACCGACTTTTCCACCAAGTGGTCACGGTTTCCCACGCCCAGCCATGCTCTAGGTTGGCATGCCTGGATTACTTAAGCCCTCCAAGTTCCCGGCCTCTAGTCTCTCCTTTCAACAGGTGTCCTGCCAGCTTCTTCTTATAAGAGCCCAGCTCTGACCTGGCCGCTCTCCTAGTCTGCAGCCTAGCAGGCTCCCCACTGCCCACAGCCCAGGGCAGACGCCGACTGCTTTCCATGTGGCACTTGAGGCCTTCTACACCCTAGACCCAGCCTGACTTGAAGCTGCAAACTCCCATTATCTATCAAGATGGAGGTCAAATGCCCCATGAAGTCTTCCTCCCCTGATATCTCCCTAATCCCCTGCCACTCAACGGCTCATTTAAATTAAATGACCCCTTACATATTTCCATTACCTTCTCAGCAGCACATGAGACTGTCTCCCCCACTCAACCAGAGTCTCACAGCATAGGGTCCTATTTGTCTCAGTATCCCCACTGCAGTGTGGTAAGGGCTACAGAATGTTCTGGCAACACCTAGACAGGAAGTCCTGCTTTCCAGCGAAACACTGTGCGGGCCTCTGACTCCACCCATTCCTCTGGCATCACTATAGCAAAGACACAGAACTGAGGAGACGTACCTGCAACTCAGCCAACTACATGACCAGCAAAACACCTTTGCGCCAGGCAGAAACCACCAAGGCCTAGAGGTGTAAAAAGGAAAAATAATCTCTGCCTGAGGGTGAAGGCATTCTGGCCTCAAGGAAGCCTCAGCTCTTCTATCCCGAGCTCCTGCGAGGGCCTCCAAGCCGACATGAGAAGGGACATGCGCCATCTCCTGCTTCCTCTCTTGGCCTGTGAAGTCTTGGCACTCGCCCATTTTGACCCGGTGCCACCACTTCTACATCCCACCCCCCTTGCCTACTTCCTTTTCCTTTTGCTGAGGCCAAATTTAAACTCCCGGGCAGGAAATGCCTTAAAGGAACCTGGCCCCACCCTGAGATCCCGAAAAAAAATCATCTCTGACAGAAAATGGGCCTGAGAGAAGCAGCCTCTTCACAGGGTCTATTCCCCCCTATGGAAGCCAGTGGTGACAAGCCTCCCCTGAGCCCTGCAGCCAAAGGGAGGGCTGTGATTCTGGGCAGAAAGGGGAGGGCCAGGGCCTTGGCTTTGTGGGCAGGGGGTGGCAACGTGCACGCTCAGGCCATGTGGGGTGAAAGGAAGGAGAATCCAAATTGGTGACCAAACAGCTGTGTGATATCTAGAAACAGAGGTTTTGGGGTGCAGTGGGAAGACTAACAGGCTAGCAATCTGAGAATGTGGCTTTTAGTCTGGGCTCTGCTACTTCTTAGCTGTGGTTGTGCTCCTTATTGATAACAATACTTATGATACTGAATACAATTATGAGTAATAATTAAGATAAAACACTAATATTTACTGAGTACTTACTATGTGCCAGGCCCTGAGCTAAGAACTTTACACAGATCAGATTGGGCAAGACTTAATTCTCTGTGCTTCGGTGTCCTTATCTGTAAAATAGCGATATGATTTAGCACTGACAACAGGAGGTTTTTGCAAGTATAAAATGAGATAACAACAATAACAACCAAAGGGTTCTGAGTCAGTGTTGTGTCCCAGGCATAAGTACTTTTTATATGGTTTCTATCACTGAATCTTGACAACAACCCTATGGGGGGTAAGTGCTATGAAATTTCTATTTGACAGACAGAAAACTAAGGCCCAGAGATATTGAGTAACTTGCCCCAAATCAGCCGCTAGGAAGTGGCGGGTCAAGATGCAAATCCAGGCAGTGTGGATTCAGAATCCTCCAAGTCCACCAGGTAGAATTCTTTTCATCAAATAGGAGAAGTCACTTTGGCCATAGACACAATAAACATACACCAGGAGTTTTGCAGCATGAACACTTAGCCTGAAGTAACTTCCCATCAGTAGAGAAAACACTTGACCATCCCACATCTCATTTGGTCCCCATGGCAGCCCTGTTCAAAGCAGACCTATTGCACAAATGGGGAAACTAAGGTTACAGAAGTTCAAGTGGCTTCCACTGGACTACAGATGGGGGCCAGGAGCCTGCCTAAATGCCCATAGCCGTCCTGTTGATCGGTTCCCATATGGTCTCCCTAGGCTCTGCCCTCCAAATCCACTCCTATTTGGTGCCAGGCCCCATGCTAAGCACCAAGGTCTAAAACTGAACAAAAGCCAAATTCTCCTGGAGCACCTGGCCAGAGGAGCTACCAGGCCCATACTCCCCAGGGAGGCAGAAGCTAAGATGGGGCTGTCCTCCGAAGCACTCCCTGGCCCCCGTTTGGAGGCAAGATCACAGAGAATGTGCTCGAAAGCAATGGAGCTGACAGCTGGTACAGCCTATAGGAAGGAAGTTTGTAGCCCCCCAAGGGCCCTGAGGTGGGAACATTGTGGGGAGGGCTAGAGCTTCTGGACAAAAGCTTACCCCTCCAGCCCAATACCAGCATGGGCCACACCAGCTGGAGGGGTCACGAAAGTTAATCCAGCCAGCCTCCTGCCTGCCCCTCACCACCCACACCTTTTAAATAACGAAAGCTGATTGTCAGGAGAGCTCGTTATAATGTCTCTTCTTCCCTGATGCCACCCAGCTCCCTATTCTCCACCCCTCGTGCTGGAAGGTGCTCATTAGGCAGGCCTGCCGCCGTCAGAACCACCTCCCCAGCTTCCTCCTGCACACCGTCCCCCAACAGTGCAGCTCTGCTTTAGAGCCTCGATCCCCAGCCCTTTGATATTTCTCTCCTCTCCACTTGTCCTCCTTGGTGGGGAGGGGGCAGGCAAGGACCTAGGGATTGTCTGCCCAGGAGTGACTGATCACTGGTGGGTAAAATAAGCAGTCAGGGGCAGAAGGGAGACCCAAGCCCAAGCTCAGGCCGCCTGGCCGGGCACCCAAGAAAGGGAGAAGGAGAGGCGTGGCACCATTGTTAAGGGTGTGGGCGATGGACTCAGCCTGCCTGGGTCCTGATCCCAGTTACATCATTCCCCAGCCATGTGACCTTGAGTACGTTCTTCTTTGAGCCTCTCCCTGCCTATTTCTTCATATGTAAAATGTGGATGAGGATAGCCGTACCTACCTTACAGAATCACCATGGGAGCTAAATAAGTTCAAATGTGTCAAGAATTTAGAAGAGTTCACTATTATCATTGTCATTATCATGGTCATGGTCATAAATGCCACAAGGATCCCTCCATACAGGTGGGTGTGGCCAAGGAATGCTTTTCTGGAGGAAGTGGAATCTGAAGGACAGAGGGCCCGACCTAAGGCCTAGGGGGCAGCATGTTTGAGCACCGCACAGGCCCGGGTCAGTGAAAAACAGCAACAAGACAAGGTGGCAGAAAGTACCACTAAACAACAATAATTGTGAGAATTCTGTTCATATTGGACTTGCTACTCAACAACCCCATGAGGTAGGTACATACAGCTCCATTTTACAGCTGACAAAATGGAGGCTCACAGAGGTTAAGTAATCTGCCTAAAGTCTACCCAGTGTTGTTCATCCCAGAGCCCCTGCTCCCGCACCATGACACTTTCCTGCCCCAAGCTCCATGTATATGATTCAGCATGCCTTTTGCTTCATCTCCATTCTGGCCCCTTTCCCACATGTCCCTTTTAGTTTTTCCCATTTAGAAAGCCCTGCCTAGGTGGGGACTGCTCTGGCCAGACGTCTGGGGCCAAGCACTTCCCAAACTGCCTGCTCGTAGCCCCAGCCTGGCTTGACCTTGGCCTGGAGCAGAAAAGCTGGCTGCAAGTGTGTGTCTCACACCTCAGACAGGCCAGCCTTGGGCCAGCCCAGATAAAGGACAGGAAATCCTTGGTCACCTCCCCTGGAGGTTGCTCCCTCTACCATGGGAACAGAGTTGCAGCCTGGGCAGAGGTTCCTCTGTGGTGAGGAAGCTGCCGAGTCAGCCCTAGCTGCCTTGGCTGCCGGGTGTGGTTTGGGGGAAATAGGGAGGGCTGAGCATCAGGAGACCTGGGCTCCAAATCCTCTCTCCTCGGAGACCAGGCCCTTGCCCCATCTGGGCCCCAGGTGGGCATCAGCAAGGATCACACTGCTTATCCTCCCAGGCTACTCTGAAAACAGAACAGAATCGTGGAAGTGAAAGTGCCTTGGAAATGGAAAGAAATAGGAAGACTCATCGTGGTCATCATCGTCAACTGCAGAGGAGGAATGGCTGAGTTGGTGTTTCTCCCTGTCTGATTCATCCTTCTAGGCCCCACTGTGGGCATGGCTCATACTCATTTCCGGCTTTGATGCTCCTCAAAATATCCCCTTCCCCCCACCTCCACCAGCTCAAGGGAAGAAAGCAAGTGGCAGGAAAACAGGATATACTGGCAGCCCCCACAGGGTATACTGCAGTCAACTCATCAAAAGGGAGCACCTCCTCTCATCAGACTTGCCCTCTGCTATGAGGGCACCAAGAAGAAGGCCCTAGACTCCAAGGGCTCCCCAGTCATGAGAGCTGGCCGGACCAGACCAACAAACATATCAGAGAGCTGTATGAGGTGTTTGGACCCAGGACTCTGGGGGTTCAGAAGGCACCTGCTGGAGTCACCAGAAAAATAACAGAGAAATCTTGTAGAAAAGTTCAGGCTAGAAATAAACAGAGGGGATTGAGGGACTTCCAGAGCCCCATTCCGCATTCCCAGGGCCCCAAACAGTAGCATGTGCAGAAGACAGTAACGAGGCTGCAAAGGGGACTGGTCTCAGGTCCCCTGAGAAGTACTTGGAGGAACTGAGGCTGTTTGGCCTAGGGAAGAGGCAGAGGTACTTGGGTTCCATCCTCAGACCTCTGCAAGTCAGAGAGAACAGACACTGGCTAGGTGGTCCCAGGGGGCAGAGCTGGGACCCAGGGCTGTAGAAGCCACAGGGATATGGCATTCAGTTCAACATAAGCAAATGCTTTTGGACGGTCCATGAATGAAAGCAACTGCTTTGAAACATTGTGCTCTCAGGTACTGAAGGTGGTGCTGCACAAATACCTGGTGGGAAGACCTGGGTTCACAAGGAGAGTGGGACCGAGTGTCCTCTAAAGGCCCTTCTCCCCGGAGCTCAGTCTGCTCCCTACCTGTGCGGTATTGTGGGAGAAAGCATAAAGGTGACTGACTGGGGCTGGCTAAGCCCTTGGCCGCTTCCCACAGAGACCTGGGATCCCAGGAGCACCTTGGGCTGCTACTATCCAGGGAGAGCAGGTCACTCATTAACTTGTGGCTGAATGGGTCAGAGGGTGGCCACTCGGGACACACACAAACATGGGGAGGGGGCTGGAGAGCAAACTGCACAAAAGCCCATGCTCAAGGAAAACCTAAGCTGTGGCAGTTCAAGGCCTGGTCAGCCCAAACTGACCAGTCAACTGGCGAAATTTAGTGACCAGGCCTGGCAGAACTTAAAGCCAACTGACCTTTGTCTTGTGGACAAGCAAAAGGTTTGGCTGGGAATGCATAATCTTACAGCTGCAACGGAACCTGAGAGACCACTGAGTGCATGCCACCTGCCCTGCCAGTTTTTAAATGGTGGAAACTGAGGCCCAGAGAAAGCAAATGTCATTCAGGTAGATAGCTACAGAGAGGCACAACCAGAAGCCAGGCTTGCGGACTCTATAGTAGGCCCACATGGTTCCCGAAATGCTGGTTCTTTCTCTTCTCACTGAAATTTCAGAAAACTGCTTGGGGTTCAGAGCTTTCTGAATGGGACCTGGGCTGACCCTTCCCAATTCCCACTGCTTGTCAAGATACAGGCTCTCAGAGGAAGGTCTCTTCCTCCACCACAGAGGCCTCAGCCTTACAGCAGCAGCAGCAGTGAGGCTGACAGCTCATGTCCCTGCCTAGCAAGGAGGAGGGCCCCACAGCTGTACTGAAAACAGACACACAAACAGCCCCAATAACGGCAGATCCTTTGGGGGGGGGGTATTTCTCGCTCTTTCAAATTGATCTTAGGGGGTCAAGTGCTCCTGGAAACACCCCCAGCCCCTTCTGACTCTGATGCCTAAAGATCCCCCTAACCCCACTGCCCATCCGAATCGCTATCAACTTAACTCCCTCACCCTCTCGATAACCACCCAGATGAATGTGTGTCTCTCAGCAACGTGAATAACAACTTCTGTTTGCCCAAACGAAGACAGAGGGGCAGACGTTTAATTGGCCCCAGAAGTTCCTGTGAAGGAATGTTTGTTAGTGTCCCCTTGGGGGAGGTGAGGGTTAAGATGGGATCCCCTTAAGGCCTGGGGTGGACAGGGAATTAGTTAATGGCCATCCCCCAGAGGTGACTTTTCAAGGTGGTTATTATGTGGCTCAATCATTAACCAAGCAGTGGCAGGACCCCAGGCTTGTTGGAAAGGAGCCACTCCTTTCCCAAGGACAGCCCAAGAGCAGGAGGCCGCAGCCAGGGAGAACGCTCATGGGGTCTCGCCACACCTCTCACAGACTGCTCTGGAGCAGTGGGAAGAGAGGCCTGGACAGGGAAGCTCTCCCTCAGCTCCACATGGGGGTGGAGGAGGGCTGGCCCGGATGTGGAGGAAGTCAGCACACCCTTACTGAGGCGGAGGGAAAGGGGAGACAGTGAGGGTTTTTATCATGAATGAGAGAGGAAGCTCCAAGCTGGGCCTTGGTGATTAGATGACAAGCTGGGAAAGACGCTCATCCTGAACGCATCCTGTTTTGCTCCAAAGTGGCCTCAGGGGCCAGGGGAGGGGCCAGGAGGAGAGGAGCCTCCCAGGAATTCTCCCAGGCCTGCTGACCTCAAGCTCCTGGGTGGCCCTGGAACTGGGGAGGCAAGTGGGAGAGTTTACCCCATTTAATGCTAGAAGAGCAAGGCACAAAGTTTCCACAAGAAGATTCCACAAGTCGGCCTCCGGAGCTGCAGTCCCGGAGACTGTGGCTAGCGCTGTAAAATGAGGGGCTAGGGCTCCCTAATTTCTCCAGCTCTGACTTTGCCTGGGCCTCTCTTCAGAGCTTCAGCTCAAATGTCACTGCCTCACCCCTGTCAGTCACCTTCCCTTCAGTCAAAAGCAAGGGTTCCCTAGTCAGGCCTCCCCGGGCAAGGGCAAAACAGCCCCCTCGACCACTGGAAATACGAACACTGTCAGGATATCTGATGATATTAAGGGGCCGTTCTAGATGTGCTAATGGTACAGTAGCTATTTTTTTAGGAATCCTTATCTTTAAGAGATATATATTGAACTACTTATAGATAAGTTGATAAGATGTCTGGGATTTGTTTCAAAATAACAAGAAGGAAGGTGAAGTTAAGATGGAGCTGTTAATAGGCAGGATTATAGCCATGGGCTGATGGCTGTTGAAGTCGGCTGATGAGCACACGGAGCCTGATTACACTCATTGTCTCTTTTATATTATATTGATATATATTCAATATATTGTATTGAAAGTCTTCATAACGATTTCTTTTAAAAAGTCCTCACTGAGGTAAAGACTAAGTAGGCCTTGAATTATTTATGCCACTAACCCCCAAACTACATGGCAGATGCCCTGAGGGTGGGGGTTACACTCTCTGTCCTCCGCAAGACCTAGCCAAGCCTGAGCTTAATGACCAAAAATTTGTACAGTACTTGGTAGTTTACAAGGCACTTAGCCATGGATCCCCTTGTTTAAGCCAGTGAAGTGGAAACAGTGGGGAGAAATCAAGAGCCGAGAGTCCAAGAGGTCACAAGTGGAGCAGTGCGGCCTCTATTTAAACCTCCCGTATGTCCAGCTCCCAGTCTCCTGCGCTTTGCCCCACACCACCCTGGATTCCTGAGAAACTCAACGCCCAGTTACCTGTACCAGAGCCCTAAGGGTTGGGGTAAAAGGGACAGCAATCGGCTACATGTTGAGTTCCCAAAGTGGAGCATTGGGCAAGAGGAGACTCAACACACAAACACAGCATTTCAGACCTGTGACAGACTGATTCGAGGACTAGTCCCCCCTCCTCACATACACACAAACCAAGACCGCGGCTCACAGATGAAAAGAGCCTTAGGAACACTTGACACCAGCAAATGCGTGCCCAGGCCTGTGCTCAACTACTTTGTTTAGGGTTGCAGGTTGGGGGAGCTCCCACTTCCCATCCTAGAGCCCTTGTATTTTTGAGATCATTTATCTCTATTTTATCTGATAATAGCCTCCCAAGGGCCCAGGGCCAAGGCACTTGATCTTACCCAAACTTGAAGCCCAAGGAAAAATTTCTATTTTATCCCAGCCAGAGGCAATTCCTTCTTCCAGCCAAAGACCCTTTACCCCACCTTCTCCAAAAAGGTAAGGGCACAGTCTGCTTTCATTAAGCCTGCCATCCCCTGAACCTGAACTTTCTGTGGCTGGACCAGAGAACTCCAAGAGTGTCCTAGCAGAAAAGCACCAGCAGCTGCAACAGCATCCAGATTAGAGACTCCATCCTCTCCTCCCTTTGGAACCTTCTCGCTTTTGTGTTGCTGCTGGTATCCCTGTAGCTGGCTCCAGGGGTCCTCCTGCTCCCTCTCCAATCCCTAGCCCTGAGGGCAGAATTTTAAAACTTCAAGAAGGCAGAGAGGGTCAAAGTTCAGACCCCTTTGTGCCACTTTCTTTGCTCCTGTGCTCAAAGTCGGGAGGTGTGCTTTAATAAGAAAGGCCCTTCCATCCACCCTGCACAACTCATGCCCCACTCCCCAGCCCACACAAGATACACAGCCCCTTTATGCACCTTCTGCCCCTGTTCTTGCTCTAAACACCTCCAGCTATCTCTCAACTCTGTCTCCTCTCCCGATGGGGGAGGGGAGCTGCAGATGCTCAGGGAAGTTAACATACTTCTCTAAGAGTTGCTTAAGAGGTGGACAGAAGGCCAGCGAAGAAGGGAAACGGAATTCTGTCCATGTAGTGTTTTCTAGCCCTAATGACAGAGGTCCAAGGAGCAAAAATTCCAAACCCCAAATCCAGAACGAAATTGGACAGAGGTCAAATCCCGGAAGTGAGGACCAATCCCGGAAGGTCCAGCGATACGGTAGCTGTAGCTTTAGGGTCAAAGAACCCCCAACACCATCATTCCCATCACACTCTTACCCACTTGCTCCATCAACCATTCATAAACCACCGGCAGCCATCCCTCTTTCTCTATGCCCTTGGGCTGTCTGCCTCCCCATTCCCAGATAGAAATTGTCTTCCTTTTATTCCAGGCAGATGGAAGTGAGGGGAAAATTCAGAGCAGTAAGAAAAGACGGTGGGTGGAGACAGCAACCCTTAGAGTGGGGGAGGGAACAGGTCCCACAGTAGGAGTCAGGGTTTGAAAATAGCCCTGGGTGTGATTCATCACCCTCTCCTCCTAGGTGGGCAGACCTCGGGGCTCCAAGGGGGACAGAGACAAGCCAGGCTTCTCCAGCCCAACCTCTGGGGTCCCAGGCTCTGAGTTGGCCCCGCTCCTCCCCACCTTCAGACTGGCTGCTGTCCTGCTCACCTTCCCACCACTGCTAGTTTTCCAGCTGGCCTGGCTGCATAATCACCGCAAAGTTTTCCATCTGCATAGCTCCTGTCGCCCCAAGCATCTCAAAGGCAACCTTTCACCTACCAGTGAGGAGCCTGGAACCGTGGGACAAGTCAAAATGTCATGGAAAAGACTGGCCCTTTAGATACCAAAAGCCAGCCCTCCACCTGAAGCTGAGTGCAGCTCAAAGTGCTGGAGTGCAGTTGAAAACACTGGCCCATAGAAGCAGCATGACACACCTAAGGTCACATGAATTAGTGGTTGAACCCCAGTTTCCTGAGTCCTAATTCAGTGCTCCACTTTAAAGAGTCTTGGGAGAAGAGAAATGGAGAGAACCCCAGACTACCTAATTTGGAAATCCCAAAAACTTCCACTAGAAGGAAGCCTTTCCTCAGAGCTTCTGTAATCCAAACCCATTTGGGACTTCATGGGGAAACTGAGCCGTGAAGGATGCGACTTATCCAAAGGTTTTCACTTGATCCCCACAGCTTCTTTAGTACCAGGAAAGTCCAGAGCTCTTCTCAGAAGGGAGGACAATGGCCAAAGGGAAAGCCCATAGGGCCCGACCGGGGATTCCTGGAAATGCCCTCAAAAGCAGAGGAAGGAAAAGGGTAGGCGAGGTGACAGAGAGCCCGAAGGGCTGCCACCCCTGCCCAGTTCCAGTCCCCCTCCAAAGCCCCAGAGCTACGGCTCCAGACTGCGGCCAGGCCCGGGATAACGGGCGGAAAGGCTTCTTCTGCCACCCGACTCGCGGAGCTTCCCTCGGGAGAAGCGCTGCCAGCGGGCTCAGGGGCTCCCCGAACTTCGGCGACTCCTACCCCAAATCCCCGGGGGCGAAGGTGGTTCGGCGGCTTCCTCCGCGTCTCCGTCCGGCGTGCGCTGCCCTGCCGAACCGCTAAGAGCCGGGGCTGGCCAGAGCGCGCCGGAGACTAGGCCGAGCGAGGGGGCCCGGGAGGCCCCGTTGGTCCGGATTTTTGCCTGACGTCGCCCTAACTCCTACCTGGAGGCCGCGTCCACCACTTGGGGTTCGAGACCCTGACACAGCGGCCAGTGGGCAGGAGGTGACTGCAGGAAGAACGGCTCCCGTCCGGGGCACGCGCGGAGCCTGGGGTGGGCCGGGGGTAAGGGTGCCAGCCAGAGAGCAGCTGCCGCGGCTGCTTAGCTGTTGTCAACCCGAGGCCACTTTCGGCGCAGGTGGGGAGGGGACAACGGCGAGTTGGGCGGCCGGGATGCCCCGCCCACCTACGGGACCCTCGACCAATGAGGGCGCAGTCCGGCCCACCGGACTCCGCAGAAAGTCGCCCAAATTGTGGTGGGCGGGGCTCTGCCTTCTAGCTCCTCCAATATCCGCGCGGCTGCCTCTTCCTCAGGTCACACCGCTGGTGGGGAGGGGGTAGGCGGGGAGAAGTCTCCTCCAGAGCTAGCGACGGAGGGTGAAGGAGCGAGCAGCTGACCAGGCGCACAGACTATTTATTGGGCTCTGAATGTGCCTGGCATCATATGGGGGATTTAAATACATGTGCCATGTGCACGTGAAGGTTCAGTGGTTTGCTGTGAATAATTTATGGGGAGTTCAGGAGACAACTTCAGTGAGATCTCTGATTAGTACGGACAACCAAGAGAGAATCTTGGACACTAAATATTTGAGCAGGAAGTTGCCATTCCCACCTTGCTCAGGCCCCAGCATTCTGCAACTTCCCCACTACCCCCAGCTCTCTGCCTTAAGTCCAAACTCTACCTCCGTGGAGAAATGCATGGACAACTTGGGGCATATACATTAATCATGACAGGCGAGGGCTCCTAAGAGTGTGACATCAGAAAGCTGGTTTAAATTCAATAAGAAACAGAGTGTTAAGATTTGATTTCTCTCTTGCCTTTCCTCACAAGGGTCCAATACAAGTTCGCTACCATGACTTCATTGTTGAATTGAGGACTCCTGTTAGCCAGGACTGGGAGTACTCCAGATGACATGCCATCCAACCGCCATCCTCCACATTTACAGATAGAGAAACTGAGACGAGATGACTCACTCAAGCTAACCCACCAGATCCATGGCAGGGATAATACCTGCACATGGGTTGTTTTCTCCATATGTAACAGATGGGAGAAATGAAGCTGAAGTTTCTGGAAAGCAGGGGCCACATCCATCTAATTTGTTTGCTAGAGTACCCAACACAGGCGAGAGCAAAACTTCGTGTTTATTAGGACAACCTTGTTAAGGTCACCCAGGCAATGGCAAAGACAGACATAGCCCCGGGTGTCCCCCTCCTGTCTGGTCTTCAGACAAATTGGAATTCTCCCACCTTCGTTCCCTGCTGGGCCTGATGAGAATCAGAGGAGAAATGATGAAGCAAGGCTACCCCCAGGGTGCACCCCTTCTTTCCTCTCAATGGCAAGACAGGAGCTGGCACTTTGTTCAAGATGAGCCATGTCCCTGTGGGTCTTGGAAGTAGATGAGACCTGTATTCCAGAGCTCACTTCTAGAAACAAAATCCTACCCAGAGTCAGGAACCCCCTGTAATGGGTGGGAAGGTAGACGACCTCCTTCCTGAGGCTGGGCCGTTATATTTGCAAGCATCCCTAAGGTCCTGAGTTGGGGCCAAATTTATCTTGCTTCTGGAAAATGCTAAAAGGGTATAAAAGTGTGGGTCCTGAACAAACTGAGGGCTTCAGAGGGGAGGGGACTGGGGGACTGGGCTAGGTAGGTGATGGGTATTAAGGAGGGCACATATTGCATGGAGCACTGGGTGTTATACGTAAACAATGAATCATGGAACACTACATCAAAAACTAAGGATGTACTGTATGGTGACTAACATAACATAATAAAAAATTATCATAAAAAAAAGAAAGTGTGGGTCCTGCAGTATCCTAATAGCTTCCCTAAGGGAAGGAAGCCAGGTCAGAGCTGATTCCAGCCACCGCATGGCACCAAGCACAGTGCCCACAGCAGTTTCTCAGTAATGCTGAAAGATATTCAAGGGACAACCATGAAGAAATTGCAATCATATGAATAATGACCAAACCCCACTAACCTTTTAGTAAATACATTTAACTGCCTCAGAGATGATGGATTCTGAGACACCCAGTTCTTGAAGAAAAATAAAGTGATCAAACCAGACAACTAAAAAAGGGAAAACTACAGAAACTACAAAAGAGCGATTGCTACAAATAGTAGAACAAGAATTTCACAGCGCCTGGCATAGAGTAGGTACTCAATAAAAACATCTTTTGAAGGACTAAGTGAACACAATAGTCAGGAAAAGCTACAATCCTAATATCTGCCATGCACATTGTGACATTTAATGGCTAAGCAAAAAATAAGTAAATAAAATAAAATGGCCCAAGCAACGTCTAGGCTATTTCTTTGGGTCTTTCTTGATATCCTTTTCTTATCCCATGAGCTTCAGAAAGGCAAGAAATCAGCCTCTTTAGAAGGAGATAGCTCGTTCCCTTCAATCCTTGCTCCCTGATCTACTCCCAGGCCCTGACCTAAGCCAGAGTCTTGCACGGAACAGATATACAGTAACGGTGCCTGGAACAGATGAGGAAAGGGTACCTTTTCACAGTCTCCTTTCTGGGTTGCATCTTGAGTGGCTCTGGTGATAACTGGAGCCTTAGGTCCTGGGTGTCCCTTTTCCCACAAGCCCCCACTATTGCCTGTGTATCCTATAGTGCTGCTGCTGCCGCTGCCTTGGCTGCCTGCTCAGCCATTAAGCAGGGAAACAGAGCGCATGAGGGCAGGCTGAGGGCAGGGGGCAAAGCCTTGGGGTGCAGGTATGCATTTCTACGCCCTAGATATGGGGCTTCCCTCTGTCTGCCACTATCAAAACCCAGTTGTGTCATATAAAGAGCAGTATGATGGATTCTGGAGCCAGACAGCCCAAGTACAAAACCCAACTCTGCTCCTTACTAGCCGTGTGACCTTGGGCAAATTACTTTCCACCTTTCTGTGCCTCAGTTTCCTCACCTGTAAAGTGTGGATGATAATCACAGTCCTGATCTTATATGGCTGTTAAGTGGATCCACGGGGCTAAATCGTACTTTGAACGGTGGCTAGCTCACTGTAAGTGCTCTTAAGTGTTAGGTATGGTGACAGAGGCACTGAGCAATGAAGTAAAAGAGTTGGGTACTACTCCCAGTTCCACCACTTTCTGGCTGTGTCACCAAGGGGAAGTCATTGTGCCACTCCACACATCAGTGTCTTCACCGGTAAAATGAGGATAGAGCGTAACCGCTAGCAGGCACAATGAAGACAGTGGACGTGAGGGTGTACTGTAAAGGGTGGCGGCAGGTGATGGGATGGCAAAGCAAGGTGTTGGACAGGTCAGCTTTTTTCCAAGGCCAATCAGCTCCTTTCTTCTAGGAGGTGGCAGAGAGAAACTCCAGGTGCTGTTCCTGTGAGCTACAACCCAAGACACTTGGGTAGCAATAAGTGCTACCCAACTTCTGATAACTAACTTCTGATGGCCCCCACAGCCCTCCCTGCCTAGGAATGGGGACTCTTCAGGCTGTTGCAGGCATAGCCCCACTCTGGAATGGCTGACGGTAATGAAACAGGTGCTTCTCCTACTCTTTCTCCATGGAGCTAAAGGAGCAGCAGCAAATAACTCCAGGGATCCCAGCTGAGAAGAAAGAAGGGGGGCAGGAACCATGAGGTGAAAATGAATTACACTTGGACCAGCCCCGTGCAGCACACGACCACGGATGCCCTCACACTTGCAAACACATTCCCGCGTACCTCATTGAAAGCCCACCAAGTCAAGCCTGGGACAGTAAAGGTCTTCTCTTCAAAGATTTGGGGCCCCCACCCAGCTTCAGGAAAGGGGGCTACTGATCAGATCCCCACAACATAAGACAGTTACAGCTCATAAAAAAAAATGCCTCAGGAACCACGCCATGGCAGGGGCATTTGCACTAAGAGGGGCAGCCAGAGCAGGACCAATGTAGGAAGAAAGGGATTTGGTAATGGGAGGGGCTTGGAAAGATGAGGGGCAACAGGCCCTGCTCTGCATTGCTAGGTGGGAGTGGGGGACGGAGCTAAGTCCTGGCAGGAGCCCAAAGACCATGTCTCAGCCCACAGCCCTGGAGACCACTGTAGCTGTGCCCACCTCACACTCCAGAGCACCCTGAAAGGGGGAGCCCCGTGCTGGGCTGGGAGGAAAGCTGGAGTATGGGCTGACCCGGGCACAGGCCAGGAGAGTTTCAGGGATCGCTTACTCTCTCAGGACACCCCCCCCCAACACAGATGCACTTATTCTCTCTCACTTGCCTCCTGGAACTATTGAAAGGGATGTTTGGAGCAGCTCCCGATGAACCTCCAGGCACCTGGACTAGGCAGCTGGAGAGGGAGAGGCCAGGCCCACTCAGTCTCTGCCTCCCACTCTTCCCCAGAAGACACCCAAGAGCCTGCCCCCATCTCTCTAACAGATACTAGGCCAAGTGTTAGCTGCTGGAGAGCCGATCCCCAACATCCGCACAACAGAGCCATGACAGTGTGGAGGGCCCCACTTCACACCCAGGATGGGCCCCTGGCCTGGATTTACTGGCCAGTCTCAAAGGGGCCAGAGGTTTCCTGCTGCAGGCAAATGGAGCACCGCCTCCATTCCCTCAGGGAGGTCTGCCTGCCTCAGCTCAAACAAATCGAGGGGCTGAGCACTTGGTGAACCTGGCACAGACACTCAGAGAGGGATGTCCACTCCCACCCTTCCGCCCCATTCAGAGGACAGTCACGGTGTGGTGAGATGAGCGAAAGCAAGTCAACTTCTAACATGAATCCCCTTGTCCTGACCCACTCCACCCCCATGCACACCTACAAGCAGCTGAGACCAGAGGAACCCTCCCTGTGCCCCTCAACAGCATTCCCCTTTGCCTGACTTAGTTTCAGCCCTTGAGCTCGCTCCTTCCTGGCCAGGCTCAGTTTCCTCATCTGGAAAAACAGAGCTGGGTCCTGGTTTCCTGGGTACTTTGTTTCTTCTATTTTCTTTTTTTGGGGGGGGTGGGTAGAGGGAGGGGCAGAGGGCCCAGAGTCCAACGATGGGCTCAATCTCACAACCCTGAGATTGTGACCTGAGCGAAATCAACAGTCAGATGCTTAATGGGCTGAGCCACCCAGACGTCTGGGGTACCTTTTTTCTGTAACATTCTCTGCTTCTGTGAGCTTTTCTGTGTGTTCCTGTGGGGGGTGTGGCTCCCAGAAGCCCAACATCCCTGGAGCTTCTGCAGAAGAAGGGAGTACTTGGGGGTGTAAGAGTCATCTGAGGATGAGGAGAAAGAGCAGAGCAAAGTGAGAAAAAGGAAGGAGGAAGGCTGAGGTAAAAGGCAGAGAAAGAGGCCAAACCAGCCCAAAAGTCTAGAGACCTGGCCCCTGCCTCCTGCACTGCCTCCAGCTCACCCGGTGGCAATGGACACAAAGAGCCTCTGAGCAGAGCTCAGGATCCTGCCCTCTCGCCTGGGACCTTTCCACTTGTCCCTCAGGAGAAACAGCTCCTGGGACAAAACAGAAAGGGTGCGGAGGAGATGGAGGAGGAAGAAAGAGTGGGCTCTTCCTTCCCACACAACAGGCTGCCCCATCAGTCCACGATGGTCTGACCTCGTGCTGCAACCAGATACAGTGCCCACAAAGTTGGAGGGCTGCTGGTGGGAGGTGGCGGAGGGAGATTTGCTTTCACAGGCCTGCCACAAACCTGCGATTATGGGTCTCTAGGGCTTGATATTCTCAATTCAAGCAGACAGAAGCATTCCCTAGCCACCCACCCTGTCTATTTCCCCTGAAGAATAGTCCCCAGAGGCGCCTGGGTGACATCAGAGAGGGCATACAATGTGTGGTGATGCTCGAGGGCCACTCAACTAAGAGTCTGGGCTCTTGAAGCCCCTCTCAGTGTGCCCTTCTCTAAGCATAGCTACCCTCTCCACACCCCTACACACACACACACACACACACACACACACACACACACACACATTCTCACTAAATAAAAATTCTGAGCTGATCTTCAGCCAGAGCCAGGGCTTCCCTATACATATATATCAACCTATCAGTCAACATTGGCACCTAGGCACTGGTGGGGGAGGCTGGAGCAGAGAACAAGGCAGGAAGGCCCAACAGCCAGGGTCTCTGTCTTATGGAGCTCCCATGCCAGTGGAAGAGGCAACAGCAGCCCCCAGATAGAGAAAATCCAACCCAAGCAGGTGGGCAGCCAGATCAGGTCCCAGAGGACAGGGAGAGAGGGGACAGCAAGGCCCCCAGGTTGGACACTTGATATGTCTGGATCAACAGACCCCCAGGAAACACCAGGAAAGTGGCTCCTGGGCCCCACCCCCCATCAAGGCTCCTGAATCAGGGGCCAGGACACTGGAATTCTGGCGTCTACCTTCCTTTTACCATTGAGGAGCTGTGTGACCTGGCTGAGAGTCTTGCCCTCTCTGGGCCTCAGGGTCCACATATGTACAATCAGACAGTCTGCTCTGAGGATTTCTGTGGGCCCTGTCCTTTAAGTATGTTCATGTCCCATGACAAACCCATGTTGAGAAACCCAACCCAGTTTGCTATTTCCTCCCTGCCATTTGGGCAGGAGCAAGGGAGAACTTACTGGGGAAAAGGAAGCAGCCGAGCCTGGACATTTTTTTTAAATGCTCAGAGAAATATATACTTTTTTTCAATTTTTAAAAAGACGAAGTGCCAGGTAGTCTGGGTGACCCGATGGAGTGGAAACAGGCCTTGGGATGGAGTTTAGGCAATTCAAGGTGACTAAAATGGTGCTGCCAGGGTGGCTGGGCCATGTCATGCAAGTAGGGGACAGAGTGAGGCAGTAAGGGTCCCCTAGAGTGTTAGGGGGTATGTGGAGCTACTGGCTAGGTAGGAAGACCCAAGGATACGGAGACAAAAAGAGGGATAGAAGGACAGACAGTGGGATGAAGTAAAAATATAAGCAGAGGGTCAGACATATAGCGGGACAGGAAGACAGACAGGAGGATGGAAGTGTGATGCCAGAGGCAGAGACAAAGAAAGTGCTAGAAGACTAGGGGATAAGGGACATACTGTTTATTAAATGCCTACCACGTGTTAACAACCAAAATGTTGCTCTTTTTTGAGTGGAGGATGGAGGCAGAGGGAGAGAGGCGGGTAGGGACGAAGCCAGACGGACAACTGGGATGAGAGGATGGGGGCACCTTGAGAAAGCAAGAGCTGCCTAAGAATGAGAAGGACGCAGGAGTGCCGGGATGGAAGGTCTGAAAAAAGCAGAGTGCCAGCCGGGGGTGGGATTCAGACAAATGGACGTAAGACTATTAGATGAAAGCGGGACTGGAACCAAAGACGTGAAGGCGAGGGGGACTCAAGTTCTGCCTCGCCAGACGGCAGCGCCGGGGCTCCCCGCGACGTGCCAGCCTAGCCCTGACCTCCCGCAGGCGTCCGCCCAGCTCTGTTCACCTGGCTTCCAGCGCGGCGGGTCCCACCGAGCGCCCTTCACACCCTGCGGTTTCCACGGCACCCACGTCCGGGGCTTCGGGAGCCGCAAGGCTGGCCCCCAGCCTGCTGCTTCAGCCATGAGTCCGGCGGCGACTCCCAAGCGAGCGCTGGCGCCTCGGGTGCTCGCACCCGGGACTGAGCCTACGGAGAAGACGGCGCCCAGGGAGGGAGGGAGGGGCTGAGGGAATGACGGCCCGGGTTGCCCCGCCCCTTCAGCGGCAACTAGAAAGTTCCACGCCCCCACCTTGAGCAGGAAGCCCCCCTTCTCTATCCTACGCTGAGCTCAAGTCATTTCTTTAGCTTGGCTACTCTGCCTCGCCCCTCACCATTGGGCCTCTTGTACTGGGTTGGGGTGACCCTCCGGCCTTTTCCATACCGGCCTCCTAATTGAGGGGTGTCTCACCACTGATCCCACTCCTTTTTGCTGTCCTATGCCAGTGCAGCATAGTAAGGGTCAGCCCCTCCACCTCCCGTCTCCCCCAAATCTCATCACCAGGTTAGTCCCTGCACGTCCTGTCTCCCCCAAATCTCACCAACCATGTTACATGGCAGAAGACCTTGTGCAACAGCCAGATGGAGAGGGGAATGGTGGCTCCAGCCCACTTGGTGGACTGACTGACTCACTCACTCCTCAGCCTCCTCCACGCCCTGCTTCTTACCACCCGCCCAGCTCCATTTTCTGTCTGGCTGACCAGAGCAACAGGACCTTGGGTTCCAACAAGGACACCTTGAAATCCTTCTAGCACTGAGAATATCCTGGACCTTAGGAGCAAAAGCGTTCCTTTCTTATAGACTCTCTTACATTCGAGAAGCAAAACTGAGGCCCAAGAACGCAAGTGACTTGGCGGTCACCTCAGTGGGACAATTATCTCTGTTGCAGTGCTGTTGGGAGGCCCTAAAGCAACTGAGCAGGGTGCCTGGAACAGAGTGCAGTCTCCATAAAGAAAGATTAACTTTTATTCTCCAAGATATCAGCACTGAGGATCTGCTGCGAAGAAAGCCTGGACCAGGACCCTAAATTCTTTCTCTTACCCCTCACCTCCATGAATGGCAAACAAACTTGCATGCATGCCCTGATTTGGGGATGGTGCGGAGTTCTATCCACCTTTGTTTACAATGGAGAAAAGGCAGAAAGTTGCCAGCCCTCAGACCTGGTTATTTCCACTCCACTGCTGGCGGTGGCCAGTAAGGAGGCAAGATTCTAATAGTGGCTCTGCACTAACTGGGCAAAGCCTGCGCGGTTTTCCCTCTCTGAGCTTCCATTTCCTTGTCTGTAACATGGGGATAATAATCCCACGACTCAATCAGAACAATGATAAAGGGATACACAGGTGAAGGTCGCAGCCCCTCCCTTTACCATCTCCATACCTTGTGCCACTCCTCTAGGGCCAAGCAGCGCCATTGGGGAGGGCCAGGCTAGGAAAAGGAATAGGAGTTTGTGCACTGGTATGTGCTTATTTGCATGAGATTTGCACTCACTTTCATAGATGTCAGAGCTGGAAAGGGATGAGAAATTAACATGTCGATCTCCATGACAGTCACCCTTTGCCCCAGGACAGTGTTGGCACACAGTAGGTGTTCACAAAGTACTGAATGAATGTATTCTTCCCATGGTGAAGAGAGCTTGCCCAAAGTTCCACAGTGAGTCTGTTTCACAGTCAAGACAGATCTCCTTTCTACTCCTCCTTCTACTAGGCCGTGCTACCTGATGGAATTTTTTTCCCCCATATGATCATAAGTCAGTGAGGGGCTCATTCCTCTCCGCCAGAACCCTCTGGCCTATCAGCAATCCCCACTCTGGACGAGCTTAGCCAAGAGAAGCAGCCACGGGGAGGCCCCTGTCAGTGCCTAGCTCGGTACTGCCAAGGCTTTGACTTCTGAGTTTCTCACAGCCCCTGCACTGCCTCTGCCCCAGGGGCAAGTTCCTCTCTGAGGAAAAGGAGGCCCCAGTCAGCTTCCTCCAGGCACAGGAGTTTCCCTTTTGCTCTCCGGTAGGGTGGGAGTGCAGGACACAGCCTCTCAGAGCAGCGGCCTCGAAGGAAGGGCGGCAGCACTCATTTCCTACCCTGCCAAGGCATGTCCCTCCCTGGCTAGTCCCTCCCGTTTCCTGAATTCTGCTGCTTCAGCCCCAGCCAGAACAGTGGTGTGAAAGGGGCTCCAAAGTTTACCTTGAATCACAGAACCTTGCAACTGGAAAGGACCTCAGAGCTCATTTATTCCCACTGCCTCCCCATGGCAGGAATGCCCTCTGGTAGCAGAGAGGAGGGGGGCATGTGATCTAACCCCTTCCAGCTTCAATTTCCTTCTTCATAAAACAGACAGGATGGCACCTACCTGCTAGTGTTGTTGTGGGAGGGAATGCGAGGACAGATTTAGTACAAGCTATTGTGCACTGAGCACTAACTACACGCCCAGCCTTGTTCCAGGTGCTTCGTGGATATTTGTCTGTTTAATTTTTACCACAGCCCTCTCAAGTAGCTTACTGCTATGACTGTCATCATCATCACCATCACTCTCTTTGCACAGATGGAGAAACTGAGGGATGACAAAGGTAACGTGACTCGCTAAGTTCACACAGCCAGTAAGTGACAATGGCAGATTTTGAACCCTGAACCTCAGTTTTCACCTGTATCATGACGGTGATCATCCTTGCCCCAGAGAATGATCCCTCGTTAAAGTTCCGTGAGCTGACAGGCGTCTGTGTGGCTGGAACTTTTGTACCCGATGCCCCTAATGGCTGAGGGGGAAGAATGCGTAGAAACCCTGGGGGAGCTGAAGACATAACATAACATGGAAGCTTTGGCTCCATGCAGAGGATGTCTTTGAAGTCCCCACTCTTATCTTCAACACCTACTTGAGTTTCCTGGTTAACTCTGGTATATATCCATGTTGTTTTCTTACAAAAACGGGGGCTTTTCTCCTTTAAGCCTTTGAGGAAAGCAGACACTTCAGGAAGACAGGCTACATTGGTCCTGTGCACTTGTGAGCTCCAGGCCACTGCCTTTCACCCCAGGGGCACCACACATCTGGCATGCGGTGGGCCCCAAGTCACTGAGAAGAGCTAATGTTACTGAAGTGCTTATAGGAGCCAACATTCTAAGCACTTTCCACATGTGATTTAATCATTGTGATGATTCTATGAGGAGGTAAAATGATTATCGTTGCCCTTATTTTCTAGTGGGAAAACTGCCGCACAGAGAGGTTAAGCAATTAGCCCCAGGTCACACAGTTTGTAAGTGACCACTAGGCTTTAAACCTTGGCTTGTAACCACTCTACGTACTGCCTCTCGGGCCACAACAGAGCCTCTCTTGCCCACCCATCTCCACCACTTCCCCCCAGGATGATCGAGTTGATTCTCGTCAGAAGCAGGGCTGACTTCCATTAGACGAGCAGCTCCCTGAGGGCAGATGCGTAGTGGCTCCCCCACCGACCCACCCTTTCCCAGGTGATGCTGAGCCTGGGTCCGGGCTATGCATAGGGCTTGTCTTCCATTCGTGTGTGGCAACTGACAGCACTCTGGCCTGTGGCAGTCTCTCGGACCTAGCACTGACCTAGCACCGACTGGACTCGTAGACAGAGCACTAGCATTTCACACAGGAATCCCCTGCCACTCTCTGCAGCCAAGATCCAGCTTCAGAAATGGCTCCCCATCAACTTGAGATAATGGATCTGAGAGCCTTTGCAAGTGGAAAATGACCAGATGCAGAGAAAATGGCAGTGGGAGAGCTACTTCTAGCAGCGTTCTGCAGCTTTCCAGGTGAAGGCAGATAGGTGAGGGACCCGAGCCTCAGCTTCTGCCCTCTCTCGCCCTGCCTGAGTATGACTCTGGTACAATCATTCGTCTTTTCTGGGCCTTTTTAGAAAAGGAAGGATAATTCCTAGGCCCTTGCAGCCAAGTCTTAGCAGGGTTACTCGCTGGGAAGCAACAGTGTATCCATGTATGGATTTTATCAGCTCCAGAGAAAGGGATCCCTGAACAGTGCACTGCAACTCTCAAAGCACCCTTTCATTTGAACACCAGCTTTTTTTTTTTTAAGATTTACTTATTTGAGAGAGAGAGAGAGAGAGAGAGAGAGAGAGAGAAAGCAAACACGAAAGGGGAGTGGGGGAGGGACAGAGGGAGAGGGAGAAGCAGACTCCCCGCTGAGCAGGGAGCCTGATGGGAGGATCGCGGGGCTCGATCCCAAGACCCTGGGATCATGACCTGAGCCAAAGGCAGCTGCTTAACCGACTGAGCCACCCAGGCGCCCCTGAACCCTAGCTTTAGCACTTACTTGCTGACGTGTTATATCACCTCTCTGGGCCTCAGTTTCCTCACTTGTTAAATGAATACAGTAACACCTACCTCCCTCAAATGTTATGTGGATCAAAGCTGAAAGTGTCCGTGAGAAGCCTTCATCAGTGACAGGGTGGCCCCTTAGCCCTTCACCCTGCTTCATGTCTTTCTTCCTGCCCTGGAATCATGTAGGCTGCAGAGTTCAACCCTTCATTGATTTTCTCTGCCTTTATCTGGGTCCACCCCCAGCCACCTTGCACCCCCCTCCCCAGCCTTAGTACCTACACCTTTAAGCTGATCAGAACTTGCAGAAGCCCCTCCTCCTCCTCCCATCATCTGGTGGGGTGCACCACCAACCCCACAGTAATGCATATCTTGCACTACGGCTCGGGGGTTCAGGGCTCTGTCCATTTGAGCAACTGGCCTTGCCATAAGCAAAAGCTGTTTTTCTTTTCTTTTTTTAAATAATAATATTTTTTTATTATATTATGTTAGTCACCATACAGTACATCCCTGGTTTTTGATGTAAAGTTCCATGATTCATTACTTGCATATAACACCCAGTGCACCATGCAATATGTGCCCTCCTTACTACCCATCACCAGCTTATCTCATTCCCCCATCCCCCTCCCCTCTGAAGCCCTCAGTTTGTTTCCCGTAGTCCATAGTCTCTCATGCAAAAGCTGCTTTTCATCAGAGGAGTAGTTTGCAAGTTAGGGATCGTAATCTGCCTCCTGCAACCCCACCGTCTTGTGACTGGTCCAAGGGGCCAGCAAACCATGGAAGGGGCAGGCTTTATTTGCATCTGTGCTCTGGTATGTTCCCCTGGGATTCTAGAACAGCACGTGGGAGAGCACCCAAGTGGTGGGGGGGCTTCCACAGAAGACCAGCCTGGAGCTGGTGGGCCCTCAGAGCTCATCTGCTCCACTCCTTCGTGGTCCAGATGAAGATCTTAAGGCCTACCCAGGGAGGGGCAAGCAACTCAGGGCCCTGCACCCAGGCTTTGCCCTCCAGTATTTGCCTCTGGAAGAGTCAGTCATCTAGAGCTCTCACGGGGCCTGAGTCACTCAAGTGATTAGGTCAGAAGAAGGGATTCCAGAGGTTCTCTGGGAGGAACTTTTATAAAATTTCTCCTCCATGTGGTGTCCTCAGGTAACCCATGCTGAAGTCTGGAAATAAAAGTCGGCAACACACAGGTTCTTACATTAAAGAGCAGCATACCTTGAACAGATAGGGGCGCCCACCCGCACAACTGTAGAAGTGGCGGAGCATCGGGCCGCTCCCCTGTATATTCCTGACAACAGTGTGTTGGAAGCCACGCTGCCTTCCCAGGACCCCAGAGCTGAAGGAGCCGTATAAAAACGCCCGGCTAAGGCCAAGAGTCCAGTCAGAATGGCAGAATTTATCTCCAGGTCAGATGCATCCCACAGACTGGAGACCTCAGGGACAGGGGACTGCATCCCTTGTCAAAACAGAACCGCAAATCCCCTGCAGTGAGAGGCCCCATAACGGTAGGGCACCATCTTATTGTCTTGAAGTCTAGGGCGGCTGCAGTAGGATATGAGGGTTCACAGGGTCTGCTCACACCCAGGACTCAGGGGCAGGGCCTCCGGCTCAGCCTCCCCTTCCCGCCTGCTCACCTTCCTTTCCTAGCTGTTCTCTGCCCAAGCCTAGCATGGTCTGTGTTCTAGCTTAACCAAGGAGGCTTTTCTCCTCGACTAAGTTATTGCCCTCTATGCCTAGTAGTGCCACTTGTGCCCCTCTCTGCTTTCAACCAGCTGTGCAACCTTGGACACATGAGTCGCCCTTTCAGGGCTCATGATACCTTCATCTGAACAGAAAAAGGTGAGGTGGACTACATCAGCAGGCTTGCAGATTGTGCCTCACAGTGACCATAGAAGACCCTCAGGGCCTTCCTTGGGGATGTTGGGGGAGTGGAAAACACAGGAAAGCTGAGTCAGGAGGCTCTAGGACCCCCCCCCAACTTTGCTTCAGTCAGAGCCATGCTGCTTTTTATCTGTTCTATCTACCAGAGTTCTACATAAAATCCAGTCTGGGCCAGGGACAAGAGTCTGCGTCTAAGGAAAATTTAAAGGCCAATGCACTCGATATGTTCCTCATGCACTTGGGCCTCAGTTACCTTCTGAGTGGTCATTATACACCACGATATAAGTACAACATTTAGAGCATATAATGCCATAATGATGGCCAGCACATAATGATGATGTCAATGGTAGCCACCGGTTGTGGAAAACTCAGTGCCAGGAATTGTGCCAAGGCTGTACCTGGGTCAACTCACCTGATCCTCACAAATCTTCTCAAGAAGGTGTTATTATTATCCTCACTTTACAGATAAGGCCACTGAGGCACAGAAACGTCATGCAACTTGTCCAAGATCATGCCACTGATGAGAGGTGCCAGGGGCATTTGAATACAGGTGGTTGGGCTCTGGGACCCTCATTGTTCAGCAGCACTAACTATGGGTTCTCAATACATATGCGACTATCCGTATGGTTCTTTTGGTTATTATTTTCTTTGGCAAATGATATTACCCCTCGCCTGGAAAACGGGCTGAGTTCACCTCCCAGTGTGACTCTATGCCTAAAATCGGATTGTGGCTGCAGAGTGAGTGCATTCCCACTCTGATGACCAGTCCAGGCTGTACACATGGTGCCCTCACATGCCAAATCTGAGGCAAAACCTACAGTCTGGGGCCACTTCTGCAAATAGTGCAGTAGAAAACTGCTACATCTGCTAAGAAAATAAGGACTGGCTTGCATGTTCAGAGTCTAAAAGAAAGCGGGCAGCCGAGTTGGTGGGAACTTAGAAGGTAGCTAGATGTCCTGCACGCAACAAAACACTACCCACTTGCTACGTTCAGCCCTTACTGAGCTTACTACTCCAAATATTCTGCATCTGCCTGGTTTCGCCTTCCTTCTCCTCCCCCCCCTTTCTGGCCCCCTCTATTTTTCTCTTCCTCTCTCCTCCCTCTCCTTGCTCAGCAAGACTCCTAATAATGTGCTAAACCACAGCCCTCATGTTTCTTATATTTCCACTTTCCAGAGGCATTTTGCAGATGGTCCCAACTGCTTCTCCTGACTGATGCCTCTTCTCTGCCCACATTCATCTGTTTTTGGGTCCCACGCACTCTCTCCAGGCCATTTCCCTTAACTTGAGTGCCTTCAGCCTGGAGGCTTGCCTTTTCCCTTCATAACTGGGCTGTCAGAAGCACAGGCTTCCTGGGAAAATCGCTTCCCTTTTCTGGGTCTCAGTTTCCCCAGCTGTTACAGGTTAGTAGTGATTGTATTAAATGATACCTGAGGAAATTTCCAGCTCTCGTTTCCAGCCATTTATAGCTGGTCCATTTAAAAAATCGAATCTTCCTAGTAATCTCTCTCTCTCTCTCTCTCTCACCTATATTTGTATCTATATCTACACACACACACACACACACACACACACACACACACACACGAAACTCCAAAAGCATTAGCTGGGCCAGAATCTGAGGAACTGGTTGCTGAGGGAGGTAGAGGCTGGAAATAGCAGTTGCAGGATTTTCAAAGTCGAGCGTCATTTTGAAAGTCAAGTAAACTTAAGAAAATAATGGTCCTCTCGGCTGAGTTTGTCTCCAAAGGAAGGTCAAGAACTACATGCTCAGAAGCAGGACAGGAACAAAGCATCAACCCCTCTAGGTATAGCACACCCTCTGGGATTCAGTTCCGTATCTCCTATCATTCACCACCTGCCTGTTCTAGACAAGTCACCTGGGCTAAGGGCAATGGAAAGTTGGCCCCAGAGGGACCAAGGGTTCTGTTCTCAAGGTGCTTACATTCAAGTTGCAGACACAAGCATGGAGAGAAATAGAGCACCCCTTACAGTTTCCAAAAATGCTTTTATTGCTTTGTCTCATTTGGTCTTTACAACAGTCCTGTGAGATAGCAGAAGAGGAACTGTTATCCCATTTTACAGAGCAGAGGACCAAGAATCAAAGAGGAGACCGAATTCACCCAAGCTGCTCTGACCAGCAAATGGAGACCTGAGGCACAAACCCAAGTGTTTAGTCTCCAGAGCCAGCACTCTGTCCAAAGCATCCCGCTCTGGCCTTCTCAATAGCTTTGACACTAGGAGTTTTCTGGGAAGCTGCAAGGAAACTTCCAAACAGTGGTTAGTTACAGAAAGTGGGAATGAGGGATTATAGGACTTTGGGTCTCCATTATATACAAGTTGAAAGTTTTCCTTGGAGAACGTATTTTATTTCTAATCCACATGTGAAGGGAAACCGCTCCAACGTGAGGCGGAATATGATCCATGCTAGAAGGCAGACACACAGTATGCTGGGGATTAGAAGGCGGAGGCAACAGTATTTGAAAAGAGCTTTGAAAAATGGCAAAGGTCTCCACGGGCTGAGATGGGGGTGGGGAGTCCCAGAATCCCAGAGACGGCAGCAGTCAGCTTTCCAGCTCAGCAGCTGTTGCTGACTTCTGAGACAACGCGCCAGCCTAGAAGGAATTCTTCCTGAACAATTAGGTGCATATAAGGGACAGGATTTCCTGTTTTCTTCCCTTTCCTCATTTTATATTGTGAGGTACCTGGGTCAGAGCCCAGGGCTTGGGAAACACCTGCTTCATCCACTCACCCCTCACCTGGACTGTGATCCCAGATCGCCAGTCCAGCCAGACACAGGCAGAAGGACCAGCGAACTTTGAAACAGAAGGGGGCTCCAGCAAGGTCTCCCGACACTGCTTTTCACTCGTTTTTTTGTGGTTTTTGTTTTTTGGGGGTTTTTGGCTGGGGTCCAGTATCAAACTATCAGGTGATCAGATTGATCACTTTTTTTTGGAAAATCAAGGTCAAACACCTTTTCAGTTAAGGGTCACATAACCATAGTGTGTAGGAGATTGAGGGCCTTAGAGCCCCACCTTCTCCAATCTCCTCATTTTAATGATGAAGTCCCGGCCCGGTAGGAGAAGATACTTCCCCAAGGTCACAGAGTTTGTTAGCAGTCAAATCATCATGCTTGGTTATACTTTAGTCCCTACTGACCAATGACCCTGGCTGTGAGCTGGGCCACCTAGGAGCTCATTGGCAGACATGAGAAAGCAGGCGCATCTAGCCTTTGGAGACCTGAGGTGTATCAGGAACATCTGATCTTTTCATCACTCCATGGGAAGAAGTTGCCCTCTGGCCTGCTCACTGCTTCCCTGAAGTGGGGGTGGGGCTCGAGAGCCCTGATTCAACATCGGCCCTCCCCATCCCAGAGGCCCAGGGGCTCATTCCTGAGGCTTCAGCTCCTGCCTTCTTAGAAATCTCAAATCAGACTTCTGGGCTACAGAAAACATCTCTCCTTTCCCTCACCCTACTGCCTGGGCTAGTCATGGTGGTCATTTGATAATCCTAAAAACTATGATTTGCATATTGCCTGGGAGCTTATAGAGCACTCTTATACCCACTACCACACTTAGTTCCCACAACAAACCAGATGCGTATTTCGATCCTCATTTTAAAACAGAGGCTCAGAGAGGTAATCGCACAGCTAATAAGTGACAGAGTCAGAATTCAACCCAGAGCTGTCTGTATTCTCAAGAAACTGAATTCTTTGCACCACTTTAAGGCTACCTTTGCTGCTTGTTCCTTGACTAGGACTAATGGGCCAATGGGTGGATGGAAAGATGAAACAAACGGTTCTGGAGCACCCCCTGTCTGTGGCTTGCTCTGTACTGGGCGTGAAGATACAAGCAGTGAGACGAAGGTTCTACCCTCAGGAAGCCCACCATTTCAGTGAGTGCTTCTCAGACTTTTGCATCGAAGTACCAAATGGTTGGACAGAATGAACTCATTACCCACACAGCCCCAAGGAGCTGGAGAAGCCCAGGTACTCAGCCACAGGTGTGAAACGTCTTTGAAGTCTCCACTTTTATCTCACAAATTCCTGGGAATTTTGCATGCTATTCCATAGCATATATCTGCGCTTGTTTTAATATAAAAATAATGCTCCCCCCGCCCAGATCTTTTAAGGAGAATGAGCCATTCCAAGCAGATGCTCTTGGAAGCATCTTCCAGGAAGAGGCTCTGCTTACCCCTGGCCCAAGGGGACACATAGTCCCCTTTGGGAAGCAAGAGACAGTAGTACATTTTTGTGTTTTGAAGGAGCTGTTACTCTGCAAGTCTTAAGATTTTTGGTAAAGATGCTGTGTGTGGTCGTGTGTGGCTGTAGAAGCTCCAGAGGGGACCAGAACTGTTTCTCTGTGGGGCCATGTTCCTTTGGCACCCAGATGATCCACACTGTTACCAACTACTTGTGAATTAATCATGTTCCTCAATGCAAAAACCAGAACTGGAAAGGACTTAAGGGGTTCTGGAAGATTTTTTTCCTTTTCCTTCTTCTTTTTTTTTAATTTTATTTTTTTTACATTCAATTAATTAACATATAACGTATTATTAGTTTCAGAGGTAGAAGTCAGTGATTCATCGGTCTTATATAACACCCAGTGCTCATTACATCACACGCCCATCCCCCAGTTAGTCCATCCCCCGCCCCCCTCCCCTCCAGCAACCCTCTGTTTGTTTCCTATGGTTAAGAGTCTCTTATGGTTTGTCTCCTTCCCTGGTCTCATCTTGTTTTAATATATACAATGGAATATTACTCAGCCATCAAAAACTGAAATCTTGCCGTTTGCGACGACGTGGATGGAACTAGAGGGTCTTATGCTAAGCGAAATAAGTCAATCAGAGAAAGACAATTATCAGATGATTTCACTCATGTGTGGAATTTAAGAAACAAAACAGAGGAGCATGGAGGAAGGGTGAAAGGTTTTTTTCTAAAAGACCTTTTGCATTAGCTCTTTTGGTAATTGTGGTTGGAAAACAAGATAGAACCCACCTCCCAGCGACAGAGAGCTGAGAGGGGAGAAAGCCAGGCAACACTACAACAGCTCATGTGGGGCGATGAAGTAGTTATCCCAAGAGATTTTTGGGGACTGGCAAAGTGCTTCCCTCCTTTTGCTGGCTTTAAGACAAGAGGCATTTACTTTGTAAAGCCTGAATGCTGTTCTGCTGTTTGTGGGTTCTGTAATTAATTTATGTCTGCTCTTCCTTGGTTTTAAAGGAAGGTTCTGAGTGACAGCCTACTTTGATGAGACTCAGATAAACAAGAAAAGAGGCTTGGACCTTCTTCTGGGCCATAGGTTAAAGGGAGCAGGGGATCTCTGGGGGCCAGATGTGGTGATAACAGCAGTAAGATCAAAGTACGACAGCTCCAAGTGGTGGATAAGGGAGAAGGGTTGGAGATTCTGAAATAGCTGCCCCTCCTCTCCTTAAGAGTCTCCTTTTGGCCTTTTTCTCTTTCCAAACCTGGAAGGACTTTGTGTTTTGTTTTTAATAAGGAGGCCGTTCCCTTCTCTGGTGGAATGTATTCTCTGAAATATCCTGTTCCAGGGGCACATGGACACAGAGTTGGAAGCCTCTGTTCTCAGGAGCCCCACTTCCTATGTTTTCATTTTCTTCTCAAAATGTAAACCAAACCAGCTCTTCCTGTTTCTGGGTTTGGGATGTAGAAGGTCACACAGCAGGGACCCTCTAGCAAACAGGTCAGAAGGGGGCTCTGAAAGCTGCCCCTTGGCTGCCCTGCCATGGGAGGAGCACTGTTTGAATGGAATTTAGTCCTATGGAAAGAGGTGGAGGAGAACAGCATCCAGGCTGTGGTGAGGAAATAGCTCTGTTTTTGATGCCAGTTTGCTTTCCTTTGCTTTTGTCCTTACCCCAGGCCAACGAAAGCCTGGGTGCTATAGCGCTTTCACCAGCTGAGCTGCTGATCCTCAGCCATTGGTTACTGTCAATCAGGAGTACGTTTAGGGAATAGTCATCAGGATTGTAAGAAATCATTTTAGGGGTTGGAGCTATTTACTCTGGGGAAAGACAGATTCAGGGAAGGACGTTATAGATGAGTGGGAACTTGGCTTCTTGTCTCAGATTCACCACTGATGAGTTGTCTGTTGTGTAGATCCCCTGCCTTCTCTGGGCTTTGAGCTCCCCAACTACAATGAAGATTGGACTGTATGAACTACAAAGTCACTTCCATCTAAGACTTTGAGAAATTCTAAATGCCAGTAGATAGGTCGTAGGGAAGAAGGAACAACTTCCATTGAGACTCCAAGGGGTGAAAATGGGACATCTGGGTGAAAGTTGTAAGGCAGAGTCTGGTTCTCTATAAATAAGAACTTTCAACTGAGTACAGAATGAGAAGGGATACTTGATCATACCTGGAGAGTTTGGTCCAAGCCCAAGCGGATACATAGCAGGAATGGTATAAAAGGAAGGCTGTTAGCAGTTAAGCACTGGACTAGAGCAATGGTCTCCAGCATCTACTTTTTTGGGGTCAACCCCAGTCTCCAAATGAAATCTTCATGAAATCCCCAAAAGGTAAAATAGATTTGGTTGAATGAAGCACCCTCGACTCTGTCCTCCTTTCACTTACCCCAGTGAATCTTCGGGAACTCTAGAGTTCCTCAGGATTTGGTTTGAAAACCACTGGTTAATAAGGTCCTTGAGTGCCCTTCCTGCCTTGAGATGTAAGGCAACCTCAAAGTTTCCAGGGTTTGGTAGAAATGTGTTTTACATGGATCAGCACCATTAGCTGGAACTACATGATAATTTGTCATCTGGAGACAGTGGGGTCTGAGTGTCAATTTATAATAGCTAGTGCACAGCTGAAATGGTAGAGAAGAAAGTCTGCTGAGAGGAAGAAGTCCCTAGCCTAATTACCAGCAGTTCTTTTGCTATGCCATCAAAAATAAAAGACAGTCTTTGCCAGATTCATTGTTTATGTGAGGCCCTGTGCTTAGTTCTGGGACTATAGGAGTCAGTCAGATATAGCTCTCATACACTCATGGTCTGTGGGAGATACAGGAAAGAAAGGAGGAAATGAGGAACAATATGATGTGTCATAACAGAGATGTGGAACTGATAGGGAGTCTAGAGGATGGCTTAACAGGCCAAGTGTTTGTGAAGGGGGTGTGTTGGTAAAGACACTCCCAGTGAAGAGCCCAATATGAGAGTTCATTGTATGTATAGGAAATAGGGAGTTGTCCCATGGAGCTCAGAAATGTGAGGATGTGGTGTGAGATGAAAGAAAGATAGGTTGTTTAAGTTGTGAAAGACCTTGAACACCAATGCAAAGAATTTGGGCTTTGACCAAAGGGAAGGAACCATCAAAAGTTCTTGAGCATGACCAAATTGTTCTCTTAACGAGTGAACTCTGGCAGCAGTATGGGAAATGGACTGGAAGGGAAAGCTTGGTGGCAGGGAGACCAGTTAAGAAGCTGTAGCAACTATCCCTGGCAGAGCTGCTAAGGGCTGAAATGGAAGACTATCCTAGTGCAGGTGGAAAAGAAGAGGCAGAAGTAGGAAACATTCCAAAGAAGTTTCTTAGCCATGATTTGGCAACTGGATGACAGCAAATGAGAGAGACGGAGGAGTCCAGATGATTCCCATGATTCTTGTTTGGGCAGATGATGGTGCATTAACCAAGAAAGAAAGTCCTGTAGAAGGAGAAGCTTTCCAGAAGAATAATGAAGAATAATGATTTTTAGTGTTGAGTTTGAAGGATTTATCAGATGTCCTGGTAGAAGTGTCCAATAACACTTCCCGGGTCTTTTCTAGATCTGTCATTCCTCCTGCAATTCTCATTCCCTTCCTAGCCCCGGGGTAGTTATCCCATGCCATCCAGCCCTTGCTCTGATATTCTGGATTGGTCCAGGCTATAAAAATGTCCCACGAGGCTGTGCCTCAGGACATTTGCCTCACCTGCATCTGTAAGCCTGGGCCTGATTTTCCGTTTTGCATTCCTGAAAATAGGCATTGGGAACCTGGGCTTCCCAGCCCCTTTCGACCCCAAAGGAAGCTGATACACTCCTCCACAGGCCTGGAAATCCTTCCCCAATCCCAAAGAACATCTTGAAATTGCCCTTTCCACTGACCCTATCTCCACCTCTCCCTCCTTTCACTCTGACTCTGGCAGGGGTGAAGGGTCAAGGATGACACAGAATCAGAGTAAAGAGTACTTTGGGACCTTCTATTTCAACCTTTTTATTTTTCAGACAAGAAAATTGAGGCCCGGAGAAAGGAAACAACTAAGTCATAGTCACAGAAGGAGTTAATATCAAACCTGGGACTAGATCTTCCCAGTTGAATTTTCAACTCACAGCCCAGTATTTTTGCGTTGGCTGAATTCATTGTAGATAATGATTAAAAGATTTCCTGTCTCCAATGATAATCAATACAGATACCTCCTAACTAAGTAGATCTTTATACTATTCCAAGTTGCTGGATAAACTATTTGTCAAATGCTAGATAAGTTATATCCTGCAAATATTGTTCATGAAATAACAAACATTAAACGGCCAAATCTGTCAAGAATTAGTTACAAAAATGATTCGGTCATTTTCAAAAGAAAGAAAGTTAATAGAATTATTATTATTGATTTTCTTTGTCTCAGTATTTCAGTCTTCTGTCCTCCTGAGCCTTGGAAGTGATACCCAACAGCAACTTAAATAAATGCATTTCTTTCTATTTTAATGTATTTCTTTTATTTTTATTTTTAAATTAATGTATTTCTTTCTATTTTTTCTCTTTTAAGCCAGTCTCCCTGCCCCCTCAGAGCTGGAGGGAGGGGTCTCGGGCAGCTGATACAGAGCCTGGTGCTAAGGCCACACTTGCAGCCAGGCCAGAGCCAGTTGGGTTGGGGAACCAGGCTCTTGTTACAGGCCAACTATTACCCCCCAGGTCGCCTCAGCCACTTCTGCAGGAGCCTGGAGAGAAACCCTGAATGGCTTCAGGCAACAATAATAGGAACTTTGTGCACTGGGAGCAAGGCGCCTCAGGGAGGATTTGGTACAGAGGTAGTAGGAGGTCAGCTCAGCAGCCTCCCCACCTCTGCAAGCTGCTGGGAGCCAATGGGTTAAGCAGAAGTGTGAGGTCTACAAGTGAAAGAGTTATTGAATTTCAGAGCAGCAAGGTACCTTGGAGGTCATTAGACCAAATTATTCATTTTATAGTTGGGGACACTAAGGTCCAGAGAGGGAATGGGACAGGCCCAAGGTCACACAGCTGGTCAATGGCAGAACCAAAACTGGAACCTAGCGCTTCTGATTCCCTAGTCAAGTCAAGTGTTCTCACTTCAGTACCTGTGAGGTCATTCAGAATTGTGGATTTTATTTGGAAGGAAGGAGCTCCTTTTAGGCTCCAGAACCTATTTCCATCTCAGGAGAATATTCGTGCTTGCATAACATGATATGAGGACTTGGAAGGACTATGAAGTGTTTCAGGGAGCCCAAGAACACATAGTGAGTCTTGGAGTGAGTCCTGAAGGCCTGAACCTCCTTCTGACCTCCTGCTGGTTTGTGTTACTGCTACTTCTGTGTTTTCCAATGTTTGTATATATGCACAGGATGATTTGGAGAGATACACTGACATTTTGAATCGTGATAGATATATATTGAATTCAATATTTATTAGGAAAGACATAACTAGGACAGCAAACACTAATTTCATAGATATTATGGCTTCAAATAAGGATATTGTTTAAAATCAGATTGATGCAAAGAAAAAAAATAAGTACAAACTGGCACAGGATGAAGTGATAGAAAAAACTGTGAAGTTGATTCACACATATGTAAAATCTGGGAAACATTGTGCTGGTGGATTCTTGGACCATTATAGCACAGCTGTCAAAGGTCCTTCAGCCCATTTTCTCGAGCCTGGGCAGCACTACCTATGTTGAAGCAAGTTGGACATTCCTAATGTTCTCCTGTGAAGACAATGCCAAAGGTTTCCTCTGTCAGTGAGACCACCAGGACAAAAGCAGTAGCATGTCAGAAAAACCTTCAATTGACTGATCTTAATATGAAGAAGATGACATATGTAAACCATATTCAATTGTCATCTTTGAGTCAATTTCTTGGCTTTTTCTTCTCTAAAATGCCCCTGGTTGGTCCTCTCCTCCACCATATCTGTCCAACTCTGGTGGAACTTGTCAGAATGGCATATGAGAACACAACAGTTTTAATGTGCAGATGGAACATTGAGGGTCAGAGAGGGGAAGATTCTTTTTTTTTTTTTAAGATTTTATTTATTTATTTGACAGAGAGAGAGAGAGACAGCCAGCAAGAGAGGTAACACAAGTAGGGGGAGTGAGAGAGGAAGAAGCAGGCTTCCCACAGAGGAGCCTGATGCGGGGCTCGATCCCAGAACTCCGGGATCACTCCCTGAGCCAAAGGCAGACGCTTAACGACTGAGCCACCCAGGTGCCCCGAGAGGGGAAGGTTCTTAAGATAATTCAACCATGAGTGGAACAGTCAAGACTGGATCCCAGGCCTCCTGACATCCAAACTAGTGCTTCTTCCACTGCTGTCCCACATTTCCTGCTCCACAATTCTTTCTCCATTGCCTTTTCCACACGTTCCCCTCAGGAGGACCCCCCCACTCCAAATAAGTCAGCCACCTCCACTGACGTGCTGCCTAGCAAACTCACTTTAGACCTTTAAACTCATCAAGGGCCCGAGAAGCTGGTAACATTGGTCACCACCAAGAGGATTGCTGGGTGGTGGAGAGACAGAGGTGGGAAGACTTTATATCTTCATATCTCTTGAAGTTTGAGACATGTGAAGGTATTACATATTCCAAAAATAAATGAATAAAAAACCAAAGAGTTCTGCTCCTTCCCTGAGCTAGATCTCAGAAATAATAACATTTGTTCAGCATTTTGACATCTCAACGCACTATCTTGTGTGATGTATACAAGAGCCCCACGCAATAAGTTCCATATTATAGATGCAGACCCTGGTCCAGAGATAGGAAGTTCCTTATGTGGGCTCACACAGTGAACTGGTAATGAAATTTGGACTAAAATCTAGGTCCTTTGATTCCCAGTGCCTTGCTCCTTCTGTTGCCACATCCACATAAAGTCATAACTTGTGCCAGATGGTCCTTGGATTGGCCTGAGACAATGTGTTCATGTTTGCCCTTAAATAGACATTTTCAAACTTTAACCTAAAGAAGTAGGACAAAAACTAGTCCCAGCCCACCTTTGTAGGTCGCAACTTCTTCTGCCCGGACCCAACCCCTAAAAGACACTCCTCTTTCCTCCAGAAGCCACAGACCTCTCAGCCACCTGGTGCCCACCCTTCCAGGATTCAGCCCTATTGACTAAGCCTGGCACAGACATTTTAATGAGGCAACTTGGCAGCTGCAGGTGCATTCATCTGAGGGGGTCACTATTTCAGGGTCTGAAGGGTTTCTTTTTAGACTCTGCAGCTGGTGTCTCTGAAATGGAGAAGTTTGTTCTTCTCCCAGGATGGGCAGCCCACAGATCTTGTGTCTCCAGAAGTCGCTTTTGCAAAGCAGGAACTGTGCTCAGCAAGAAGTGCTGGAATCGTGATGGGGGAGGAGCTGGGGAGGGGAAGAGCAGATGTATGCTGTATGCTGATCAACGCAGTGTTCCTACTTCAAAATAGGTCCCCTCTCGTCTGCTGTCATGGCAATGCAAATAAACACCTCGCATTGCCACTCTTCTTTCCTAGCAGCCACCACCCAAGAACTCAAGATCCTAAGGTGGGAAAGTACTTGGGAGGTCACCAGATCCCCTCTCTGCCTTCAGGAAAAACTGTGCCCAAACTGGCTCCAACTACTTGGGGACATCTTCAGGAGCAAGAGATCAGGTTGTCTCTTCCGATGTCTCCCTAAGATGCCTCACACAGGCCCTTAGCATGATGGGGCCACTCGTTCATTGATGCCTTTCTGTTTCTGTGACCCTCAGCCCTAACTGCCACCTAGAAACCATGTTCAATTAAGTCACGAGCTCAACCTGAAGAAAAACTGTAGCCAGTGGGAATGGCTGAGGTCGGGCTAGAGCCAGGAGGATGGCCTAAATGACCTCAGCAAAGCTCAGCCAATACCAGGAATTCAGACTCTGGCAGCAAATTCATCCTGGCCAGTATCCTTCTTTCTCTTCCTCTCCAAGCCAGGTATCCCCTCCAGACAACTGTGTCCTTTTCAATGAAAGGGAGTTGTTCCTAGAATGCCACTAACTTGCCCACACCCAAGTAGCACACCAGAGGCAGAAGGTAAATATGTAGTCAAGCTCAAAGAAACTTGTTAGGGAGAAAAAGGAGAGAATTATTCCCTCAGTCCTAACTAACCCACTCAGAAGCCTTTCAGATAAAGCAAGTGTTGGGACAATTACAGACATTGAATCCTAAATGTCAAGTTTCTTTCCTTTACCTTCGGTTTACTTATTCCTTTTCCCAACATACCTCCCACCCCCAATATACTTCCTGGTGGAAAGTAGGCCCCTGAGAACAAGGGAAACGTATGGATGGCTGCCACTTACTGATACTTCTTTAGGGAAATCCTCCCCTGCTTCCTGACCAGAGAAAACCCACCATCTGAGAAATAAAAAAGTTCTGCATGCTAACTCCCTTTCAAAAGGAAAGGCTGGAAGAAGTCAGGAAATGCCCACTGGAGGGAGACAGAGGATGTTTCCAGATTTTGTATCTAGGAACCAGATCAGCCAGCCCATGAGTACCACTGAGAAGCTCAGCCCTGTTGCGTGACACTTGTGACCCCCACCTCACACACTTACCGGTATTCTTCCTCCTCTGCAGCAGTGGGAAGCACTACAAAGGAAACAGAGAAGAAATCAACACATTGCAGACACCCACACGCTGTCAGAACTGGAAGGAATCTTTGAAGTCAGCAAGTTCAATCTACTCATTTTACAGAAAGACACACTGAGGCTTATAGAAAAGGAAAATGACGTAAAATAGGAAGCCAAGTAGAGCCTAGAAGCCCAGACTCCTGACTGCCTGATCCATAATACTTTCTCCCACTCCACTGACTGACTCCTCTGGTTCGCTTCACTCTCATGGATTGGGGAGCGTCCCTAAGTTGGGAGATTGGAGACAGTCTGCACAGCTCACAATGCTGTTTCAAGAACCGACAGTAAGGATTCTCAAAGAATCAGTTAACATTTGCTTGGAACATACCGTCCTTGGTTAGAAGCAAGGTATGTTGGCAGGAAGAGCAGTATTTAGAATTGGAAAGCTCAAGTTTAGGGCTACCTTATGTAACATCGGACAAACCTTCTTGAGCCTCAGTTTCTGCATCCGTAAGACTATGATGGTAATAATCCCAACCTCACAGGCTTTGTAAGAAATTAATTTACATGAAAGCCCTTTTGAAAATAAAACACATTATAAAGTCACTTATTCAATAAATATGTATGGAACACCAGTACCCTATAGAGCACTATGCGATATGCTAAAGCTGTAACAGTCATCTAGACGGATAAGGTCCCTGTTCTCATAGCAGGGAAAAACAATGACTAGGTAAACAAATAAATACATAAGGAAATTTCAGACATCACTAAGAACCAAGAAGGAGAAACTAAAAAAACAGGACGAGGTGGGGAGTGATAGGGTAGGAAAAATAGGGATAATTGCTTTAGAAAATGTGGTCTGAGAGTGTGTCTCAGAGGAGCTGAATTTTTTTTTAAAGTTTTCAGTTTCATCCCAGTTAGTTAACATATTAGTTTCATGTGTACAATGTAGTGATTCAACAATGCCATACATCACCTTATGCTCATCACCACAAGTGCGCTCCTTAATCCCCATCATCACCCTTATCCCCCTCCCCTCTGGTAACCATTAGTGTGTTCACT